>NW_008795922.1:310984-340100 GCF_000699145.1 Aptenodytes forsteri | reverse complement strand
TGAGCATGACGTCCCATGGTATGGAATGTCCCTTTGGCCAGTTTGGCTGTGCCCCCTCCCAGCTTCTTGTGCACCTCCAGCCTTCTCAGTCGGTAGAGCATGGGAAGCTGAAAAGTCCTTGACTAGTGTAAACACTACCTAGCAACAACTAAAACATTGGTGTGTTATCAACATTGTTCTCACCCTAAATCCAAAACACAGCACTGTACCAGCTACTAGGAAGGAAATTAACTTTATCCCTGCCGAAACCAGGACACCCTTTTGTATTCTTTCAGAAAAATGCAGATTGCATTTCTCTGCCTCTCTTGGCATCACCCTCTCTTATTCTGTTCACTTGATGTTCCTTTTTTGCCACATCAAATAAAACCTTGTTTTCATTTCCAAGGCTTTTTCCTCCTTTCTGACTTAGTGTCCCATTTTTCATTAGCTGTAAAGATTTTGACTCCTACCTTTGCTTAGTCCATGAAGATTTAATTGCTCATTACTTTTTTCAAACAAGTTTCTTAATGCCTTCTTCCATATTGTGCTTAGTTATGTGGATTTTTAATGAAGAGTAATTTGTACCTCATTGTCTTCTCTCAATTACTCTTCAAAAATATAATGACAGTAATTATCTGTAGTTAGGCTATTGGTATATTGACACTAATGCCTGTCACACAAACCTGCCACTGTCTCATTTATGTTGTACTCCCCCACCTCCCTTTTTCTGTGTCCGCTTACTGTGTCTTGTTTATATTGAAATTATAAGGCCTTTGGGGCATTAAATACTTTTTGCATGTAGCATACCTGATACAGTCCAGGTCCTGGTCCAAAGCACTACTCTCATATTAACAATGAAGAGCAGTAATTGGCTGCTAAATTCTTTCTCTTTTTCTCCCATTCAGAAATAAGAGACAGGACTGATGTTCTTACTACCTCTGTAGCTTGGAGAGGAGGGTTAACTCTATTCCTGAAAAGCATAATAACCTATTTTCAACCTAGACTTCTACATAATTTGCTCTGAAGATTAAGTATATCAACTGTTTCACTAACTAAGCAGATCTTTATCAAGCTTAAGAAAACACTGGATTTCCATGCATTTCACACTTTATTTTAGTTCCTTTCATCCTTTTATTCTGTGATCTCTTCAGGCTCCAGTAAAATCCTACCATGGTAACAGTCACTTTCTTCAAAGTGACAGCGGTAGCAATGCACAGCAAAGATTACACATCAGCTTGAAGCTGATCACAGAACAGAATTTTATAGTGTAAGATATCTTCGAAAATAAATATGTAATAATATTAGCATGGCTGTCATGTCAAAGGCTACTGCACGTTGTACTTCAGCAACACACCTTATATTTCAATCTGGCTCTGATTTGTACCTACATGATGCTGGGTGCTGTTGTTCGTCTAGAAAATTTGCCAATACATAGAGTTCTATATAGGTTGATTGTCAAGTTTGCGGTTGCTTTAGGACATGGAGCAACTTGATGCTTAACGTGACAGTACCAGCAAAGGAAAGTTTTAACTGGGGGCAGATGGCCCTGTTTTCTCAGCCTTTGTGGAGTTCTTGTCATCTGTGTAACATACAGATAAAATCTCATATCAAGATTACTGTCCTGTTAGAGCTCTTGAAATGATGGCAATGTTGCCATACTTCTGAGAAGGAAATCTGGTGATACGGCGTTTTGCCAGATGAGTGAAGTTGCCAGTCACGGTCTCTCTGTCATCATTTATTCAACCAGCCAATTGCTAAAACTTTTTAAATATCTGCATCACCGGTATGAAGATTTGTTTGCCACCTTGCATTTTTTTATTTTATGCAAAGCAAGTCTTTCATATTCAAGCCTCTTATTATTCTGAAACTATTGTGTGCCAGATTGTCTTTGTTTTGTACCTCATTATAGAGGTTCATATGATGAAATTACAGTGTTTTCTCCGTGTGTCTGTGTGTGTTTTTCACACAATATATCTATATGTAAACTAGAACCGAAAGAGAGAAAGAGTTCAAATTATTCAAATAGCACTGAACAAAATGGTAGAGACAGTCCTGTAGGCACCAACATAAGCTGGCACATCACATATCCAGGTGCTCTCTGTGATCTAGAATGCTTATATTCACTTTTCCTTTTAATCCTTCTGTAGATATTTTGTATATTTTCTTACTGTGGTGTCTTATGATATAAATAGGAGCATCTGTAACCTTGGGTAAGGTTTTGAAATCCTGCAAGATCTCTGTGATTAACTTTTCTTCTTCATGGTAAACTGAAAGGCAGCATTCGATCTGAAATCAAGGGAGAGATTCTGCAGAGGATTTTCGGTCAAGCCCAGCAAGACTCTTTTAAACAGTATGGACCTGCAACTCCTGCTGACTTCAAAGAAAATTGAAGATATTCATTATTGCTCAGGATGAGCTCTAGAATAAGAAAGAGGCTGTAGCATCTTACTGCAAATATTTTTTTCAGGGAAGGGAAGAAGTATATTTTCCTTAATGGCTTGAATTAATTTCTCTCAAATTAAAAAAGACTTGCTTGTTTTGAGAGGAAGAAATTCCTGTAAGAGATACCCGTTTTTAATGTCACTTACATGTATTTGGATGGTCCTCGGATATTTAAATTAAGAACATTTATAATTTAGAAATGTTGAGCTTCTTATGAAGACATGGGGGTGAAAGTCCCATTGGCTTTTGTGAGACACACATTTAGCTACTAAAGAATATTTATGCAGGTACTGAATTGATTTAATATGCCAGCTGTGTGTGGCTTCAGCTTCTTGCTGTCATTCTTTAGCGAAGGATAAGCAGACAGATGCTTTTCAGCTGGCTCTCAAACAGAAAAGAGGTCTTGGATGCTACTCTTCAAAAGATTTCAGATGCCAATAAAAAGAATTGAGTGTAGTGACTTCATTCATTCTGATGGCAGCTGTCCCACTGTTTCATCAATTTGAGGGATGTAAATTAACATTTTGAGATTATTCCCTGTGGAACAATCTAATAGGAACCAACCAGAAGCATGTCAACATTGAACTGATTTGAAATGTAAATATCCAAAATAATGTGGTGATTTGTCAAACTAAAAGGATTACAGATAGCTGTCCAAAATAGATACTGAAAGCTAGAAACACCAGAAATAAGGGCATTAGTCTTCTTTACCCTGCATGACAAGGGTAATAAAACCACATCGATAAAGTCAGGTAGGGAGGTTAAATTAACTTTCTTTATTGGCCATTTTCATTTCAAAAGCATATAAAACTGAGTAAGTATTAGATGGCTGCTATTGAATTGAATGAGATTCTGGTTTCATTTCATTTTTGTGTCAACTGTGGTTTATTTATTTTCCTTTCTTTGTTATTTTTGTACACTCACAAAACTGTATTTAAAATTATTTATGGGTTTTGATTTAGAGTGACTAAAGTGAGACTGTATGAGATCCTTCTCAGACTGTGTTGTGCATTCTTGCAGCTCTTAGCAAATGTAGTGTAATTTTTCTGGCCTGAGACATGTTGTCTGAGGATTATGTATAGTGCGCTAACACAGGAGTAGTTAGTGTATATTACATAAATAAAGGGCCAAATTTCAGACACCCCTATTTGCGTATTTGTTTGAGGACCTCTAACATCAAGGGCTGTAATTGTGACCTGATTCATAACAAGCTGTGTGATTTTAATTATTTAACATTTGTAACTGCAGCTTCCTATCTGAATTTGCTAGTGATTAGACTTTTGTCTGCCTGTTATGATCTTCATTAGTAGACGTTGTGTATGTCCTTTCCTTTCACACAGGAGCTGACACTGGAGCAGGTAGCCTCAGGAAAGAGGAGAGGACAGTTATGAAAAGGGAGTCCTGTGTATGAATTCACAAAATTCCTATTGCTTTCAGTAGGACTTAGGGTTTCTTTAATAATTAAAAAAAAAAACAATAAACAAACAACCCGGGGTGCGTGGGGAGGAACAAGAGAAGGAAGTTCACAGTGCTGTGTTTCTTTTCATGATTTAGCTCCTTGTTTTTCGAAGAGAGGCTCAAGCTTCCATTAGTAAAGGGTACTTTGGTGACACCCATATTTTATGACAACATAAATTAGTTTTTCTGAGGGTGGTTGCAGATTTTACTGTGTCAAGACAAGCATCCAACATCACCCACTTTTGTAGGAAGTTGAGCTTGAACTTCAGTAGAAGCTGTTTAAAGTAACTTTCAATTAAAACATTCAGGTATGCTTGGTAAAAGAAACAGAACGTGGAAAGGAGTTCAGCCCATTCCTGTAGCTTTATCCCTATAATGTGAATCCTGCGCAACAAAGCCAGAGTCAGCATCAGTAGGTACGATTGTGCTGTTGCATTAAGATCAATGACAATGGCAAGATTCTCTTTAGATGTTAAACCTTTCACCAGATAAAATCCACATATATTTCACTAATATATTACAGGCCTCTGTACTCTGGGACCTCTGAATAATTTAACACCTGAACATACTTTTTAAGAAAAAGCTTTGTATAGCCTGATGAATTGAGTGAAAGTTCAAAGTGATATGAAGTCCTAAGGGGTTTGTGCGTCTCTGAAATCTTCTTCATCTGACAGATATTGTAAACACGGAATAAAAAAGTTAAAAGTCAGTGTACAACAATGGGAATGGTTGCTTAGGGAAAAAAAATGAAATTAGAAAAGAGCATCAGGAAAACAAGCATCTAGAACTGCTTTTTCTCCTTGCTGGTCTCTAAGGAGTCAAACATACGCTTGGAAGCTTCGCTGTAGTTCTTCCCTTCTGTTCCCACTCCCCTCTTAAGCAGCAATACTGATCTTAATTATATTTTCTTGAACTTGATTGTTCTAATACTACTGTTTACAAAACAATGTCATATAAATGAGAATTGGAGAAGAAATTTTGAATCGGCTTCTAATTAAAAAAAAAAACCTTTCTAATTTACATATATTAGATTCCACGCTTTGTGGAATCTACCATGTTTGACCTATTCTTTTGAAAATTGCTTACGAGTTCAGTGCTGCCAAGAGCACACCATATACTGCTCTGAGATACAAGGGTACACTGAGATCCAGTAAATTGATATCTGTCAATCCTTTGTTCTCTTCTTATTACACTTCGTACGGTTATTGGAAATACCATGGAGTTTTGCTTTCCATCATGAGATGTAGGTGAGCCAGCAATTCTGTCTTCATTCCCTGTGGTTTGTGTAAGTGGACAATTTATAGATGCACTTGATGATACGAAAAAAGTATTTGTTGTAGAGAATGTGACTTACAAATTCAATCAGCTACTTTCTTACAGTCAGAAATAAACATGATTTATCTCTGGAAGCTTACTTCATAAAACACTTGCTAAGCCTAAATGAAAGAGAAATAGGCCTTAACAAAAACAACCCATTTTCTGAGAAGAGAAGGAAGACAGGATTTGATTAACTGCATGTTGCAGTTGCTGGTGGGTTGGCATTTATGATCCAGCAAATAAAACAGCTCTCTTCAATGAACACAGGGAGCGGTATTGTACTGAAAACATCTAACAAATGCCTTTGCATATCAAAAAATCTGCTATTCCATTCTCCCCTCAAAAGTACATTATTTTATCACTAACACTTGAGAGAATGCATTTCCTCCACATGACTTAGTTTTCTGATGTGTTGTTACTGGCCTCGAGTACTGTGCGTAGGAATTTTGTATGGATCTGGTAAAGAATTAAGATTTGTTCTTGAATTCTCCTAAGTACTGTGTTTTAATAATTGGCAGGGAGCTGTTTGAACTCTTTGAAATTTGATACCAAATTGTGGGTTTTTTTTCTTTTTGACAAGAAGCAAAATGTTCAGTAAAAATTCTGTTATTTTCAATTGTCACTATCCTTTCAATAATGTAAAAATTGCTGCCTCAAAAACAGTAGGTCTGAGGGTTCTATTTCAGTAATAATTACATTTCAATTTTCTAATAAAAGTCCATTAAGGTTTACAATGACGTTTTTACTTCTATGAGCAATCAGTTGGCTGGGGGGGGAGGGAGAAAAAGAAAGAAATGGGTACAGTAGATGCTTTTTCATGTGGATTTTGATGGATTCTCATCTTAGTGCCACTAGAAGAATTGTTTGCCTTCAGATTTATTCAAATAAGAGCTGTTTTGAATGAATGACAGCTGAGAGATTAAAGCTGTCTCCAAAGACTTATGTTCCTGGAACTTTGCAGCTCTCTGTGCGTGTAACTGAGATGCTGTGTTACTGCTTTCAGTATTCTGTCTAGCTATACACTTATTAATCGGAAGCGCTCACTACAAATTTTGTGTAAAACTGACATTTTCTTTCAAAACTATCTGATTTCTAATTTCTGTGCTGTCTTTCCATTAATCATCACAATACCAAGTACTTATTGGAAAGGTGAAATTTCTGTAACCTCTTCAATTTCTCCTTAGGTAAAAGAAGAGGAGCAATCGGCCAATCACACCTTGATGATTCAAGAGACACTGCAGCAGGCTTCAGTGGAGCTGTCTGAGCAGCATCACCTGGTGGTCTCATCAGATGAAGTGGAGGGAATTGAGACAGTGACTGTCTATACGCAGGGTGGAGAGGCTTCAGAATTCATAGTTTATGTTCAGGAAGCTATGCAGCCTGTAGAAGAACAAACTGTGGAACAATCGGTGCAGGAGCTCTAGAGAACAGTGTTCAAAGGAGATGGCTACTTGATTTGCCAAAGCCAAAAGTTTGGGGTTTTCTTCCTAGCCAAAAGCAAGCAAGCTGACAAATTTTCAGTTCACTTGTGAAGCGAGAGCTTGTTACTAGATAGCGATCTGACTGGTTGGATTGTATCAGTAACTTAGACATATTATGTACAAAACCTCCTCAGACTTTCTTTTTCTAAAAAATGTTCGTATTTTGAGGAACAAGTATTCTTCCCCTTCTTAGAAGATCTCTCACTTGATTCCTGTAAATCCCCACAAACACTGTCTGTTCAAAACCATGTTATGCCACAATCATAAAACATCTATAAAGGTAGTTAAAGTGTCTAGAAAAGTCCATACAACCCATTTTATACGTACTTAATATGTGCTTGACTTGACTGGAAGCAGAGTTGTTTTTTTTTTAATTAGAAGGATCTTATTTCTGAGTACATGCTTAGAATGTGTTTGCTGAGTTGTGGATCTAACCCAAAAAAAGGCTCAAGACTTTAATTAGAAACATACCACAGATGGACTGTAGTTTGTACTTGTGAGATGATCCTTTGAGTTTGGGAGGTATTTAAAGCCATATATGATAATTCTGGGTACCAGTAGGGGGACTGTTATTTAGATAATTGAAGCATGATAACTCTTTCCATCCCACTGGATAAATACCTGTCCAGTATCATATGATGAAACCAAATCTGTCAAATCAGTTAAATATTCTTTTGTTTTTAAGAAAAAATATATATTCAAATGGTTTGTAAATTCTATAAAATATGTATGTTCATATGTTTTAAACAGACGTGCTTGTAAATATGATTGTGTGAAAGAACTTGTACAAAAAACTTAAGTAAATATTGACAAGAATCTAGATATTCTTAATTATGCATGTATATAGTACCAGATTTTTCTTCATGATTCTTGAATTGTTTCTGATTTAATATTTTTAAATTTGAGCTATAAAAGTTATTAATTAATAACAAAATTGTCATGTTTTCTTCTAATGCTCTAATTTCTTAAGTGTTGGCTTCCCTTTCACAGCTAAGTAAAAAATGCTGTTTGGCATTGACTCTGTAAATTATTCCTCCCGTTAGTAGTCTAATGAAGAAAGTAGCGTAATGAAGTCTAGGCGGACCTTTCTATGTGATTGAACTTATTTATGGGCGTTCTGGGTAGAAAAATGGAAAAAAGCTTTTGACTAAGTTGACGTAATATAGTGAGTTGGTTGTCTGCCTCAGAATTCTAAGTCTGCTGGGTTCTATTAATGCTATACAAAATCACATTGCAAACATTAACTGTGGTGATAGGGAATTTAAATTTATTAATGGAAAAGAACTGAAAATTGTTCGACTTTGGTGGTAGCTGTGCTCCAGTTGTCTTTTGTCTGGATTTGGAAGGAACAAAAAGGTAAGACTTAAATCTTCCTGTTTGGCAAGCTCTGCTTCTGTTATCACCTAAACAGCACAGGTTGTTTTTAGGGTAGATTCAACTCCTTTATCCAATTAATCTTTTCTGAGGGTTAAGTGAGCTTTTCAGTTCAGGGGAGACAAGCAGCTATAGTTTTAAGTTAGTCAGGTAGCTCCTGTTTCTGAAGATTATACACTCTTCCCACACACTAGTAATTTTCATTAGCATTTACTACACTGTATGATCTTCTGTTTTTTCCTCTTTGACACCTGAGGAGTATCCTGGCTTTAGGCTAACACTTGGCAAATATTCCTCCTTAAAAGCTTATGCATGCATAGATCGAGTAACTGATGGGCTAACTGATCTGCACAGCTAAGAACACATCAAATGTTTCTGGGAATGCGTTGAGCACAGAGGAGACGTAGGTCTTGGAATCGTGCGAAGATTTTAAAAAATGGAAAAAGGAAGCTGCAAATAATTTTAGTGGCAGCAGGGTCTTATTTAATGGAGGCTAAGATTATGATGCTTGAAGCTGACTTCTTCGAAAGGTCTTACAGAAATTAACTAGGAACATGAGTTCTGGAAGGACCTCATGTTACAGAATGGTATAAGCATCTGTACACAAAGGGGAAAATTTGGGCCTCGCGGGGCAAAAGCCACAGGAGAGGGTATGGGAAATGGACGTTCCAAAATTTTTTACATCCCTTATTTATTATATCCACAGAGGGTAATTTCTCTTTCCTGAGTAGAGAAGAAGATGGGATCTACCTTTCTTTCTGATGTGGTTTGGTTTCTCTGGCTGGTTGTCGTTCCTCTTGATGCCAGCACCGTTTCTTGATACTAGTGATTTTAACCAGCTGTCGTAGCATCCTAACTTACATGAAGCTGCACTAATAGAGGTTTTGTGCTGGATCTGTGTCACTTACCTGCAAAATCCATGGGATGAAAAGAGAAAGGAACTGCATGCTTCTACTTTGCTGTTTCACCTCAAATTTTGGGTTGTATGAAATTACAGCTAGAGACGAGAGTACTACAGAGATGATAATGTTAGACCAATTGTTCCTACTATAATAAGGAATTATACTCCTTGAGTATATATACTTGAAATGAATGCTTTTAATGGCATGTTTTCAAACAAGATTACAGAAGTGACATTGCTGCAAGTCTGAGATTTTCAAAATGTTTTAATAATTTTTGTCTAAAGTTACGAAGTTCTGAGTCCACACAGCATCCTAGCGCTGCCATATAAAATATGGCACTTAATCCATTCGGTCTTAATAAAGGAAAAGAAAAATGCTTTCACATTCCAATAAATTTGCTCACAACATGGACATGTGCTTTACAAACTTAAAAAAAACCAAACCAAAACACATAAAACCCCCCCTGCATCTCAGGAATGAGCAAGTACTGTTAGCACAGTAGAGAAAGGAAGAAAGTAGCAGAAATAATATTGCAAGATATTCAGATGTTCAAACAAATGTTTTAAGACCCAAGTGGGAAGAGAGTTTGGCATATGAGGGAACTTGTTGGAGCTGTGTTCAGCTGCAGGGTCAGGACTTGATTTTTGGCTTGAACTCTTCGTGCCTGCCTATGGAGGAGACTTATCATTAGCTGCTCCAGATTGTTGAAGCTTCAGTAAAGTCAATGGAGATATGAAAATTCACCCAGTGAGGAAGTTTTAAGTACCTGGCCCTTCTGAAAATCAAACTCTTGGCTAAAAGCATATTGAATGCTTGAGACTGACCACTTTGGGACAACTTTTTTCCAAAGTCGCACCTAATCTTTTATGGAGGTAGGAGAATTATCTACCAGTCTTCTGCCTTAAAAGACTGCAAGCCTGTCTTTTCTTGTCTTGCTTAAATGTGGAGTTGTATTTCTGTAAGAACAGTGACATTCAACTGAGGATTGTGCAACTAGTATTGAATTGAAAATCGATTTTTATTTTTTAATTCTTTTGATCTGAAAATAATGATAACTGTTATCAGAGTGCACATAGCAGAGCTGTGTGAAACAGATGGTGTACACAAAATCGTAGCGTATCGATTGTTACAGTTCGTTTTGTGGTTTGTGTTGGGTTTTTTTTTACACCAGATTACAATTTCTGCTATTTGTAGGTATGTTTGAGCGCTATCTGAAAGTTTAAACAGGGAAAGACATGAGCTTATTTGCAGACTGCATCATTAGCAAAAATGTGGTTTCTTTAGGTAGTGCTAATAATACCATCTTTGCTCATAAAGTGATAAACTGCAGATGTTCTTTTCCCTTTTGTAGTACGATGACAGTGAGGTTACTGAGTTGTACTGCACATGGTTTGACAGCTTCTCAATTTGCATTTCCAGCTTTCCCATCATTAGCGGACGTAACTTCCATCAATAGCAGCACTACCCCATTTGTCTTTTTTTCTTCCTTGAAATGAGGACAACTTTTCATCTTGGAAGACTTTCACGTTCACTCAGTCACAGAGATGTATTTTGGCACGTATCAAACTTGATATTATGACATAAATATGCAGTATCATCTCTGCTGTAATTCCACAAGGTACAGGTAATTGGTTAGGTGATCTTTCATGTGTTCCTGTTCTCAACTCGCCTGTATTGGGCTTTAGGTGATTAAAAGCAGTGCCACACATTTCAAAGGACTGCAAATTACAGAGCCCTTGTTGTATGTTCCTAACAAAAAATTCTGTTCAAGTCTGTTGAGTTCCCCTCTGTCAATCGTCAAGATGGTTGAGGCAGAGAAAGGAAGCCGTCACGTGTTTCTTGGTAAATACTAATGGATAAAAATGCTCTGCTTATATGTAAACATAATTCCTTTCAGTCCGGTACACAGCAGATCACAGTGCAAAATCACCATCCCAGAATGACTTTTTCTTTCTCAGAACGTGTTTGCAATGACCAACCTGATCGCCTTTTCTCAGACTAACCAGCAAAATGTTTGAGTACAGAGCATGTTGATGCTTATGGGAATGACTTGCCACATCATTGATAAAAAGCCATCAACTATGACAGATATTTGTCAAGGGGTACAGACTCAGCCCTCAGTTGTGGTCGAGCTGAAGTTCAACGTAAGAATGCTAGAAAGAGACTACTGCAGCTGCAGCAGCATCTGGTTGGCAGGTGACTCCAGCTAGGCAGTATATTCCTGATCTGATAGCACTGTGTGCAGGAGGGGACTTCAACTGAAGAGTTCAAGAATTGCTTGCTTGTTTTAGTGCAGCTACCTATTTTCCTCTCTCTGCCCTCTAAATGAAGTTTAAGGTGCCTAATAAATTAATTTGTAAGCCCTTTGGATGAAGGAAAGGGATGGCAATAGTTATCCTAGTTTAAAAAAAAAAAAAATCTTTCTCTTACATGCACACGTTGCTCCCACACTCTTGACTCTTCTCCCCCCGAGGGGCACAGGGGGTGGGGATGGGGGTTGTGGTCAGTCCATCACAGCCCCTCTCGGCCGCTCCTCCCTCCTCACCCCTCTCCCTGCTCCAGCGCGGGCCCTTCCCCGGGCTGCAGCCCTTCAGGGACAACCTGCTCCTGCCTGGGCTCTCCACAGGCCATAGTTTCTTCAGGGGAGGGCTACACTTGGTAGAGCTTGGTGTAACTGGATTGGCCTTTTTTTTTTAACTCAGTGGGTTTTTTTCTGCTGAGTTCAGCTGGTTCCTTATCAGCCTACAACTCCTCAGAAACCAAGACAGGAAGAAATTGGAGCTAAGGATTACAGAAAATGTTCTTTGTCCTTTCCCCTCTCTCTCTTGAATTAGGTTTGCATAAGTTGACCAGGTGATTGATGCCAAGGGCCCATGTGTTCAGTGGTCAACAATAAGGATTTAACCAGAGGAGAATAGGCAGGGCTTAGTGTGACAGAAAAACATGAAATGATGGGATGTCATTGAGTAAAAGAAATATTAGGCCAAATAACAGTATTAACGTACTGTTGGGGAGAACTATTAGCTTGAAAGATAGTATCTGAAATAGTAGAAGCTCCTCTTCTTGAGTTGCTCTGTTATTGCGCTGAGTAAAATACAGCCAGACATTAGGACTGAGCCTGGTGGGAAGAACAGGGCAGCTGACCTCAACGGATTGTCTTACACCTCAGATTTCTGGGCATTTAATAACAACAAAGGAGAAAAAAATGACATAAGACCTGTTTTATATTCAGAGCCACACCTAACAAGGGTGCTTGTCAGAGCTTACTCTGAAGGAATTGATGGGATGGGCATTGATGGGATGTTAAATAAGAGCAAAATTGTCACTTACATTTTCTCATTCTTATGTCACTTATTCTTCATGAAAAGTCCAGTGCAAGACTTGAAGTGAGTAGTGGTTGCCAGTAAAACACAAAACCAGAAAATAAACATCTCTGACAGTGCTATAAATGACCTTTTTATTCTCTATAAAAATATTTTTTAGTCTTGTTTGCTAGAAGTGGATGAAGAGGGAAATTACAGTCAATACATTGTGCAGAGCTCTGCCTGATTTTTTAAAAGCTATAATTTTTTGTAGAAAGCTGGAAATAAGTATCAGTCTCGGTAAATTAAAAGGGATGGGATGGTCTTGCGTGTTTTGGAATGAAATAAAACAATTAATAGGAATTTATAGAACAAGCTTTGTTATGTTTTTTTCTTCAGTTCAAGGAAAGTTATCTTCTGGAAAATAAGAGATCATTTTGTGTCGTGCACCCAAATGAAATACACTGTAAGTGTATTTTACAGGAACACATAAGTTATATGAAAATGAGCTACCATAGGAGCTACCTCATTTGTAGTATTCTTTACGGGCTAGCAATGAAATAAAGGACAAAATATCACAGTGGATTACAGTGCTAGTCAATGTTTTTACAATTTGTTTTGGAAATGGTTCCCCTTTTTGAATAGCCTTGATAGCATTTATTTTTCTACTACCATTAGGAGTGAAAATACTTTCTGGGAGCTGAAAGCTGAATGGGCTTGGAGTATTAAAAATAGAGTACAGACTTTTTTGGTGCTAGGTGCTAGGTGCTTTGTTCAAATCCGTATTCAAATGGTAGTAATCAAGTATTTCCTTCATCTAATGGTAACTGAATGAGTTAAAGAGTTCAAATCCAAGATATGATAGGAAAGGTCCAAGTCAAAAAATCTCCATGTAATTGGGAATGAAGTAGCACGTCAGTTTTTACTGAAACAACAAAACTCCAAGCAGCCACGTGGAGCCTGAATTTAGGTCATCCTCAGAGTAGTTGAAAAACACATTAGTAGATCATTGGAAATGTTTCTGTGGCTGTTGTGATACAAGTTCTATGCCATGCCTTTTCTTCTCTGAAAATATGATTTACAATTTTGGTGATGACAAGTGTCGGGTAGTTGGCTTTTTAGCTTATTCTGTCTGAAAGCTAACATCCAGTACAGAGATATTAGAACCAAGAACCATCCGGTCCAAGCTGCCAGAATTGGAATTTAAAAAGAAAAAAAAAAAAAAGATTTAAAGAGAACATGTTTTTGATGAGAGCACTCTTCACGAGTGGGACTGGAGTCAGAGTGGGAAGTAAATAATCCTAGGGCAACTCTAAGAACTTCGGACTGGAAAAAGAATGGAAGACAAATGAAGAAACTTTTTTTTTGTGGTCATGTTACCAGTTTTCATCATGTAACAAGCTCAGGACTTGTAATACACACCCAAATTTCATGAAAAAAAAATCCTTGCTGATTTCACCTTGTGGCTTGTGTTGTCTCATTACAGCAAGTGCCTGTTCATGGCTCAACAGAAATAGGGTACATGAGTGATGCTCAGGAATACCAGTATATTATAATTTTCTAACTGATGTAAAAAAGCCTGGATGATTTATCCCCTATCTTTAACTCTGGAGTTGTTTTGTGCATACCTTTTACCCCTTGATCAACGGTCAATCAGTTTATCCAGCAGAAACAGCCATCCTTCACTTGCCACAAAGTTAGCCTAGGCAGCGACGTTCTATTTAAAGTTTGTTTTTAGTTTTTCTGGTTGCATTTTAAATCTTTAAATAATGAATTGCATGTGAAGCCTTGTCTCTTTAGCGGGCGGTCCCACTGGTGTGGAGCTGCTTTCCATTTCTGTTTGGGTGATTCTGGTACCTTGGGTGTTGACTTGAACTCCTGGGCACTGCCACGGCGCAAGAACTTTTTACTACAAATTGTAGTACTTGCAAGTTCTTCTGGCATAACTGTGCTCTTTTGTGAGGTCAGAAAACACTTGAAACCACCAAAATTATTTACTGAAGTGCTAGACAGATGTCCACTTTTAAACCTAGAGGTGTTCACTAAAGACAGTGTGGTCCTCAGGTGCTGTTCTCTTCCATTTGCTAGAGGTTACTCGGTAGCTTTGACAGCAGAAAAGGTCATGTAGGAGCTCTCTAATCTTCTCCAAGGAAACTGGAACATTAACTTAATCCCATACACTTCCCTTGAAGCATATTAGAGAGTTTCACCTGAGCCCTCTGCTCACGGAGCTGCTGGGCAACCTCAAGGAGGTGGCTGATCATGAGCATTTGGGGACTTCACTGTTATCAACCAATGTGGTCAGCTGTGGAAACGGGTGCAATGGTGACCGGATAAAACTCCGTACAAGGGTATAGCTAAGGCTGGGAATATCAAAGACATTTTAGTTTTGTATTACTTGAATATGTTTCTTATGTAGAATAAATTATTTTCCCATTTGCCTGAACAGAATTTTTTTTTCCTGGCAAAAGGTCATTGCTAACACAATAGCATCTGCATTAGAAATGTGTCCCACTATAGCTCGCTCTCTCTCTCTTAAGGTGTGATTTAAAAAAAAAAAAACAAACCCAAAATATGAACAAAGCTGTAGACGGTGTACTTCAGCCAGTCTCAGTGCTTTAATTTTCCTGGGTGAGAATAGAAAAAAAACCCCAACAAAATCAAAACCAACTAGCTGACAGAGAATTTAAATTTGTATGTACTTTAGCAGAAAATAAATAACAGAGGGCCTGCCACAGTGGTTGTGTTATACTTTTTAGTGATTAGTCTAATACTATTTTTATTTTACTTTTCCTGAAGCTACAGCAGAACTTCCAGCTTTCCATGCGATGCATTTAACTACAGAGCCTCTCCAGAGCCTTGTCTGAGTGAGGAAAAGAAGGGAAGCCCGCAATACTATGAGACTTTTGTGTAAAGATGCAACATGTTACTTTTGACTAAACCTAACATTTATTTAGTCAAAAGAGGGAGTCAGGGTGAAATCTATTCCTGATATTCTATACTAAGCAAGATGTACTATGTGCAAAGTTTACTAGTTTTTTTGGTTTGGGTTTGGGTTTGGTTTGGGTTGGTTTTTTTTTTAACCATCACCTTAAAAACTGTTACAGCAGGAAGCAAAGTGTTAACACAAGATCTGGCAAGAATTGATAAAATGGAAATATATTACTATGTCTTATATTCTGGAGTTAATATAGGCTTATTTATTTTGCTATTAGTTTGTACTAGAGCAGAATTTAGTCATTGGTCGATCTTGTGGTAGGTGCTGTAAAATCACACCAAAAATCCTTGCCCAAATCATCTTACTCTTTAAGGAGGCAAGATTGATATGAGTTCTTAAAATACAGTTTTCCCGTATCTGTAAATGGAGAACTAGAGTAGGGGGTAGCTGTAAATCTGTGGCAGAGCCAAGAGAAGCCAGGTATCCTTGTGTTGTCTTTCCTCTTGAGATACAAAACATAAGGAACATGTTGCAGAAAAGACTACAGGCAGGTGGAGGGAAGCATATGTGGAACCTCTCCTGGAAAAAAGCTGTTCTCACAGCTGAAAGGGGTCTTGACTGACATTCCTCTCTACTGTCTTTGTACAGTGCAGTGCCTTTATGCAATGCAGCGTGGAGACAGTGCCATACATAGCTGGGTCTGTGTGGGTCTGTAGCTCTGGGAACAAGTGAGTGCCTGGAGCTTCTTGAATCCTGGGAACTGGTATTTCTGTGGCAGGGGGAGTGGAAGCATGAAAGGAGAGATACCGGCTGAAGGATGGCAGCATGCTCTCAGTTGTTAACGCTGGTTTTCAAACGGTTACATTTTTGGGTAGTATTCTCAGCATGGGAATCTAGGTGGGACTGGCTTTCAAGATCTGTAGATGCATAAAATGGGTGTATTTTGTCATATAGCTACTGTCTAGCCTCTAGTGGTAGACATTAGTAGATACCAAGGTAGAAGTGTAACACCAAAGCAGGTGTAAACACAGCTTGCAAAACCACAGGTAAGGGATATTCTTGAAAAGCCCAAATTTGTCATGTTGCAAGAGAGAAGTATGTCTGTGTTGATTTAACGATATTAATGTGTTTAGCAGCAAAATTCTGTATTTATACTCTTCTATAGGTAAGCCACCAGGACTTCTTTCCCTCTGCTCACCCCTCAAAGCAATGAAAGTGTGTTGTCTTAAGCTACAAACTTTGTTTTTTACTTTCTTCTCTCTTTTCACTGCCTAGTTCACTAGCTGTTAGTGTCTGTACTTTATGCTTAAGTTGTTTCACAAAGACTTCAGGGCACTGAGTGCTGTGAGGCATCAGTAAGGTTTCTACGCTAGGTGTCCTACATCACAGTTCACTGTAAAGCCAGATTGCCATTTAATTGCATATTTCCCAGTTGAGCCAAGATCCATCTGAATTGGACATTCATGCTTATTCCCTTGCGCTATATATTCAGAAGAATATGCCTTGCCACTTTTGCTCTGCGTTCAGATCTCTTGATGCTCTTTTGTTATGCTGAATGCTTAGCTTGGTCCATTTTTCAACCTTTGTTCAAGGCAGTTTGCTTTATCCACATACTCTGAAATTTAAAGGGATTCTGTGTATTAACGGATTTTACTTGTTCTGAGACGATAGATCCTGCTTATAAACCAGAAGGCACTAAGACTTGGATGCTGTGTGATTTACTGCGAACCCAAACCATTTCACTGAGGCTGACACCACAAGGGTATACAAAATTGTGTTTAAATCACCCTCCCAGTGATTTAGAAGGACTAGTTAAATACCTGATTTAGAAACTAATAATTGAGCCTATGTGAGCTGGCAATTATGCATGCAGTAATTGCATGTTAGGAGCATGTATCATGAAAATGGGAACCAATGGGATTATACCACTTCTCAGGAGGTTTTAGAGATTGAGAGGAACAGCTAGTGTGGTTAAAAACAAAATTAGCTATGCATATGTAGAGATTATAAAGCATCAGCACACAAACAGCAGAACTAATTCTCCAATGCCAATGAGCTTGGGAGCTCACCGCCACTGAGCGAGCATCCAGCTGCACAGTGGGTTGAGGTGGGAGCTGGGTAGTAATTGCTGCGCTCCTGCCACACAGGTGGCTGGGGGACTCTTGCAATATCTGGAATACGAGATGAAGCTGCTGTAAAAATAGATGCTCAGGACTTGCTGAAGAGCTGCACCACCGGTTTCTCAGCATCCAAAGGTCAAGTCTTATTTGCACAAAACAGAGCATTGCAACAGCTCTCCACGCAGGTCACAGCCTGCAAAGATCCCAGTATGCTGCGGTGTGTTTTGAGCCAAGTGCCCTTGCGATGATTTTTGTTTTCATAGTGTTGTAGGCAGGGGGTGAGCTTCTAAGAACTCAGTCCAGTGAAAGAGGTAGTTTAAAACTTTCACCAGTAACATGTACGTTATCCTAGCAGAAATGCACAACTAATAATAAAGCATTTCTCCCTAGATGTAACTCTCTCTTACATTCAGTTATACAAAACTTGTGAAGCTGTCTATAATAAGGTTGTCTGCTGGCTGCAAATAGTGTCACAGTCCTTCTGAGTTATTCTTGCCCTTCTTCTTTGTCATTTGTAAGATAAAAATAGTAGCGGTTAAAGCAGTATCATTCTTTAGTTAGTGACAGGTAGCTACAACTTAAATAAGGATGCAATTCCTTTTTTGATTGAAAATGAATTTTAGTAATCTTAAAAAGGAAATTCATAGGATGATGATCTTGAAGATTTCACAGATCTAGATGTCCAGGTCTGGTCATCAGAGGTAAGGAGTACTTTGCATGCCCTCTGAAGTGTTTGAATATCATGAAGTTTTTGAAAATCAAGCAGTATGTAACACAACCTAGACTTCCAGTCTTAGTTTCTCCTTTCTTAACATGGGTATCAAGAGTACTTGCCTACATCATGACTGGCATAACAATATGCTTATTAAGTCTGCATAACAGAAAACCAACAGAGAACAGAAGGATTTTGGAAGCTGGGATCAACATTGAAGATGTCGTGGATATCTTGGAGACGTGTCTGGCCTTGTTTCCTGAAAGGACCTTGGACCTTGGTTGTAGGTAGCTTGTCTCCAGTCCTGCTTCTGCCCCTGTCTCCTGGCTGGACCTCAGACCTACACTGTAGCTTTGTCTGCAGCCATGCCTCCTGCCCAGTCTCCTGCTGTTCCTCACTGTGTTCCCCAGGTGAACCCTGGACCTGATTCATCACCTTGCCTTGTCTGGGACTGCTGATGGACCCTGTTACAACCACCGGGCTCTGCCCATGCAGTTTTAGGTCTGATTGAAAGACTGAACAAAGCAGTTGGACCCTAGTGTGTGACGGCCTTGTGAGTGCTACTGCAATATGAATATTTGGGAATAATTAGCTTGACCATTTAAACATGTCTAATGCTCTCTGTGGCCTTTACGTAGCTGCAAAGCACAAATACGAGCCAAAGCAAGTACATCTATCCCAACTTCATTATGTATATTTGTAAGTAATTTGAACATTCGTTTCCTAAACACTTTTTAAATTTATAGTGTAAAACTAGAATTTCAATTCTAAATCCCAAATTAAGTTGTTCGGCACTAAAAAGAAACGTGGAAAATTAATTCATCTGTACATTAAGAACGTTAAGCATTGAAAGACTTCTTCCACACTATCTATCTATGCTAAGGTCTGAGATGTCGCTGAAATTTTGAAAGGAAAATGTTGCCTTAATGCAAAGTAAACTACTCTATTTAATTTTTTTTCCTAATCTGCATATTAATTACTGTCACACAGCTGATGCAGTGGGCTGCAGCTAGATTCATCCCATTTAAATCAGTTTAATCCTTTGCAAGCTTGTGAAAGTAATTATTCTGCATTTCCATCTAACACTGTGTAATAGAAGCTTCAATCCGTTCAGCTCCTGCTCCAGACCCTTGGTGACCTTTCTGCTCATACGCCAGCAACACTGACTGCAATTAATTTCTTCTCGCACTGGGAGCCTTCTTACATTGATCTACTCTTCATAAAAGATGGTAAACTCCTACTTGCTGGATTACCCTTTGAATAATCTCTCTCTCTCTCGTTTTTATTTTTATCAACTGCAAGGTTTGGGTCATGCATTTCATGGCATGGCTTTCTTGTTCAGCGTGTAGACCATATTGCCGTTAATTTCTGGTAGCGTTTCCTTGCTTTGGCCAGCTCAGCACTCTCTGGGTGTACAGCAGCTTCTCTGCATCTGCTCCGTGTGTTACGTTTCTGCCTTGGCAACAAAACGTTCTGTGCTGCTTAATTTGTCCTTTGGCTGAATTCGTCTGCTTTATCAGCTTGATTTAACTGACCATCTAGTGAACCTGAGGTGTGAGCCATTTCATCTGACTGGGGGGCGGCGTATTACAGTGGGTAGAGCCACTTTGTGGTGGTGATGCAGCGAACATTAATGTGGCAGAGATCTCCCTTAAAAGGCTTGAATTTCATTCTACTTTAGGACTATAGAGTCCACAGAAAATCCTCACAGATTTGGGGTTCAGATTCTCCCATTTATTCCTTACCTCTTTTGCAAAATTCATTTCCAATTCAGAGCTCATTGAGCCTGAGCCTTTCTTCTATGGCCATTGTTAACACAATGACGGTAATCACTCTTTCATGAGTGTTGCTATTATCTTGCCTGGTTTTCAGAAGTGTTAAGAGAAAACAGTGAAGACCTCACTTGTTGTCAAACATATATAGATAGATAGATAGATAGATATTTGCATGGCATTCAGATGAACTGAACAACTTGCAGAGCTGTGACTATTTCTATCAAGTGGCCCAGAATAATTGAAGTTACCATTACAAGCGTCTTGTAGCCTTTCTTCTGGGTACAGGTGACAGTTTATTGCAATCATTCTACATAGCTAAACAAGATGTAGAAAATGCGCAGCTCTATAATACAGGGCAATTTCACAACTTTTCAGCCTTCACAGGTCACTCAGAGATTAGTCCACCTACAATTTTTCCTACGTTACTTAGTATGTTATTTTTATGTGTATGTTTAATCCTTTTATATAATCCTGCTTCCTTGTTAATCTTTCAAGGACAGATAATTACAACTGTTTGAACTGGAATCTCAGCCATGTTGAGACCGGTGGGGATCCAACAGTAATGCAGAAAGGTGAGCAAGATGGAGCTTATTGCAACTGCTATGTTTAGATATGTGCATATTATTAACTAACAGATACCATTTTATTATACATGATGAAATTATAGAGCAATGATAATCATTTACTTACCATTGTTAAATATTTCTGTAGCTGTAGCAATTGAAACCTCAGTTGGGGTCCTTCACAGTAGGTGCTTCCTATGCACCTGAGAAATTACAGTCCAACCAGTCTGCAAGTTGAATTCTGAGGTACTTGCATTGTCCAGTGAACTGTCTTACCTGTAAAGTATTCTGCCAAAACTGATCA
This sequence comes from Aptenodytes forsteri, assembly GCF_000699145.1. NCBI lineage: Eukaryota > Metazoa > Chordata > Aves > Sphenisciformes > Spheniscidae > Aptenodytes > Aptenodytes forsteri. The sequence goes on along the minus strand of NW_008795922.1, from coordinate 319,433 downwards.
AACTGTTACTGCACTGCAGATAAAGGACCTAGTGTCTTGACAACTTGGGAATGATGGAGAGATGATGATCCTCAGCTGCCCACCCTTTCACACTCTCCCCATGGTTTTTGCCATGTGAAGCAGCTGCTAAACTTCTGATTTGCATTTGACGGTTGGACTCGATGACTCAGCTGCCCACCCTTTCACACTCTCCCCATGGTTTTTGCCATGTGAAGCAGCTGCTAAACTTCTGATTTGCATTCTGATAATACAAGGTAATCTCAGATCATATTACCATTGTGCATCGGGTTCAGTACTTGCTTCGGGAGCAGCTGAGCTGTTCATACAGCAAGAGAGGGAACCCTTAATGGCGGGTAGTGTCAGCAGGTGCTGTGGCCATCTGGGCACGCCGCCTCTGCTCACTGGTCAGAGCCCTACAGGTGTGAAAATGAAAATTTGGCCCCAAATGGTCAAGGAAATTGCAGGAGGAAAGGGAATTTTGATCTCCCAACACAGTCACTGTTGGATCAGTTTGTCACTCCCTGAGATCAAGAAGAGTTTTGTTGATAATTTCAGAGGCAAAACTCAGTGCACTTTGCCACCATGGGACTGTAAAACATAGCAGTCTAGATGAATATGGAAAAATGTAACATAAAATCAAATTCTCAAACGCTCAAGAAATAGGTTTCATTCTGTATAAAGGAGAAACCCATCTGGTGGCTGCTGATGATTCAAAATGTCAAAGATTACATGTTAATTGACTCTCTAGCTAGGAGTTTCTTATTACCTTTCAGTAAAGTCTGTGCACAAGACAAATTGAGCTTTGAGAAACGCGTGGAACAGCCATGAAAGTACTCTAATGGGAAAAAACATCATGTGCAAAGGACATCAAAAGTCTGCCCCTGTTTGCTGTTCTGCCTCATTCTTTCTCCCTTTCTAGTTGCTAATAGTTCCAGCCCCGCTATGCAGCTTTTTAATTAACATCTCTTATTTTATAAAAATGGTGGGGGTAATGCTGCCCCAACCTCCAGTCACTGAGTGTATAGACTGGAAAAAAATCATTTCTAGTCACAAACATGAGATGGAGAAGTAACAAAAGAATGGGAAAAAAAACCTGCTTTCTAAACCGCCAGGTCTCTCTGAGTCTGATCCAAAATCCAATGAAAGAAAGGAGATCCTTTTTCCATCGGCTTCAGTGGGCTTTGGGGAGAGTGCTCTGTTCGAGCAAGTGCCAGCTGTTCTCCTTTAGTGATTGTAATTGGTAACAGCGCTGCTGTAGCTAAGGATAAAGGAAGCAGCACTCAATGTCTCCATGGGAAAAAGAATGCCCTTGTAACATCTTGTCCCCTGGGTTTACAATAGCAACACGTAGTGAACGTTTGCCAAGGGTATGATGGTTGAATGCTGGATATGCCCCGTTAAAGCACTGCAGCCTGCTCTGAGGGCACGGTGGATTCAATAGACTGGTACCGGCATCTCTACCTATGATGACTTAATCCTTGATTCGCACTTGCCTGCATCCATTTACCTGGGAAGATCAAAGTGCTGGAAATTAGGAAACTCATTAAGGCTCCCAGCCCCTTCTTGGAATCAGCATCTTGAACAGGTGCTTAGATACTCTGTAATGGACATTGCATATTAAGTGAATAGAGCAATTTTGTCTAAATGCATCAAGCATGTGCCCCCCTGTTGCAGGCAGGGAGGGAGGGAGAGAGGGGGGCTGCAAGTTGCTGTCAGACTCAGAGGGAGCCCCAGAACGCTTTGCGCTGCCTGTTGAAAACAAACCCACCGCTTCCAAGCGTCTGAGAAAGGAAGCAGGATTGTTTTCTTTACGAACCTTTGCAAAGCAGTTTGTGATGCTTCAGCACATAAGGAAGGTACGCGGCATGTCCTGCATGCACGATCCTGCACAGGTTTTGGGAAGCCTCCAGCAGTGCTGGGGGTTAACCGCGCCCTGCCAGCTCAGGCCCAAAAGCTCCTTAGCACCGATGGGAAACATAGTTCTTTCCATTTGTGGTCTTTTATTATCTGTCCTAAAAGTGTCTCCTATCACTTTTGCTAAAAAAGAGAGCCTTTTTTTTTTCCCCTCAACTCCCCGGAGACACCATTATCATACAAGCTTTAGCTGGGTGCTGATCCCAAAGCAGCATTTAAAGTTGGTGCTTTTTGAAGTGCGGTCAATCCAAATATGTAACCGGAGGAAAAGCAACCAGCAGAAGCAGACCTGCACATCACCAGGCATCATTAGCATACAGCTTCTTCTTTGGGGGACAAGAGTGCAGACCGCACATTGAAAAGTGGCAGCTTTCTGTTATCGGAGGGTGAAGAGAATGACAGGTCATGCCAGCATTTGTCACAACTGCGTCAGGGATTGAATGACAAAGGACGGACAGCAATGTGTCTCTCCCGGCAGATAGTCAAAGATAGTAGCCTGGAGTCAGAGCCACCCTTGTCACTCAGCCATTGTGAAATGCTACAAAGAAACAGCAGCTGCCCTGCCATTTAGAAGCAGCATGAATTATTAATGGCGCACTTGTAAAAGTGAGTTACCAAAAAAAAAAAAAAAAAAAGAAAAAAGTCAGCATGCTATGCTGCAAATACAGTGATAACAATTCCCTCCCCTCTTCTTTTCTCTTTTTATCAGACGATGGAGCATTCTGGGTTGGTTGCTTCTATTCCCACTTAATAAGCGAGCGGGGTAGGAGTGACACAGCCTGGGTTCTGAACAGGTTCTGCATGTTTTTTCCCTAGTAAATGTTTTGGATCTCTTTCTCCCTTTACAAAACCCTCTATATAAAACCCTGAATGCTAACGGTAAAGTTTCTCTCCCCCCCAGTCCCTTCCAATAATGTAAGTTCTCTCTTTTTTTTTCTGAAAAGTTTGTCAACTTGTGCAAACTGGCAAGATCGGGTCTGCTCTGTTGTTGACTTTTAAGTGGAATACCAATTTTTCTTTTCACAAAGTATAGGGGATTGTGGGGTTAAAGTAATGAATTGGATTTTAAAGTTTAATCGCTGCTGGTCTGTTGTCCAGCGAAATTTCTCCTTGAGTGCTCAAACTGAAAGGCAGCTGTGTAGGCAGGCAGTAAATAACAAACTTGAGATGATTTGCATTAGTGTTTTTAAAGAAATCAAGGATTTATAACCTATTACTTTGTACCGGTGCTCTTCTAAATCCTGGCTGCAGGATTTCTTTGAATTAGTGATGTGCTTGTGCTAGCCTTTAATTTTTTCTCAAGTGCTCTTAGGTCCCTTCCTTCTATTTTGCCCTCACAAAGACACACAACTTGGGTCTGACAGCCTGAAAACATTCTTGATGGGTTAAAATTAGCTCCTTTTTTCACCTCCTTTGTGTCTAAGGTGCACTTGTAATACTGGAGATGATTTGTAACCGCGCTGCCAGCAAAGCACAGGGAAATGGAAGTTCTGAGTCATCATTTCCATAAATGCGGTTTGTAGGACACCGTGGGGACCCTTCTGGGGTGTGAATGGTTTCGTGCTCTGCTGGGTCGAGGGAAATGCTCTGTGTGTCTGTATTCCAGTTCATGCTGGTTTTCTGTCAAACATTTGTTTGTTCCTGGCCCTCTCTAATCCTCAGCTTACAAAATAACTCGCATATTCCATCTCCTCCTAACTACTGCGCTGTACAGCTGCAGAAAGGCAGCTGAGCCCATCTGCAGTATAACAGAATGTGAGAAAACAGAAAAGGGCATCGGCAGCACTATCAGATATTGCAGTGAATCCCTGGATGCAATGTTTTGTTATTAAGTTCATACTCGATAGTCATTCTGAGGAGTTGTTTTACTGGGCTCTGAATACTTTCCCTTAGCAGCAGCAAGGATAAACTTCACACCGATTTAAGCAAAGGCTGTGATAAATCTGAGTGAGGTTAAATGTGATATAAATATCTGCATTAACAAAAAGACAGCTGGCAGCGGCTATATCTCACAGGGTGAGATGAAGGGAGTGAGATACATGTGGTCTAGCGGCAGCATGGTCTCTCTGTGCGGGAGGAGATGCTGCCCTGCAGCCCTCTCACCACTGGTCCCCAGGACTAGAAGTCAAGGAGGAACGGTCCCTTGGGCATGGGGCACTGCCCCGGCTGTTTTATGGACAGATGAACAGAGGATCTGTGTTTATGGCGTTGTCTGGCACCTTCCAACAGCGTTAGGTACAAACACGTTTTAAAAGGAAAAATAAAATCCTCACCTCCCACAAGAAGTGAATAGAAATATGTCTCCTGCTACTGTGATGCTGCCTATAACATAAATAGAGCTTCACGGTCCTCCAAAAGCTCTTTCATAGCCTTTTAAACAGACACGATAAACTGTTCTTGGTAGTAGACAACAAACCTTTCTCTGCATGATTCTGACTGACAAACGAGCAGAAATGAACATACACTGTGGCCAACTATGGAAAAAACCTGACACTTTTTTCATTTTTTCAGTTTAGTTTCATTGCACTAGATTTTCAGATACCATTTTTTTTTTTCCAAATAATTTTAAAATTAAATGAGTCCTCCTCAGTCTGGAGAAGGCAGCCAGAAATATTGTCCTCCTTTTCTTAGTCCTGCCCCGTACCAGCGTAGTCCTGGGTCTCTGGGTCATGACAGTAAGGATCGTGGATCTGGCCTGTTTAAGACTGGAAAAGCAGAAAAGACCACAGCCCACCCGTTTCCTGAGGCCTCGGTAACTGCCCTGCTCTGCACAGACTGAGCAGTTGCATTTTCTGATCGTAAGGGGTGCTTTATGCATGAAATACTGTGAGAAACGGAAAGCAATTTTCCTTTCAAAATGTTGGCACTATTACATCCAGCTGAGATGCGGCTGCACAGGAACGCATGAAAATGAAAGCTTACTTAGGAAGAAGGGAATTGAACTAAATATCCAGACTCATTTCAACGACACAGCACGGCTTTGGAAACACAGGTATTTTTCCAAATGCTGCTTCACCCACCTCCACCCACTGGCCCAGTGGCCGGGACATCGGTGTAACTAGAAAGAGAGATCATCATCTCCATTGCTAAATTTAACAAGAGGGCTTTGTAACGGTGTAATAAGTAAAAGTCATTCTCTGTGGGGAAGATGAATTGATTCATTTACCTTGTTTTATAGAGGTGTCTTCCAATAATAATTTCCTTACAACTTCCCTGTTGGGAAGATACTGTACACAGGGGAGGCTTGAATCTCTTTACCTCTGCCATCAATAATACATAAAAAAGGAAAGGGGGGGAAAAGCCTATAATAACAAATCTTTTACTCACAACAACTTTCATGTGCAGCTTGCAAAGAGGTGTCTCTATAATATGACAGCATGCTTCATCAGTTTGAGGTGGTATATTGGTAGCAGGACAGAAACAGGCCAGCCTTGGGACTGGACAGGCTGCCGTCTGCTCTTGCAGTGGGCAATGGTCTACCACTTGCACTTAAATCAGAAAATATAAATTAGATTTTTACACAAACCAGATCAAAACTTTACATTACTGAATTACTTAGCTCTTGGCTTTGAGTGCTGTAAATCAGGAAGCTCACCTGTATTATAACCCCAACTCCTTAGCCTTGTCATTCAGCATATAAATAAATATATGAATGCTGTGAGTTGTTTCTTTCCCTCCTCCAAGGCACTTAGTCTGTGCATGACAAATGTAGAAGAAAAATCAAATGTTATCGTTCCTGCCTGAGATGGCATCATTGAGATTCATAGCAATGAAAAGAACTTTGTTTTCTATTACCTAGTCATGGCTACTGCTATTTCAAATGAACCAGAAATACTTTTGAGTTTCATCCTTCTAAGTTATCACACTTTCCCCTGCTGGGCTGAATGTAGCAAAAAAAAAGTTTGTCAAGAGACTGGAGAAACTTTCATATGAAGCTTTTAAAGAGAATGCTTAAGGAGACGTCAATCACGAGCATATGCACCAGAGGCACCGGGGGCGGTCTCCTCCTTCTGGCTTTATTCCTAAGGTGACTTATCTGCGGTTTCTGAACAGGTTTCCAGTCTTCCTTTCATGAAGTGACTGGGATATTCAAGCTTCTCATTTTACGCCCGAGTGAAGTCTAGTAGTTTTAGTAGGGGGAATGCTTGGCACCTTCTGAAAAACAGAGCACATCTCAACTGTTTGAATTGGACACTAGATTGGGCTCTTGCAATAACTTGCTATTTTGGGAAAAAAGTGCATTCTTAATTATATAAATAGGCGAATATCACTTTCTGGGTGCTGCCTAGTGTATCTTCCGTATGGAATCATGTAACTTCTCAGTCTTAAAGTTATTTTTCTTGAATCCAAGTTACCTTCTCATAACTTAAGGAAATGTGTTTATCAGGTCAAATTTTCCACTTGGACTTCACTGAAGTTCTGCCTGCTTTTGCTAGCAGTGTATTTGACCTCTTGCCCTTAACTTAAAGAAGATATTTTGCTTACAGAGACATTTATCTAACAGCGACCTGTAAGGGAAGAAAAAATTTGGTTTACAGATGACTTGATTGCCTCAAGGTACACGAATCAATCACGTAAATTGCAGTGTGTCCTGCACTTCAATCAATAGGGGATTAAAACTCTAGTTTCAGTGGGGGGGAAATAAATGCCCATACTGATGTTATTAATAACACCTGGGATTACTAAAAGTGTACTGATGCTTTAAAAATCTCACCTTTTAGCACTTATGTGTCTTGTTTGGTATTTCCACTGTTTCTTTCTGCTGGGAGGGTGAGAACAGAGGAGGAACTTTGACTTATCCTAACTTGCTGCCAGGCATTGCTAAAAAGGTTTATTTCCCTCAGTTTGGTACCCTGTGTGTTGTGTCTGGCTTGGCCTGGCTGCAGCAGAATATTAACGTGAAAGTAACTCATGAACAAAATTAAGAAGGACCTAGGGTAACACATTTTTTAGAGGGTCTCTGCTCTGCCATGCTGGTCCTTGCTCTGCCACACTCTTCCTACGTTGCCTTGAGCAAATCACTTAGGTAAAAACTGCCCACGGTCGCATGGCTGTAGGATCCCTAATTCACAAGCAGGTATTTCTGTAGAGCAATTCAGGATGTGTCTGTACTGCTGCATCGGCATACCTCTCCTTTGACTCCAGGTTTCTGGTCCATCCCCAGCCTCACTAACTGCCTACTAGTTTTTTCCCCATCTGCAGTGATTGATCTCTTTTAGAATAGTTTTTTTGAGATCCGTTAAGATCTGTATGGCCGGGGGGGAAGGGATCGCTCTGGTGCCACCCCAAAATACCGTCCCTGGGAGCAGGGTTCCTCTCTGGGGGATGAAACAATGTTCTGGTAGAAAATGAGGGGTGTTTTTCACACTGTCTGGGAGCAGCCTGGAGGCAAACAAAGGAAATACAAGTTCCTGATGCAGTGTTGCATGTTATGCTTGTTGGTCTGCTGTGTGGTCAGAGCTTTTAGTCTTCTTGCAGAGATGATACCTATGCTGCATCATCTCTGTCGAGACGAGTCAACATTGTACGTTGACTACTTTTTCCATAGCATGTCCAGAGTCTGGGAGACCTCCATTCAATTCCTTCCCCAGGATGAGAGGACTCAAACTTGCATCCATCGCCTGGATGTGGCATTTTCTATAAAAGTCACTTTGTTCACAGCTAAAGCCACTGAGCCACATGGGAGAGCAAACAGCAGGAGGCCTTGCTTTGTGGAGTAGGCAGATTGCTGGGTCCTGGTCCCTGCTACAGAGACCTTTTCAGTGTCTGATATCAGGCAGGATACTTCAGCCCATTTCACAGGCACCCCTTGACAACACTTAATGGTCTGTCTGACCTCTTACAACCTTTTGTTTTTTATACAGAGCTAGAGAGTCCACTTCACAACTCGGAGCCTGATCAGTTTGTAGGGAAATCACAAACTCAGTATGTAAAAATCAGTCTATGTGTTGCCTACCCCAGTAATGCTATTTTACTAATACTTCTGTCTCTAGAGCTGCATCTATAACTTCACTTGAGGCTGGTACTGAACATTTTCACCTTCTGATATACAAGCTTAAAAAAGAGACAGAAGTAGGTCTCTACTTTTTAAATGCATAAAATACTCTTTAAAGAAGAGACCTTTCTTTGTTGGGATTAAGATCTGCTGCCCTAGCATTTACTACATCTTCTGACAGGCCTTTCCAGTCCTAGACAAAAGCCAGGTTTACTTATACATATATTTTTGCTGGCCCATATCTATTATCACGTATTTTGTTCTTTTGTATTTAGAAATTGGAGCTTAAATAATATATTTCTTCAGTGTCGTGGTTTAACCCCAGTCTTCAACTAAATACCACATAGCTGCTCGCTCACCCTCCCCTCCCGCCCCTTCTGGTGGGATGGGGAGAGACTCGGAAAAAAACCTAAAACCCGTGGGTTGAGATAAAGACAGTTTAATAGGACAGAAAAGGAAAGGAAAAGAATAATAATAATAATGATAAAAGAATATACAAAAGAAGTGATGCACAATGCAGTTGCTCACCACCTGCTGACG
>NW_008795922.1:309396-310775 GCF_000699145.1 Aptenodytes forsteri | reverse complement strand
CTAAAACATCGGTGTGTTATCAACATTATTCTCATACTAAATCCAAAACACAGCACTGTACCAGCTACTAGGAAGGAAATTAACTCTATCCCAGCCGAAAACAAGACATTCAGAAATGAAATTGATAGAATATATTATGCCACATCAAACATTATTTCCATAGCAGCGTGCTTTTGAGCTAATAAATCCATTGCAGTTGTTAGTTAGAATGATCTCTTGTCTGCTTTAGATGGTTGTCATTGATTTTGAAAAGTGCTTGATGTACATGAAATACGGTTTTGTAGATTGCATGGTTTAAACTTTGGAGACTTCTGCTTTAATTTACTACAGCTCTCAAATGTTTTTGGCAAAGGAAGCAGCCTGCCTCATGTAGGTCTGAAACCAGATGTAATTAGGAATATTTCCCATCAGGAGGAGTCTGTCCTGGCTCTTTACATGATTGTTTTTGTATCATCATTTTCTGTGAAAGCTGTTGCGGGGAATTGGTGTCTGTCTTCACTGCAATCTGTCAGTGACTGTGAATCTTATAAGCTTTTTAGTGAATTTTGACTCACCAAAGACAAAATCAGCTTTAGCCAAGCCATCCTGGTAGATGATGATCTAACCTGCTTGTAAACATCTCTGAGCAACATGGGCTCCACAATTCTCGCAGGCAGTGTTCTCGCCTGAACTGGTCATTAAAAGAAATGACCATTCAAAAGAATGCTGGAAATTAAAAGTCCAGCATTCTTTGTACATCCCTCATTTGAACAATTTCTTTCCTAAATTACCCAAACTAGTCTCCAGCTGAGGTCTTATGAGGGCTGCATGAGGAGGAAAGATGTACTTTTGTGGCTGTTGTCAACTTCTGCTGTCGGTGGACTGCGTCCATTGATCCATGGTCTTGCTTTTCACAGCATGACCACAGGCTTGGTTTGGTGGCAAAAAAATCATCCAGGTTTATGGGTGTGGTGGGTGTGGTGGGTTAACCTTGGCTGCACATCAGGTGCCCACCAAGCTGCTCTATCACTCCCCCTCCTGAACTGGACAGGGGGAGAAAAAATATGATGAAAAACTCATGGGTTGAGATAAGGACAGGAAGAGAACACTCAGCAATTACCGTCACGGACAAAACAGACTTGACTTGGGGAAATTAATTTATTATCAATCAAATCAGAGTAGGATAATGAGAAATAAAACCAAATTTTAAAAACATCTTCCCCCCACCCCTCCCTTCTTCCCGGGCTCAACTTCACTCCCAATTTTCTCTACTTCCTCCCCACGAGCGGTGCAGGGTGATGTGGAATGGGGGTTGCAGTCAGTTCATCACACATTGTCTCTGACGCTCCTTCCTCCTCAGGGGAGGACTCCTCACTCTCTTCCCCTGCTCCAGCGTGGGG
>NW_008795922.1:306331-309377 GCF_000699145.1 Aptenodytes forsteri | reverse complement strand
GAACTGCTCCAGCGTGGGTCCCTTCCATGGGGTGCAGTCCTTCAGGAACAGACTGCTCCAGCGTGAGTCCCCCACGGGGTCACGAGTCCTGTCAGCAGACCTGCTCCAGCATGGGCTTCTCTCTCCATGGGTCCACAGGTCCTGCCAGGAGCCTGCTCCAGCGTGGGCTTCCCACGGGGTCACAGCCTCCTTCAGGCACATCAACCTGCTCTAGTGTGGGGTCCTCCACAGGCTGCAAGTGGATATCTGCACAACCATGGACCTCCATGGGCTGCAGGAGAACAGCCTGCCTCACCATGGTCTTCACCACGGGCTGCAGGGGAATGTCTGCTCTGGTGCCTGGAGCACCTCTTCCCCCTCCTTCTTCACTGACCTTGGTGTCTGCAGAGTTGTTTCTTTCACATATTCTCACTCCTCTCTCCATCTGCAGTTGCACAGGTCTTTTTCCCCCTTCTTGAATACATTATCACAGAGGTGCTACCACCATCGCTGATGGGCTCAGCCTTGGCCAGCGGCAGGTCCGTCTTGGAGCCGGCTGGCATTGGCTCTATCGGACATGGGGGAAGCTTCTGTCATCTCCCCACAAAAGTCACGCCTGTAGCCCCCCAGCTACTAAAACCTTGCCACGCAAACCCAATACCGGTGGGGTAACCTTGGACAGCCACCAAACTCCCACTCAGCCAGTCACTCACTCCCAGGGCAGGGGCCGGGGCAGCAGCTCATGTCTCTGACTGGGGTATCAGGGCTTTCCCAGTGCCCTTGTGCCCCTGGGCTCTGTGCATGTGCAAATGAGCCTTTTATCATATAACCTAATATTATACACTGGTCAAAACAATCCTGTATTATTTTGTTTAATCTAGAAAAGTGCACATTCCATTTCTGGCGAAGGATGCCACGCATCCTGTGTTTAATAAATTTGTCTCCCGTACCCCATTTTTGCAGAACTGTTCACCTTGTGACATCCTCCTGACCTCCTTAGCATTATCTTAGGCAAACAGTTCATCTATGATCACATCTTCTGTGAGACCTGCTCTCACTACTGTGTCAGCAAAACCTTTATATGACTACAAATACTAATCAATGTCTACAGCAAGGTCTGCAGCTTCACAGCTTCTGTAGGCTGCATGCTGCTTTTCACGCATCCCGGGATTGTTTTTGCTTTTTCACACACCAGGACATTGTTGACTCAGCTCCAACTTGTGACTCACTATATCCCCCATCTCCTTTTCTGAATAGCTACTGCTTGAGGAGTTAGTCCATATTGTGTGTTTGTACAGTGGATTCTTCCTGCCTTGCATGCTTTCGTATTGAATTTCACCCTGCATGTTTCAGACGTCAAGATCATCTGGGAATTTGACCTTGTTCTCAAAGAAGCTCAGCAGTACCTTCATGCTATTTGAAAATTCATTAAAGACTCGCTGTTAAACAATGAGCAGAAGGATGGCACCCCACCAGATGCATTTTTCTCAAACTGGCAAAGAACTACTGATAAAAGTCCTGAGCAACACTATGAACAATACTAGCGTGAAATGTGAAAACTAGTGCAGAAACTATTTCTGCACCTACTATATATGATTCTGTTTAGACTGTGCTCTTTCTTATTTATAATATGATATCTTGGCAAATAGTGTCCAAAAAACTTCTTTGCTGCCATGTGAACTTGTATCTAGTTTTGGAAGGAAATTAGATAGGTTCAGTCATTATTTAATTCTTGGCACATTGGTATTTTTCTTATCTAACTCCTTCTCATCTTCTGGATTCTTACGCATGGCTGGTCTAATGATTTGATCCAGAACTTCATTGTGGATTTAAGCCAAGCTGAAGGGTCTGTATTTGCCCCAGGTCCTCTCTATTCCCTATTTTCAGAACTGGGAATGGTTTTGACCTTCACAGTCTATTGGTAGTTTAACCACCCTTTACAAATTCTCTCAGCTGACTACAAACAGACCCCAAGGTTAACCTCATAAGGCCAAACTGTATTGAGAATATCAAAGGCTCAAATGAACTTTTTAAACATAGAGTGGCATTTGGGATGCCTGAGCGTGTCTGAGCATCTGCATGGTGTGTAGGGTGTACCGCACGTTTCTGTACCAGCAGCTGGAGGTGGGGTAAACATCTCAAATAACACTAGCTACCTATGGTTAAGCAGTGCAGTAAAAGGCCAGCTGTGTGTATCTGCCTTCTCCTCTTTCTCATTGGCATTAAATGCTCCCTCTGTTCAGCAAAAAAGGAAAGTCCCCTTTTGAGTTTCTCACCATCATTTGTCAGCAGTTTCCCCTATCCACTGAGAAGCTGATTGACAATTTCTGTTGTCTTCCTTTTACTGCTAATGTAGACCTGGTTTCCTCTTCCTGTTCTTCTGTGTAGAGACCTCTTTCTACCTTCCTTTTCTATAGGCATAGTTAACACTTTTGCTGTGAGTATATTTTCCCTGAGGAACTGCCAATCATCCTTTGCTTGTCTTTCCTTCAGACTTACCTCCTGTGAGATACTACGGGCTGTGTCACTGAGATTTATTCAACGCCAAATGCTAAAGGTGTTTATGGAGTGAGTGAAACTTCTGGACCTGAGATTACAGTGAATATCATTGGGACCTGCTCTTTTGAGAACAGATATTGGAAGTTAGAGGACTCCCACCACTCATAGAATCATTTAGGTTGGGAAAGACCTTTAAGATCATCATGTCCAACCGTTAACCAAGTCCACCACTAAACCATGTCCCTAAGCGTCACGTCTACACGTCTTAAATACTTCCAGGGATGGTGCCACACCCACTCCCCTGGGCAGCCTGTTCCAGTGCTTGACAACCCTTTCAGTGAGGAAATTTTTCCTAATATCCAATCTAAACTTCCCCTGGAGCAACTTGAGGCCATTTTCTCTTGTCCTGTCGTTTGTTACTTGGGAGAAGAGACCAACACCCACCTCGCTACAACCTCCTTTCAGGTAGAGAGCGATGAGGTCTCCCCTCAGCCTCCTTTTCTCCAGGCTAAACAGTCCCAGTTCCCTCAGCTGCTCCTCATAAGACTTGTTCTCCAGACCCTTCACC
>NW_008795922.1:260269-303400 GCF_000699145.1 Aptenodytes forsteri | reverse complement strand
TGGCTTCCAGCTCCTCCTGTTTGTTGCCCATGCTGCATGCATTGGTGTAGATGCACTTCAGTTGGGCTATTGATCCTGCCACCTTTATTGGGGAGAAGCCCTAATTTCTGTGGGACTGTTCTCAGGTGCTTCCATGGTTCTAACACATCGACAACCTTTACATCTTTGCTGCCGCATGGATCTCCATCCCCTACCCCCACTGAGATGGCTAAGGTGCTGTGAGCATTAGTACAAGGACATTTCAAATGTGCTCCAGTGTACTCAGCACAGTGTGGAGCAGATTGAAGGACCTCGCTAGCACACCGTCCCTCAAACATTGGCGTGCTGCCCCCAGGATTATCTCTAGTGAGCCTGGTTTTATCCCTTTCCCCCTTCAAATCTAGTTTAAAGCTCCTTCAATGAGCCCTGCTAACTCAACGGTAGATACCATTGGTCCCTGGTCAAGCTGGCAGACTTACAACACCCTTCCTGTGCACCCTTCCATGCCAACTCCCACACAAACTGCCACACCATGCCCAGTTTGCTTGCACTGTTCACGGTGGTCCCCAGGGGTTTCTTTTATACATGTCGGGGCTTGGCTGCCATTGCTCCTAGCACCACCCAGGTCTTGTCAGCTGCTGTCATGTGACCTGCAGGCTCCTGGTGGGTATCTCCACCCCCCTGAGATTTCCCCAGTTCAGGAAACCCCCCGTGCACCAGGCTAGAGCGCTCTGCTGCCAATCGTGGTAAGTTTTCTTTTGCTTCTTTCATTTTGCTCCTTTTATTTGCTTCATTTACTGTCAAAATACAAAGTTTCTAGCAATTCTTTCCATCTCTACCTAATGTCTTCTAGGGCTTCTCTGCTGAAAAAAGGCAGCATTAAGAGAATTTGCATTTTCAATCCAGTACACTCAGTAGAAAACACAGTGCTGTGGGGCAGTTATAAATCAAATTTTTCAAGTAAATCATGGAAATGAAATGTTGAAGATTATCGGCATGTAGCTGTTTAGAATTGACTTAAATGGCTTCATCATAAAAGAATATCTAAGTAGTTCCAATAATTAAACTGAACCAAGTTCTCTGCTCCCACCTATTAAATACTGCCAAATGCAAACTGGTTTTTGTTGTATCTCCAAAATTGAAAGCACATTCTCCATAAAAAGTTAATTGTTTTAACCTGGCTTTGCACTTACTCCTAAGAAATAACTATGTTGGCTGTAGGCCTGTGTCCATGAAAACAGCATGGTATTGAAAATCTTTACTTCTTTCAAGCTTCTCTTTTGATCATCAGCATGCTGGCTCCGTTAATAACTCTTTAGGTTACTGGAATCTGTGCTTTGAGAATGGAAAGAATGACCTTCTTATTTAATTACATCCAAATTTTTCCCTTTTCTTCTTTCTTTTTGTTGCTGTTTTGGTAAACTGTTTCTGATAGAAGGCACTGATGATTCTAGTTGCACCAAAATCCTTGGCAAGTAAATATTGATGGACCTTTAAAAGGCTGGTACTAAGGTACTGGTCAAAGCCTCCTTCCTCTATGTTAATAACACAGCATTTTGACAGCATGGAAATGGCATACATCTTTAATAGTATACACTTAAAAGTAGGGGATAACACAAAATCAATGCAACTTTCAACCAAAATAAACACACAGAACATGATATACTCTGCCCATTTTTAAGTTTCACATTTGGATGATATAAAACCTTTTTCTGTTAGTTAAGAGAAACCACCACCAACTTTCTGCTATGAACAATAAAATCAGTACAGCAGCATTTATGCTATTATTTTAATCTTAAATTCAGTTTATTTTATGCTGTTTTTTCAGTTTGCTTTATGATGATTTTTTTCTGTTAACAATGCAACGTTGCATCATGAAAACTAGTTCTTGTTAATTAAATATGTTAGCCTGCAGTGCTTGTTAAAACTCGAATTTGGTCCAATAGTTAAATAGATGCTTAATTCCTGTGTATTTTTCAGATCAGTCACAAATAAGGACAATTTCCTGAGTCATGGGTCACGCTGTTCTTTGGTACCTTGCAAGATCAGGCTGTGCTATTTTACTTTACCTAGAATATTAGACTAGAAGGATCATCAGACTCTGCCTCCTGCTATTACAGGTACACACAGTTTCTTATCCCTACGATCAGCTGCTGACGATCTGTCTCAAAACTGCTTTGTTCTTGTTATTGAAGTTTACTGGCTGTGATCCAGGCTTTCAGCGCTCAGAGATTTGGAAACTTTCTCCTGGTTTCTATCTAAATGTATTCATGCCCAGTTTATATGTCCTGCATTACTCTAGTTCTGCCCCTCTGGAATTGAAAAAATGGAGGGAAGGAAGTAATTTTAAAAAAAAATCTTTCCTCCTTTTGTCATGACAGCTTGAGCAAGCCCTGTGTGCCCAGTTTCCTTTTGCACAGCAGCCCAGCTGCATTACAGGCCTTTTCTTCACCGTGCCCAGTTTGGGTTCTCGAGTGTGGGACCTCTCTGGCTCAGAGCACAGCAGGTTAGGTTTCTCCAGGAATAAGGACACCAAGGTGCTGTGAGATACAGTGACATTTGCATTTCACTGTATATACTGGAAAAACCTCATTTCATATGTCCTAGGAACACCTTTGCCTTTCTCACAGATGCAGCAGTGGTGACTCTCAGTCTCTCATGATGGGCAAGTACCAACCAGCCTTTGTCCTCAGTTGTTCCAAGTTATTACAGCCCCATATAAATTATTCCGCTAGCTAATTGACCTGACAACTAAATGTCAGTGATCACTTCCAAATAGCATGCTTAAATTTCCACTCTTACTGACATTATTTTAACACATTCTCTAAATATTGTTTATCGCCGTATCTGTCAGGTGTTTGTTCTCTATACCGTATGCTCTAACTTCCTTTAGCAGTTTTTGTCATGTCACACCTTTAAATTCTTCTGTTGGACTTGTGGCCCTCATCTGGCGTTATTCCACTTTATTTCAGACTTTTGGACGCCAATATATATCCTGTTTCTGCATGTCAAAGCATTTGCAAGGGTCAGCAGGAAATGTGCCATTGTACAGAATCCTACTCTCTAGGCAGAGCGTCCATTAGGCAAAAGAAACAGGAGACATTTCTACTACTTCACTTAATATCCAAAAAAATGACTCGCTTCATGTTGTATGAACTCTTTGGGACAGCCTGTGGAAGCAACAAAATTTAACAGAAGGTTAGAAACCATTGTGTCATTTAAGTAAATGACACATTGCTCCGCAATGCTCCAAGCTAAGTTGTTGTTTTTCTGAAGCCCAACATTTTTATGTCTAAATATATATCCATGAGGGAAATTTATCCATTAATGCATACATATGTATAAAATAAAAACAAGCAAATAGTAAACCAGCCACTATTAAGAATTAAGTTTTTAAAGACTATAGGAAAATACTGTGAAGGTAAAATAGGTGTTGTACTCACGTCTCTGTGAAATATTGTCCTCTTTCAAATCAATTATCCTTTTACAGATGTGATTTCATAAAGGGATAATTAGTTCATGTCTGGAACTGCATCAGCAAAACCAATCTATTTTAATTGTTTCTGTATCAGTGAACTGCAGCACATTTTTTTCTAGCCACAAAACAAATTTAATCAACTCTGCCAAATAAGAAGTAATTTGTCACTTGAAAGATGAAATTGTTTATTTTTACTGTCAGCCAAAAAAATATTTGCCATATATCTGCATGCATATGTTTTTTGCATCTATAAATGCACCTATTTTGGCCTTTTGTAAAAATCCACTTGCACTGGAGAATCATATAGGTGATTCTCCTTTTCTTCCATTACCTTTCATAGAAGCTGTTCTTGGGTGTACAAGGACTGTGCATGGCAGAGATCCTCTTGACTCCTATTTAAAGGCTTCTTTAACCAGGTGAAATTAAAAATCTCTGCCTGCAAGGTCATTTTTGAGAGTCACATATGACACATGAATGATGAAACATTGCTTCTGTTTTTCTCAGAAGGAATTTATTAAACGGACCAAACTAATACAAAGGTGAGAAAGCTCAGTGGATAAACAGCACATTTTGAGTGAAATTCAATCAAAATATGGTAAATATTTCCCCATATACATGAATATGGGAGGTGCACGCCAAAGACTTTGCTCCATCCCAACAGAGTGGGTGGATGTGGATGTATAGACCCCTACAGGATGCATTTTGCAAACCTCAGGTTCCAAAGGCAATGGATTTGCCTGGTCCTCTGCCATCAGCAAGCATGAGCCAGTGCCCTACAACCAGCACCGGGAGCTGTGGGTCTGCCCCATCCAGCCTGGATGTGCCGGCACTGAGGAGGGAGCAAAACATGTCACCAGTCCATGCTTTCTAGTCTTCTCTGTGCCGTGACTTCTCTGTTACATGATGGACCAGGTGCTCTAATTCATGTGTGTAGAGTAGCCAGCTGTACTGGTGACTTTCTTAACCATATCATGAGGGTTGGTTGCTAATGAGCCCTACCACAGACCTTTCCATCACCATTCCTGCCCTACCAGTGAAGTACCAGTTCTCCATCCATTTACACACCAAGGCTGCCTCTGTAATTTCCAGCATACTCCTGAGCACAGGAATAAGGCTTGATGTGCTAGTAAATCCCTTGACTGTTCCCTCTCAAGAATTTGTCCTGTTCCAACCTGTGCAGTCCCCAGCAGTCCCTGGATACAATTCAACAGCTGGCATGGTCCAGGGATCATTCCCCAAAGTGGTTTGTGTGCAGCCACCTTGTTTTGGGGACTACCATGGTTTACTAGCATGGGTGTGGGCTAATGTGTACCACTTGACTTCAGGGTCCAGGAACATTTATTTGTCATCATAGGCAGCCAGCATGTCCCACCACATCCTTTTCTCTGTGCCTGTCAGCTACCCTGCGGCACCTGCCATTTCAAATCTCAGCAATAGACCCTTATTCGCTCTCAGTCCAAACCATTTTCAAAAGCCTCCTGCATGTCAAGATCATGTCTGTGCTCAGATGTGAGCTAATCCCATCACTCAGCAGCAGGCACAAAGCTCTCTGCTCCTACTGAGGCTTATTCCAAAAGGCACAGTCTAATTGTAGAGCAGCAGCTCTCGCATCTCTCAGCCTGTCATTGATGTAGCTGCCAACTGAAACACTAACTGCAACAATAAATAGTCAGAATTTTCCCTAGAATATGAACAGTAGGGATCTATTTCCTGGCGTATTTCTTTCCTAGGCCTTGGAATACAATAATCTGATAAAATTCTTATTAATGTTAATAATAATATATTGTCACAGCTTGATGAGACAATTGGAATAGCTTAAGTCTACCCACAGTATTTTGAATCATGTCTTTTCTGATAAGACTTAGACCTCTGGAGCAGAGGGCAGAGATTTGCAACATGACTCTCATGACTTTGTGCATTGATGGTCGGATAATTGGGAAAACAAGGGCAATTCAGACTCTGGTTCACATTGGATTTACCTGCAGTGGCTGAAGCAGTTACCAGCCTGGAAGATAAACTCTTCAACTGTTGCAGCTAAATCGGAGATGATTGTGAATCTGAATCGTCAGCATGCACGGTTTACAGCTTGAAGTTTTAAAGTCGACTGAGATTGATAGTGGTTTACATTTACTGGCAATAGTGAAATCAGCACCACACCTAATCAGTAATCTGGCAGGGACATTTGGGGATGGCAGGCTTTTAAATCACCCTGGCCTGAAGTGCCAAATCTTGTGAAAAAGGTGGCTTTAAGGACAGGACTGTAATATCTGACTCTGAATTCACAACCCCATGTTCATCAGCCCTGTGAATTTCAGTGGACTAATGAAAAATAGCTGACCTGTGGTATTGTGATAAGTATTTTTCCTCCACAAAGTTTCTCTGCATATCTCTTGATCTCATCAGAGATCTTGTCAAATCAGATGACTGGAGTAGCTTTATCGAAGTGGGTAAAAAAAAAAAAGAACTGGCTAATTAAAACCCAATTAGTATGATGCCAGTTATATCTAAGACTTCAGAAGAAATTTTTAAGGAAAATATAGATGTACAGAGAAATGAATTAATATGCTACAAGACTTTGTCAAAAACATGTTATCCAGAATAATTTGAAGTCTTCTTTGATAAGATATGAGATTCTATAAATTAGTTGACAAAACTTTTTTCTCTTGACATGTAAGAAATTATTACTTAAGATGAATAAACTGGGTATCAGTAAAGAACTGTGAACTGAGTAGGGGTTAAATTAAAAGGAAATTTACAATAGGTTGTGATGAGGGTTAAATTATCACAGGGGAAAAAGGTCTCTGGCTTTGGAAACGAATATTTAAAAGCATGCATTAACAACATTTACAGAAAAAGTAGGGGTAAATGTATGAAAATTGCTTATGTGAAAAATTAAGCAGCACTTTCATCTCAGAGCAGGCTAGGGATATAATTTAGGAAGAGTTAGATGATTTACAATAGGTTGTGATGAGGGTTAAATTATCACAGGGGAAAAAGGTCTCTGGCTTTGGAAACGAATATTTAAAAGCATGCATTAACAACATTTACAGAAAAAGTAGGGGTAAATGTATGAAAATTGCTTATGTGAAAAATTAAGCAGCACTTTCATCTCAGAGCAGGCTAGGGATATAATTTAGGAAGAGTTAGATGACCATAGGGTGGCGGTGGCCCAACACGTATCAGAAAAAAAACAACAGTATGATGCCAGTTATATCTAAGACTTCAGAAGAAATTTTTAAGGAAAATATAGATGTACAGAGAAATGAATTAATATGCTACAAGACTTTGTCAAAAACATGTTATCCAGAATAATTTGAAGTCTTCTTTGATAAGATATGAGATTCTATAAATTAGTTGACAAAACTTTTTTCTCTTGACATGTAAGAAATTATTACTTAAGATGAATAAACTGGGTATCAGTAAAGAACTGTGAACTGAGTAGGGGTTAAATTAAAAGGAAATTTACAATAGGTTGTGATGAGGGTTAAATTATCACAGGGGAAAAAGGTCTCTGGCTTTGGAAACGAATATTTAAAAGCATGCATTAACAACATTTACAGAAAAAGTAGGGGTAAATGTATGAAAATTGCTTATGTGAAAAATTAAGCAGCACTTTCATCTCAGAGCAGGCTAGGGATATAATTTAGGAAGAGTTAGATGACCATAGGGTGGCGGTGGCCTAACACGTATCAGAACGAAATACAAGTCACACAGGGCTTGAGAACAGGAATTTTGGCTGCAGCATGGGAGATCATGCTATAAAATAGAGGAGACATACCTGACTATCCATTCAAATGTACTTCCAAGATTAGGATTACCAGGCAAGATGCTTTTAATGGAGATAAGGAAATATATGACTCATGAGACTTTATCTGGAATAACATGGGAATTCTGGTTTCCCATGCCTGAGAAAAAGAAATAGGAACTGAAGTAGGTAGAGAAAAGGATAACCCAGCAGTTTATTTTATTGGAGGAAACCAAAAGAGCTTAATTTATTTCACATGGAAAAATGATACCAGAATACATCCATGATAGGTGTGTGCCTCCATCCAGGGAACACAGTTCCTGGTGGAGAAGACTGGCGGGTCCCCTTCAGTGCTGCATGCCTGGTAGGGAAACAGTTTGGTGCCAAAATGGTTCAAAAGAAAGCATTGCAAGCCATTCTGAAAAAGTATTTCAGTTGTGTAAAGGCCAAAATGTTTCACTGCCCTTTGAAAGTTCCGAAGCAAGCATGTGACATACGAAAATTATTAAATTGGACGAGGTGAGGGAGATCAAATGGAGAGACGGGATCTCAGCTCCTCGGTCTCTCACTGCGTGGGAGTGCAGAGGGACGTGACTGCCTTGACTTTTACTTTGGTTGAAGGCTTTCTTGTACATTTTCTGGCCTGTGCCACCTGCTGCAGATTATCCCAGGCACAGCTTGAGTGACAGCAGGGTCCAGGAAACCTTTCCAGTAGCAGTTCGCTGACACCTCGGTGACAGTGTGGGGAGATCAGAGGAAGACCATGGTACTCTGCCCCAGCTTGTGCAGTGTCTGCACTTCGCTGCAATGCACTGAACTAACACTGAGTGGTAGTAAAACTCATGGGCTGTGGAGTCCAGACCCAGGCTTGTGAGGGAAAGATGAAGTTTCCTATCAGAATTTGACGTGAAAGAAGGAATTTAATAAAAATATCAATGCTAGTATGTCATTCAAGCTCTATGAAGAACCTCAAGGCTTGTTTATCCATTGGTTAAACAGACGTAACAGACCTTGCCTGCTTCAAAGAGGATTCATAAGAGACGGCAATCAATAAATACTTGTGAAGACCTTTGATGTTTGAAAATGGCAAATGCTATTTTCGCTAGACTAATACAACAATCCAATTACTGTTTTGGAGGACCAGAGGGAGAAAAACAAACAGATTTGATCAAGACCGAGGTTCTTCGCCACGATTGCACTGAGACCTAAATATAAAAAATAATAACAATAGGCTAGGAAAGAACTGATTCAAATAATTATCTTCCAAACTGAGAATAAGTACAAGATCGAGAAATGTAAAAATATGGAAGAAGATAGGCAAAGACCCTTCTGTCAGATCAACTGTTTCTGCGCCAGGACTAATGGAAGCAGTGTATCAGGTTAGGAAGGCACAGTCACAAAACTAATGAAAATATAGGGGGATGATAAATGTGTTTTGATACCATCCTAATACCTAGGTGTCCCTGAAGAGCTTACTGCAGAAGTAGGTGCAGGACACAATTCAATTCCATGTAATTGCAGTGAAGGCAAGATTAAAGTCACCTAAATTAAGACTGAATTTAGACTAATGTTCTGCAGAATTTGGATACCAACCAGCTCAGACCACTGCTTCAAAACGGCAATTCTCTTGATATTCTCCTTATTGTCCATTGTCTGTGTCTCCCTTTGGTCATCCCCAAAGTTCCCTATCCATATAAATGCAAACATTGCACATCTCTGCTGTCACCCATTCAGATCAGGTAGGTGCCCATGTCACCTTCAAGATCCCTTGACATTCAGATTTGGGCACCAATGCCTAATTCCATCCAAGACCCTGGAAAGCTGCTGCTATACTTGCAGGAGCCCTCTGCCATGCATACATCCGTATGGCTGACAGACCACAGATGTTCAAACCCATGACAGTGAAGAAGTCAGTACCCAGAAAGCAGGAATTTAACCTTGTCTGATGTGAGGGGTTTCGAGTCTCTGTCTCTCACGTCCTCACCCATCATGCTCCAAGGACATGCACTCCATCCCTCCGGACACACAACTAGGAGTTCAAGATTTGTGAGACCAGGAGAAGAACAGAGAAAGAACAACCTGACTCTACTCTGAAAGAAGCAGGTGAGGTTTCTGTCTGAGGTAATAAACCTCTTTGAAGGAGAGAGCAAAGGTAGGTTTTGACTGGTCCTGAGCACTATTGTAGTAACAGTTTAGCAGTTGGAAAGTTCTGCACCACGCACTTGTGTGTGAAAAAGACCTGCCAGACTGACCTTTCTTGTCATTAAATTTTGCTTCCATTGTGCAGACTTGTTTAAAAATGCCTCTCTCCATGCATTTGTTATGTGCTTTTCGATCTGTCTCCTAGAAAAGGAAAAAATGTCATTTGAATATAATGGAAAACCTACTCCCATGATTAAATGCAATGAAGAAACCATTGAATACAATGATTTTCTAGCAGGAGACTAATACATCTTTAAATCAATAGAGTTGCATTTGCTTGCTGTGATGAGCGAACGACCCAGCTATGGCTGGCAGAGGCTGGATCAGCTGGCGGGCTGCAGGACTCCTGAAGCATGTATTATAAAAATATCACAAAGAGCAAATCTGTCCTGTCAGCTGTTTTGAGAATAAATCCTGTGCTGGGCAGTACACGAAGACTGCACCACAATCGATCTCCTACCTAACATCTCAGCCTGTCTTTTATAACTCTTTTGTGCATGTGTAGTCTCACCACAGCCCTGAATCTGGCCCTGATTCTGCCCTCTTGCCTGCCCCATCTCTTGGCTTTATCACTGTGGTGACATCATCAACCTGCCTCTTTGTCATAATGTGGGCATCTTCCCTTTCCCCTCTCCTGCCCATTCAAAGCACTGCTGCTCATGACATCCATTATGTCTTCCAACTGCTTATGCTGTTCACTGGCTTACAGTATATCCAGGAGAAACTAGTTGAAAATATTTCACAGCCTACATTTTTTGCCCTCTTTTCCTCACTTTCCTCATCTTTCTGTCTTCAGTCGGGCCTTGGCATCAGCTCGGTTGCTTGCTTTCTGCTTTCAAGCGAGCTCCTCTGTGCCTTCTCTGAAGTTTCCCCTCACATTAGGCAGGAAAACCTCACAGATGGCTCTGAAACTAGTCTGTTATGATTCTCCTCCGAAATCCTTCCCTAAAACACCTGTGTGAGCAGGGCTTAGGTCCTTCCTCTCCTGGAACCACTGACCTTACCACTTTGACCAACGGTGTGTGCTGGTTTCCTTGTATTTTCCTTGCCTGCCTTTTGCCTCTCATCTTACATTTACCCTGTTAGCTCTGCAAGGCAGAGCGCTCCCCTTTTCCCTGTTTGCAGAGTGTTTAACTCCAGGAGGAGGACTGGTACAGAGGTACTGTCCAGCTAAATTAATACCCTACAGGCAACCGTTTGTTCTTTTTGTTAAGATAGGATCCATTTTCTTCCATTGTGTGTCCATGTTATTTGTCATGCTCACCCCTATGGACAGAATATTCTCCTTATTACTATATGGCATGTACTTTTTTCCTCACCCTAACCCCTAAAAGAGGCCTACATTTTTACAACAGCTCTCTTAGACTCCCAGCTCTCCAGGCTTGGCACTTCTTTTGCTGTGGATTTTATTTTTAAGCCCAGAAAGGATCCTTGTTAGGCTGACCTTTGCTGCAACCCATGCCAAGATAACAATATTCCACCCTGCTATGCTGAATGTCATCAAGGCCACTGGGCTATTGGGAAACACACTCAGATTGGTCCGAAAAGCCCAGAGAGAGAGAGTTATCAACTATTTAGTTATCAACTATTTCTCTTGGCTCTGGCAGAAATTTCTGCAGCTGTTGCTTTAAAAAGAGATTTCCAGGCTGGATTTTTAAGTTTCAACTTTCAGCCCTCTTATCCCAATTATGTCTTCATTAGGCACATGAAAGAACTCCTTAAAACCCAATATGTTCTACAACTGCAGTCTGGTCACTTTTCAGCCATATCCTATACATTCAAGAGTATAATAAATACCATAATGAGAATAATAACTAATAATGACAACAGAATCCATTATTCGCAGAAGAGACAAAACACACAAAGTGCAAAACATATGGAATCAAAAGTGAAGGCTTGAGCATAGCCCAAGACATTTCATAGGCTGGAACAAAATCGCTCTTGATTTCTTTATATTGGCTTTTTATCTCAAAGAAGCCAGATGATGAATTGCCAAGTGATTTATCATAAGTCGTTAGTACATGGTTTCCCTCTCTTCCTCCTCCTCCTCATACCCTCCTCCTTTGCCTTTGGTTTCTTTCCTTTTGATATTTGTAAGCTTACACAATTTGGAAAGGACAAAAAATGCAGAGCACACGCCTTTTAAACTCTGCAGACAGCGGGCCTCCTTCTTACCATTTACACACTGCAGTTGCACTCGGGGAACTCAGTCATCTTTGGTGTTAGACAAACCCATTTAAGAAGGTGCTCCTGCCCTAAAAGATTTGCACTGAATAGATGAAGGATTTAAGAGAAAGAGAATAAATGAGAATGACTCATCCTGAGTCAGCGGGCAGGCAAAGGGCAGGCCTGGGAAGGAATTTATATCTCAGTGGTGCCTTAGTCACTGCTTTTCCCATGAGCTAGTGTCCTTTTTTTAGGACAAAGAATATTGTGGCTGAGAAATTGCATGTTTCTCTAACCCATCAATGGCCAGCCAGTCCATAAAGGACCGCTAGGGTGGTCCAATGCAGCTTAATAATCTTTCAATGTACCTATATCCCTGGAGAGCACAACTGCATTTTTAAACTGATAGTCAGTTCTAGGTTTCCTGGGAAAAAACAAGGGAGAGATTTCAGCACTCCTTCTTCCCCTCGCCCCAATTGATCCCATTTCTGTTCCTCCATCACGGCACTCAAACCTTGAGCACTGTGAATGTTGGGGCCCTGGCACTGCCCACCCTTTGATCCTGATCGCTGGTTGTGGGCAGCTGGAGACAGCTTGCAATGCTGGCAGCATCAGTTTATACATTTTTCATCCTCCCTGTGATAGGAACGGAGGTGAGGAGTTCAGCACTCTCCCTCACCTCCACTGACATCAGTGCTGTGTCAGCCCTGATGGTATTAGCACAATCTTTTAAAAGCAGTTCATCTTATCACCATGGTGTGCACTCCCTGAAGGCCAGAGACAAATGTTAAAGTCTGGAAGTGCGTGTGATGTCATGGAAGAAATATGAAACAGCAGCTGAACTGCTAGCTGCTACAAGGGCAAATTTTGGTTAATGTTTCCTATTAACTCCCAGCTCCTTCTGTCATCCTGCTATCGTGGTAGCGAGAGACTAAAGGAAATAGCTCTCTCATCTTCTGCTCAAAATTGCCATTTGCCAAGGATTTGCTAGAGGTCTAATTAAAGCAGAATAAATGTATTTTGTGTTTCTCACCCAAGAGGGTAGTTTAGCTCATAATCAGTGGAATGAATACAGCATGTTTCTGACTGAATTTCCAGTGCTAATGAAAAGGGATACTCTGAATAATGAAGACAAATGTACTTCAAATGAAGAATTAATACTGCTCATAACAGCACAAATATGAAAATCCATATTCTTAGAACAAATGCTTTGCTACTATTAGGCACTTATGTGTCTAAATCTCTGTTAGAATCTACAGCTGGAATAGATAAATAAATAAATATTTATGCTGATATTTACTACTTAGTACTAATGTGGCTGTAATTTATATTTCCCCATAATCATGTCAGAATGCCACTTTGTGTGCTTGTGCTGTGGCATTTCCACTTCCAATTTTAATGTCCCTGAAGCAACTCTTCGTGGGGAAACCCATTCTTCCAGCCAAAGAACAACTGTTCTCAAACCTCTGTGGTGCTCTCTGAAATACAAATAATAACACTAATAAGACCCAGAAGCTTCTGCACTGAACAATACACAACTAGCTTGTGAGAAATGTTTTCTTCACAGATGACCTTATGTTCTTAAACAAGATGCATCAAGTGATTTTTGCAAACAAGCAGTTATGGAGGAAAACCATAACTAGCCAAGATATGTGGTTATGAAGGCTATCTATAAATGTGAGTTGCAAGAATGTCTTGTTTTTACATACAGAAGCAAACAAAAAAGTGTTCATGAGATCACAGGCCTTACTAAGCAACAGCCTTGCTTGCTCCTGCCCCAGGATCACTCAGAGACACGTGTCCTCTTGACAGCCTTTGCACTGGATTAGCCCCCAAACGGATGCAGGCTTACATCTGCAGAGGTTCTTAAAGACGGATGAGATGTTTAACCAGATTGCTCTCTCCCATACTCTTTCTTGGAGCTCCCACAGCTTCCCCTTGATCATGCACTTGAAAGCACATTCTTGACACCCTCAACTCACCCTCCCTGTCTCTAGCAGGCCAAACAGGAGAGCAAAGCACATATCTCCAGTAACATGAAGGAGCATGTCTCATCCCCTCCTAGGGGAAGCCTGAGCCTGGCCACATAAAGCTTTCCCACAAAACTAAATTGAAGCCCAATTTCAAAACTTAACATACGTTCCTGAGGGCTTTGTTAGAAGAGTGGTGCAGATTGTTGAAGGTGGCAACGGGTGGAGGATTAGGACTCTGAGATCAGAAACATATTGTAAAATCTAGGATATATTTTCTTCCTAGGTCTTGCTTTTGCATGGTGATTTGCTGTCACTGTTTTTCAGTGAAATTTCAGTAGTGGTGGATTGTCAGTTGGTTGGAGCGTAACCTGGAAGGCTTCCTCTGTTCAAATCTCATTTTGTTGACATAAGTGACTTGAATAGGACTCGGGGGTGCAGAAGTCTTTAAGTAGCCTTTTGGCTCACAGCTGCATTTAATGATAATTCACCATGATGAACTCTATACCATAATTTGTCTTAATCTCTCAGTCTACTTTTTAGAAACAAAGATAGCAATCAGCTTTGCAGAACTATTATGTCATCCTACAGAAGATGATAGTATTTTAACCATTGCTATTAATACCTTAAATGTATTATTCAACGCTTGCCCCATCCTTGCCTTGCAGACTGTAGCTGTCTGCCGGACTAACTCCATTTGCTCCCATTTAATAAAGTGTTGTCATAGTTTCTCCAAGTTCATTTTTTTGCAGGTTTTCAATGAACTATTGCTATTTACTCATGAAAAAAGTCATTGGTGGTATCTTGGTTCCTTGTGATAATGAAGATATTGGCTTACACGGTGAATAGCTGTTCCTTTGCCATCGAGTTTATGTTAACATTCACAATATCAATTAAACAACATTTGAGGATCAAATATGTGACAATAACTGGAGGGGCTGAAATAATTGCAAAGGTAGGTCACAGTGATCAAGCTTCCAAATGCATTTTACAGACTGCTGATGTGAAGTCTGAAGGTTATTTCTTCTTCCTTCAGGTGTCAGAACTCATTTAGGCTTTAGACACTGCATAAAAGGCAATCAGATCTTCCTTTCCAATCTCCAAAATCATTTTAACACAAGTAATATCAACAGAGTCACATCATTTAAAGCCTTCTCCTACCACTGTACAGCTGCTCAGGCAGTTAATTACAATATGTTCCCAGGATGAGAGGCTGAATAGGCAGTCACATTTCTGTGCTTCATTAAAATGAGCTTAGCAAAATTAGGCTGATAGGATAATGGGGATACCTTGTGCAGTTTCCACTATTCCCAGCAGCAAGGATCGTGCCAGATGTTTCTCTCTTTGTGTAAATTATATACCTTGTATTTGTTGATTAGGAATAAGTAATGGGCACATGCTTTCATCTTACATCAAGCTGCTAAACAGAATTACTTTAAAGCCTTATAAATGAATGCAGCATCTACTCATGCAAAATAACAGTATATCTACTATCAAGCTTATCATTTAGTGCTGAGGAGAGATAGGAGCTTGAAATATTTTTGTTAGGAAAGTACAGGAAACGAGCCACTCCACGAGAACAGGTGCCTTACATGAAATACGTCGGTTTGGCATCTTCATCATTTCAAGTAGAAATGTTCTTTCTAAGTTTATGCAGCTCTTCTCTCTCACCTTCAAGAGTTATTAAGACTGGAAATTCAAATCATTTTAATAGTGTTGATTTGTCCATTTCTGATGCATTTGCAGTGGGTCAGGGCCCCAAAGGTGGGATTAATCTGACCTGTGTTTCTCTCTGAAAAACTGTCATCTACTTAGCTACATTCAGTGTAAAATAATTAGGGGAACAAACTGCCCTTCAGGGAAATCTGTCTTAGGAGAGGAAACACCTTTGCTTACCCAAAGAGCTCCAAAACCAGCTTGAGACAAATCAGCTAAATGTGAGGCATCTAATGTCAGAAAGGGTGAATTCAGGCCAGAGAGGCCCATTTTTTGAACCCATCCATTAGGAAGCTTAATTTGATTAACAGAAAGATGTCAGAGTCAGAAAAATAAAGTTATTTATTGTTGTTTGTTGGGTTTTTTTGGGGGGTGGTGGTGTTTTTTTATGTTGTGTTTTGTTTTGTTTTGTTTTTCAGGCTGTACCTCTTAGTTTCTGTTTTTCCTTTTCATGATAACAAATGAGGGACTTTGGCACTCCCTAGCATCCTCCTCTTGGCTTAGCACAGAGCAAAACAAATATAGGAGTGCAGGTTATGCTTTACCAAGCCCCTTTAGCCATTTCTCTGAGCGGATAATGAGGGGCCAGTGTGTGTGGCTCCCATGTATGAGGTAAGGGAAAGAAAAGTGCTATGTCCTGTTCCAGAAGCTGGTTTTGGTCCTCATCTCTGGGACATCTGCAACAAGCTGAGTAGAATCTAAATTGGAGACTTCCAAGACCCAAACAATGAACAAGACTATTAAGTCTGACTTCAGGTGACTCATTCACCGTCAAGTGTAGCCCACTGGATATTGCAGACCAGGTCCTTTTGCAGAGGGAGCATATGAGGCATATTCTGCTGGATACTTCAAACAGTACACCTGCAATTTTGGAATTTCATGGTCAAATGCCAAGTCAGAAATAAGCCTTCAGTGTATCTGTTCATTTACTAACCACACTGCAATGAAAAAGACAAATAGTGTGAGGCTATTACTTTTAAATGGCCATGGGGGGGAAAGTAGGTGTCCCTTTCTTTGCTGTTAGCAAGAGCTGTATTCTAAAGATAAGTGAGTGAAGCAATTGCTGAGGAAAGTAAGACATTATTCTGTACACCATCCATCACAGATATACCTATTATTTATGATATATGGATAAAACAGGAGGGATATTCATTTTTTTAAAAAATGCCTATTGTTCTGTAGCAGTGGGGTGTGTGTTTTTATGAACAGACATACGTGTAATTCCAGTGTGTGCAGTTTTATTGTATTCAGAATTGCTGAAAATAATTAGCATTACCAATTTCCATTCTGGAGCTTAAGAAGTAGGTTGAGAGCAATGGTGTTATTAAAAATAATTTCAGAGCAGTAAATATAGCTATCTAATCATCTATAATGGCAGACTAAACATCTACATTTGACTGAAATGAAGAAATATATCACTGCACATTCTATTTCAGTGAAAATATACATACATCTATCCTGCATGCAGCAAATGTGATGTGTAGAAAATATTTTCCAAAACGTAATTCCTTCAGTGATCAGCTCCTAACCGTCACTCTTGCCTCCAAAGTATTAAACCCAAAACACTTTATAAAATATTGCATCTATTCTGTTATGCATCTTGATCTACTAAAAAGTTGGAATACTTTAAATACATTTTATATAGATATAAAAAACACTCTGGATCAAAGCCTACGTCCCGGAAGACAATGAGACTCTCACTGATGGTTCAGTTGTTAAATTGATAAGGTCCTGGAGATCTTGTTGATCTTCAGTACTGGGTCCACATGAAAAATACAAGTCAGTAGTTGTGGAGCTGCGTTAACAGATGGGACTGTTGCTCTCAGCTCTGGAGCAGGCAACATTCATGCCTCCTGACAGTAAAGCATATGGTCTAATAAACATAAATGAGGGTCAACATTTAACTATCTGCTCTTGAGGTATTTAGTATTCACGTAATGCCCTACTGACAGAAAGCCTAATGGGACATATGTGGCCAATGCTTTCCATACAGCGTAAGTATAACCATTTATATCCTGCTTGGCACATAGTATTTAAACTTCATATTTTTAGTTTGTGAAGTCTACAACATTTAACAACTTTTATGATGCTGCATTTGGAGATGAGACCAATAATATAGAGAGGTGGCTGAGGCCAAGCTTGTCACAAATTTTGCAAATTTTATTGTCTTCAGAGAATCTCAGTGATACAGACTGACTGTGACCATAATCTGGGCTCCGTGTGTTCAGCGCCATGCACTGGTCCGCATCTCTTGGGGCAGGCACTGCAAGCCAGAGCTTGCCCTCACGGGAGGAGAACCAGGTGGACTGACCCTACAAACTGCAGCTGGTTTTGCTAAGGTATTTTAGTAGATTACATTTGCTAAGATATTTTAATAGAGTCATACGCTTTGTAAAGGAAAATTAGATTATCAATCAGGTTAAGTAGTTTGACTTCTGCAGTGAACACCAGTGTTAGATGAAAATCCCTAGTGCTGTTTTCCTGTTTCCAGGTGAGATCACCTCTCTGCTCATATTCACTAGTCATCTCCCATCTGCCCACAGGTTGATTTTGACTCAGCAGGGCTCATGGTGAGTTGCTCTTCCCTGATCCATTCCCAAGGTATGGCTTGTCTTAGGTGCTTCCATGTGTTTTCTCACACGGGCCTGAAGTGGAGCAGGTGACTCTGTGTGACAGATCTGGCTCATCAATATCTGGTATTTCATTGGCCTAGGTGTGGTTTGCAAACTTTATCAGGGTCCGTACAGATGCACTTACTGATGAACCTCATCAGAAAGATACCAGGTGGCTGACAAAGGTGTATTCTGGGGATCAGGTAGCCCATTATTAAAGTTTTAAATATGTTCATCATTTCTACTTATTTACTTTTCTAATAATCATATGACAGTAAGTTATAACTCAAAGGACCTTCACTACACACGGTATGGAGTGAAAACCAGTGAACAGCTTAGGCTTGCTGCTGTAAGTAAACTTCACCCTCCCATTTAACCCTTTCTCCATTTAAAAATAGACCAGGGGTGTTAGTTCATATCTCTATGGCTTTTCTGAGCTTGGGAAGTCTTTGGGTATTACTTTCCATCTGACAAGGAAGAAAGATAAGAAAATGTGTCTCTATTCAGAAAATCAGCATCAGGCACAGCTTTTCAGTGTGGTTTATTTTTTTGCTCTTTAACACTTTTAAAGTTGTATCACCAGACATGACAAATAGTAAATGTGCTATCAGAAGACATTTAGCACAGAGAACATTAGTGTCATCGCTGCTACTAGTTAAAAAAAAACAAACAAAAAACCCCAACAAAAACCCCACCCTCCAATGATTAGAGCCAGCATCAGGCACAGCTTTTCAGTGTGGTTTATTTTTTTGCTCTTTAACACTTTTAAAGTTGTATCACCAGACATGACAAATAGTAAATGTGCTATCAGAAGACATTTAGCACAGAGAACATTAGTGTCATCGCTGCTACTAGTTAAAAAAAAACAAACAAAAAACCCCAACAAAACCCCCACCCTCCAATGATTAGAGATGTTTTCTTATGTAATTAAACCAACCAGCTCATTAGCATTAACCATACTACACATTCTAATGACCCAATTTATTTTAAACTACAGATCCAAGCAGATCTGATAAGGCCACAGTATCCTAATTCTAAAATAATTCCCAATTTAAAGCAGCCTTCTAGGCATTGGCTGCCACAACATACCACGTCCCATTACAATTGGACTTACTCAGCAGACCAGTCCAGTTCAACATGAAGGAATTGAGAGAGAGAACTTGCAAGCTTTTGACTCAATATGTTCTTTATGGGAATTTGCTGAATTTAAATTTAAATGTATCTAAGGACTAAAAAGCAAAACTATTATGGAAAATGAACCCTTTCCTTTATGTTACAGATTCTTCTCTCTCCCAAGGGCAGCATCTGGCAGATGGTACGATACATCGTGCTGGAATGCAGCTCATATGTATTTAAGAAGCAAGCTGTAATTACAAAGGCAAAGCTTAGAGGACGATTTCTTCTGACATAGCACTTTAGTCCTAAACACCAGCCAGACTTCTTGGCCCTCCTTGACTTTAGCACTTCAGATAAGGAACCATAGATGCATTTCCAGTAGTTTTATGATGCACCCAGAAAGTGACCATGCTTACATGATGGTGACTACCTCAGAGCAATGAGCTGCCTGTGCTCTGAGCCCCCAGAATCCAGCCCAGGTGCCATGCAAAAGCTGTGTGACTCTATCAACACAATGCTGAGCCTGACCTCCTTCTGCTTGGTGCCACCCTAACATGGTCAAGGGGTTTTGGCCAGCTCAAAGCACAGGCATAGTGTGTTCACATCTTCACACAGCATATAGTGTAGCCATACATTCAGTGGAGTCACTGGCTGCCACACTGGGGTCTCCCCTTCCAGACAACTTCAGTGCTTATCAGTGATCCTTGTTAGGAGAGGATTTTGAGTTTAAATCCAATAAGATCAAGTTATCTTCAAAGAGGAAGGTCATTTGCTGTGATCAGATGAGATGACAGACACTTGCCTTTCAGAAGAGCTCCATTAAATGAAAAAATAAACCTCTCATCAGCGAGAAATTTAGCTCAAGACGCTAAAAATCTACATCCTGGTATTGATTCTGGACACACTTAGTAGACAGATTAATTCAAATGTTTGCTGTATCTAATCTTTCATTATGTGCATCTGGATGTTTCATAAACCAATTTACCTTATGTATGGAAAGATCAAGCAGTAGAGGTGCAAACTATATATAACTTCTATGCAAGAGCATCAGAACATGACATTAATCTCCTTTCTAATTTCCTATGCTCACATTTTTGTCATACAAGGTGACATCCCTCACAGCAACTGGGAGATTTGTATTGTGGAGGGTAATTATTCTTAACTATCTTTAATATTGGTGCAATAGCTCATCCATCTTAAAGCAAATGATATATGCAAGATTATTTAGTCAGGACAGGCATTGAATCATTTAAAAAAAAGTCTTATTCCTGAATAAATACACCATATATGTGTTTGTCTCTCTGGTATCAAGTAAATTACATGTGTCCATTACAAGTATATGCAACTTGCCCCAGATAAACAGACTCTAAAATCTTATGGTGAAATAACTCTCTGAAACAGAATAAGGACTTGAAAAATAAAACTAAAGGGAACTTATCCTCTTATTTCCACAAGATAAAAATTGATATAAGTACCATGAAATGATGTCAGAAAAGCAGAACCAACAAAATAATTGTATGTAGTCTATTCTAGTCTGACAGTGTCAAGGATTTTTATGTGGACTGTATGAAGGGCAGCATTATGGTTTATCCTTATCTATGTATTAACAACTTTATGTGTAATAATTAACTTCCTCAATAACACTGTGTTTTTGATAGACTTGACACTTTCTTTGTTATTTCTCCCCAAATTGATAAAGGCTGTCAACTGTAATTGCCTTAAATTTCTGCTTGCTTACGTCTGGGAATGAATGAGGTTGGGCTCTTTGACTACAGTCTGGTGACCAGAAATTTTGTAGAACCTGTTTGGGTTGACTGCTTTCCATTGAGAAAGCATGTAGCAAATCTAATCTCCTAGGGCTGCACGTTATGTGTGGAGAGGGGAAGGATGATGGAAGTCTACTATTTCTTGTCTTTAATTGACAAATGCTCTCTTTTACTAACCAGAAACACCCTGTAACACAGGGACATGAGAGGAAAATGAGGGGATCCCAGTGAAAGGCATGGCGTGGTGGGAACAAGATACTTTCTCCCAGTTAAACATTGAGCTACTGTTTAATGCCGGTTGGGTAGCTCTTCTGAGGCCCACCCTAGAAGGGCTCATTCAGGACCACACTTCCCTAACTAACTTCTGAGGATGTTGTGCAAGGCAGCACCCAAAGAAAAAAAAGCCTTGTAAAGGCTGGATATATGGTGCCTGCTGCTTCTTCCCCAACCCAGACCTCTTGGTCATTCACAAACAGTATCAGATTGCTCTGAAGTGACATGACAAATCCAAGTCTGTAGTTACCTGCCACTTCATTCTCTTCTAGATGTTCAGATAGTTTGATTAATTTTATGCTCTTCCTCTTCCTACTACCATGTGCTTGCACCAAGGGTCCCCCACACAGCCTCTGTACTTTGAATTCCTCCATAGTGATAGTAACAAAAATAGCAGCTGACCTCAGCTAAGTTCATACCCCAGCCTCTGTACTTTGAATTCCTCCATAGTGATAGTAACAAAAATAGCAGCTGCCATCATTGCTAAGTTCAGGGCAGTCTTGACCATTTTTTTTTTTCCCTTTGATTCATTTATTCTCATGACAATATTGCTCTTCATCTTCTTTCCCTCCCTAGTAATTGCCTCCTTGTGGGTGAGCTGCCTTGTCTCTTCTGAGCTTTCATTTTGCTAGTCCAACAAGTCAATTTTCTATAGAGGTAGCAGAGTTAAATATTGCCCACATCTACTAAAAGCAGAGATAAGAGAGAGGTAGAGAGAAAACTCAGAACAGAGTGAGGAGTTCTGGGATAGCATTGGAGGACTGTCAAACACAAGCTGAAAATGCAGTTTTAAAAATTTTTGGTCTTGGTTTTCAGTTAAAATGCTCATATTCATTTGTTTGCCTCAAATTAAACATACAACCATTGAGAGAGGACGGTCTGTTCATTTTTAAGCACAGTTGGCTACCTCATGCTGAAATCTAGGAAAATAGAAACCAGCAGTCTTAGAAGCCAAGCAAACTTCAGCTTGGCCTGATCCAAAAGTCATGGAGGTCAATGGAGAGATTGTCACAGTCTTCAGTGTGTTTTGAATCAGTTCTCCTTGAGAGCAGCCATGATCAATCCCTGCTGTGAGGAGGACAGAGAAAAAACCAAAGACAATCGGAATAAAAATCCAACCCTCTATTGAACCCCCCCTCCCCCCCCGGTCTTTATTTAAGTGTCAAATGTAGAAGAACAAATTACTGCAAATTTTTCTTTGATGGGAATTACCCAAATAACTTTTTGCTTTGGAACATTGGGGTTCATGTTTTGTGGCATCTCTTTTCTTTCTTTTACAGGAATTGCCTCAAATATAAAATTCTTGCCTGAAGAAAGAAAAATCAATCAAAGCTAAATAACTTACTCAATAGTATAGACTAGTGCTGCCAGTGAAAATTGATAAAGGAATAATCAGAGTGCATTAGACCCCATCCTTTCCTGAATTACATGAATGCAGCTCTTGATGTAGCAGAGGCAGTTTTGATACTTCAGGATCTATACAAAAAGCATGGACCCAGATCTCCTTCCATATTAATTTTATGCCAGGGTAATTTCATACATTTTAATGAGATCACTTTGCACTTACACCAGTGAGAGAGACAGAAGAAAAAGCTTCTACAAATACTGTCTCTTTTTTTTTTTTTAAAATGGGGGAAAAGCTATAATTTGGACATAGTAATTTTCAGAAACACGATTATTTTCCTTTGTGGAAGGATGATCTACAATAGCATAAATACAAATAATGGCCATTGAGCAACGTTCATATATTATACTGTCAACAAAATACTGACCTGAAGACCAAAAACAGAAAAAGAAAAAAAATCCCTAATAAAAATATTGATTCTAACATGGGGTCAAGTAAATTAACTTTTTGTTATAAGAGCAACCATCTAAAAGGGGGAGTTTCATCCTGAACTATTTAGCTTTCTTTTTTTGTTGTTATAATTTTTTTTCTTTAACTTTCATTCCGTCTGCATCCTGAAGAAGGTCTCTCTGCTAATAAGGTTATTCGTTCAGCCCTTCTCACCTCCTGTAATTTGCCTAAATTACGGAAAGTAAATTAAGCCAGCTCAAAACAATATTAACAGACTGGTGCTACCATCATAATTAAATCACAGCAGATGCAAAGGGACGATGGAGACTTGGTTGTAAATATATCAAGTGGTTCTGATGACAGTAATGCATTTTATTAGGAAAAACTATAATCATTTTTATGATCTAATGCACATTTACCCTTTTCTTGCCCTTCAGTCACCAGGTAGGACATAAGGTAAATTGGATTCCTGTATGTTAATGTTTTTTTTCCTAGTTAACTGATATTAATATTATATTCTATGTTACTTAATGGTTGCTCTTTCACCTACACTAGATGCTGTCAATAAGGGAGTATCACTTTTTTCAAGAGGTATTAGTCCTGCACTGTTATTTCAACAAGAGCCTCATGTAATGGGCTCCACAAGAGACACAGACTCAGCTCTGCCTCTTCTTCCTCTGAGCAGCCACAAGCCTCAGTGTCCTGAGCTGGACCTAAGCAGGAGCTGCAAGTGGGCTGTGGTGGAGTAACAACAGGACCGCGAGGAGCATAGGACGGAATCTTCTCAGCTGGGGGGAGGTGTGAACCCGAATTTGTAGTCCCTGGAGGTGTGCACTAATCACTCAGTTAGCAGCAGGCCCACTGCCTCCTCCAGCCATAATTTAAGAGCGTGCAATAGGATATTTGACAAAAACAGCTACCGGTGTTTGCCATCAGATGTGTAGTTGGAGCTGAGCATCAAGGAGGAAGGGATGTGTCGCCTCGAAAACTCAAATGTCATTATAGTTTCACATGATGTCCTGTGCAAATGGGGTTAATGGCACCTTAGGATACATGGACTTGGATACCTCAAATCCTCAGGCCAAAAAAAAATGTCAGTCCTTGGTGATTCCTTAGTACCCTCCTCTTTTGGGCTCTGTTCCAAGGCACCCTCCTCTCACCCTGCTTGCAGGGCAGGTGCCTCAGGGTTAGGACTGGACTTGAGCACTGCTGCGCTCCAAATCCTGACCAGGAGGGAGCACACAATATGGTGTTTATACTTGCAACATGCTATAGGGTTGTCACACATAGCCCATCTCTTTGGGTATTTATCAGGCCACCAGTGTGGGTGGCCAACCTTGGAGACACTGATGCTTTTTTAATTGCCACAGGACTCTGGGGTGTACTCAGTTCTGATATCCTTCATTTGATTTTAGCTTGTTGGCTTCCTGTGCTACCCAGTGTACACATCTCTGCTTGTTTACACTTGAGAAAGAAAATCAGCTTAGAAAAAACAAGGTTCTTTTCCTTAGCTTGGAGCATCAATCAAACCAAGCAAGGGGAAATGAAGTGGAAATGGAGTGTGACATCTGGGGAAAAGCCTTCCTTTGATCTTTCTTGATATTGTTGGTTACAGCTAAAGGGGAAAACACTTCACAATTCCTTCATTACTCTCTGGCATGTGAAGTAATTGTTTCGGATAAGGGTAGTGGTTGAATGTCTACATCCTGCAGCCTATGCTGGGGAACAATGCTGTGATGTTAATGTAATACAAACCACAGAGGACAGCTTATCTGACGGGAAAACCTAATTAATAGACTTGTGTTCATCCAGACCTAATATTACCCGTAAATTGTCCAACAAATTTTAATTATGTCAGAGAGGCTGCAAGATAAAGACATGATTGGAATAGTGTAGACACCTTCCATTGCACTCCTTCTCGTATTACAATGCTGTATGTGCTTGCTAACTTGCCTCTATATCATATTTGTTTATTGGATTAAATATGAAATACCTAAATTTTACCCTACTAATTAGCCCTTCAGTGTTATCCGTGGAGAAAGATAGCCCTACTGTCTTCTCAGGTTTGATAGCTGAAATTAAGGTCTGGATGGCTTGTGGTTGTAGAATAGGTGCATGAAGACATCCTAGATGGTAGTGCACTTGTAAACATAATAACTTTTCCTGGCACCAGGCGATAGTAACTTTAATCAGAAGAAGGTATTTCTCATAATCAGAATGAACGGAGAAGGTGTTTCAATCATAGATGACATCTGAACTCTCAGTTCTGCAATTATGAACTTCAGTGACCTACAAAGCATTTTTTTTTTTTTTCCTTTTAATGCCAAACTAAGCAAGTTTTCCCCTGGAACAAATGATGGTTTTGCCAGTCTAAACTAGGGATTTATACAGATTAAGCTAACATTTGACAGGTTGTACTTTCCAAACACTTTACAGTCAAATCCTCTCTCTCTGTGTAGTCAGAGAATTCAGATGCATCCATGCCTTGGATGCTCTTTTCAGACATATATCAAAACATTCAACCTTCCAGAGTGCGACAATCTGTGCTTTGTGTGTGGGATCCCTATATGACAACTAGAAAACAACAGCAGAAGGCAGCTACCTGTGTCTGGAGGAGCATATTACACCTTGCAGAGTGTGTTACACTCAGGACTATCACTGATCTTAGTTTCCATAGTATCTTGGCTAGCTAGAAGTCCCGATGCCTTCTTAACCTACAATGATCTGAATCCGGTTAACCACACTTACATTACTTTCCACTTAGATGATCACTGCTTGCCAAACTGTGGAAATCCCGTTAGCACAGGACATCACAGTGGCCCCTGCGGTGAGGTGAGTACCTTGGCATCCTCAGACCTGTTCTAGCCTCTCTGACTCCTAAGTCTTGGTCCTCATCCTCAAGGCACACAGCAGCCTGGCATAAGCGTTTCTGAGTGGTGCCCTTACAGTTTTAAATCATTCCCATGCTAGAAATGTGATCAACAGTTCTGCGTCTCAGGCATAACAGAGTTAGCCAAAAAAGTAGCTAATTCCCCCAAAACTCAAGGGGACATTTCCAACACCTATTTCTTCCATTTTTCTAACTTCTTCCATTTTCATAACTCTTTATAAGAACAACAGACATTAAAAAGATGCAAACATAGCACTGAGACTCTCACACCGACCTTCTCTGGAAACCAAGAGGAAAATGAGCCAAACATGAAAGACTAGGCACGTCAGTGCAGTGCCAAGAGGTGCGGAGGTGCTCAGTGATACGGTGGTATGGGCAGAATAAGACACCTCTGCAGAAGAGAACAAAACTGAAATTCCATTAACAATTCACTGTTATGGTTTTAAGTAATTAAACCAGAAAAGTTTTCAGCCCTAGCAGCTTGTGAGGTCCTCTCGTTTCTTCATGAGCTTTACAATTCTCCTGATTAAGCAGGCAAAGGCTGGTGACTGCACAGTCCCAGTTAGTGGCTTCTAACGCTGCCACCCGCTACATCTTTTTACCTAAGTGCCTCACTGTCCATTTATCTTCAAGCTGCTCTGTGAAGCCTATTCACTATTCTAAACAATCTGGGTTAATATAGAACATAAATTCACATAAAGGATACTTTTTTTGATTATATGTGCAATAATATCTCTAGCAAGTTTCTTTTTCTGTGACCTAAACATTATAAATGAAAAAACCAGAACATAACAGAATACTGTGGGATCATTGGAAGTGTCTGCCTCCAATCTTGTTGGTCTGACAGACATTGAAGTAAACAGTTCAAAAAAGGGGGTTTTGGTTGGGTTTTTTTGTGTGTGGTAAAGCAACAAAAATGGGATATTGTTTAACCACTGTTCTGAACAATTCAGAATTTGAGGAGCATTAGATCTAGATCCAGAGATTGTGATCTATGTCACTAACAAATGATCAGTTAAAACCAGGCATCTAGTTTTGAACTTTGTGTTTGGACAAACGGCAATGGTCCACATCAAAACCATGCAGTAGAACGCCTTTCATCTCTGGTTTCAGGTCTCTTCTCTTCCCAGATGAGGGATTTCTTTGTTACTGAATTAAAGCAAAATTCACTAGTCAGTGAATTCACTAGAGTGCTCTGAAAAACTGAGAAACAAAGTGATTATTACTAGTTTCTCTACAATAGCAAATTGCTTCTGTTTTAAATATTTCCCAGGAAGGACATTTTTTTTCCAGGTCCCTCAAATAAAGCCAACAATTCCAGAGAGGGTAGCAGTACTTATATTTATTATCTGACAAACCTCATGTAGCAAAAGATTACATCTGTCTATATTTTTTGGCTGTTTTGTGGGAGCTGATGCCATCAGAAATGAAATAACCAACTTCTGAAAATGCTTCCTTTTGGTTTATTGCCTCATTTTGTTTTATGAATGCAGCCTCCATAGTTTTTTGTTTTCATTCTGGCATTCCATGTTACTGTGCCTGCTACTCTAGCTAGTTGTGTCATCACTTACACTGTAAAACCCAGGGGCTCTGTCTGGACATAAAGATAACCTTATATGAAATTTGTGAACCTCCACAAAATGAATTTGAAATAACAACAATAATAAAAAGCTTCATGCATTTAGAAACAAGTCAGTTTGTCCTTTTTGTAATGTAAAAAAAAGAAATCTTAAAAATGAAAGAGGATAAAATCCCACCTTTGTCTCAGTTACAAGCCCTCTCTGTAACTAGCCAAAGGAGCAAATTTCTCCAGCAGAGAAAGCCCATACAGAGACCACGTGTGCAAACTTCTGCTCCAACCAAACCCACCCCTTCAATGTAAGGAGGACATTGCAGGAGAAAAGAGCTGGGGAACTGACCTCTTATGCCAATTCCTATTCAACATACAATCTCACAGGCCAGGGGGAATGAATGCACGTGGGGTTGGGAGGAAAGAAGAGGGATGAAGGAGAAAAATATAAATTTCCCTGAATAAAATGCAAGTTTCTTTAATATATGTCTCCCTCCCCTTCTCCCAAGAGCACAGATTTCTATCAGATCTTTCCTGAACCTCATTTGATTCCCAGCAGTCCTCCATGCCTTTTCCTCTGGAGGCCTTGCACATGTGCACATATTCCCGTTCTCATTTGCTGTGTCTGTGCCTTCTATTTTTCAAAGCTAATAGAAGAGTCTGATGTTTTCTACTCTTTTATATTCTGGAGAAGTTTTCCAGCAAAACCTTGTGAAAAATTGCAGTATGCAGCTTTTACTCGCACGCTGCAGGTTGCACCACGGAATTGGAGCCCTGTGATTTTCTTCATTTGACCAAACAGAATATGCTCCATGTAAGGCAGAGATGTCAAAAGCACTCAGAGAAAAAGGACAATTACAACTTTTAGCCATGGTCTGTAGTTTTTGTCTGTAAAGTTTGAGCCTCATATTACACTCAATAAACAGCCTCTCTTTAAACTAAATATAGATCACTTGCTCATGCAAATTACATTATCCCGAGTGGAGCATACCATTACAGTAATTGCATTTACAAATGATGTGAGCATGCCTAAGTCTTTTGGGAAAATTTTTTTTCTTCCACCTACATTAATCTTAAATTTCAAGGCTCCATTGAGACGAAGGGCTTGTTCACACCTCAGGCTCCCTGTGACAGCCCTCCATCAATTCAGGTTGGAGAGCTGCCCTGGGAAGCAGGAGGAGGAGTGGCATTTGGCCGTGATTCTCCAGCCGGTGCTCTTAGTGTGGCCATTCACATCTGAGTGGTAAGTGAATATAAAATGCCCTCAAGTGAAATGGGAACATTTTACACCTCCTTTGTTCTGAAAGTAATTGCATAGAAAGAATGACAGCATCAATATGAAACTATAGTTTAAAAAAAAAAGAGTAAAAAAAAAGAGTTGTTATTCTTAGGAAGGAGGTGCATAAGGAGGTGAATAAGGCTATGAAGCAAACCGAGATTATGGCTTTCCCCCCCACCTTTCTACTAATATTTATTTTTGAGAATTAAAAATCTCTTTGCAAATGCAAGTAGTTACATAGAAAAAATCACCTCATAAACCACTTTACTGCCTCCAAATTTTTCTGGTGTGAAAACCAGTGACCAACTAGTAAAAAGGAAGATGGGAGTTCAGGTTCAGAGGAGGAAAATACCACATCAACAAGAAGGTATTTTTGGCACATAAGATATAATGTGGTATATGGAATTTAGACACGATTTCAGCACTTAGACTCCATGGCTTATTCCAGAGCTGTGATGAAGATGTGATGGCCCAAAAAAGGCAGATCTAGGAAGACCTGTCTCATCTTAGAGATAAAACTCTAATTCTAGAAAATGGTGTCTTAGATAACAGAGAAACTCAGGGAAAAGGATAGGAGCAGGATAGGAAAAAGGATAGGACCTACACCAGACTGATATAACTGAACATATTTCAGAGGGTCTGCTAAGGTATTTTCAGCAGAAAAATAGGCAGTTGGATCTGATAGGAATTTCCTTGCCCTCATGCGGGGAGCAAAACTTCCGGAAAAGGGGACATGACCACATCCAAGCAGCTCCGCAGCCCCCTCTGCTCCTACCACCGAGTCAAAGGGAGACAGGGCACTCGCTAGGTAGAAGAAACCATTAAGAACCATTAAGGCTAAGAGCAAACTTGCAGATGTTCTAAAGGATTAAATAAAAGCATGAGAGTGGTTGCAAGGAAAGCCAAACGAGATCTTAAGCAGACTGCAGCCTGATGGCACATTCCCTGAGCGACGGGAGACACTAATGGATGTTGGAGGAGGTAAGAACAGAAAGAAGAGATGCTTGCAGTGAGTAAATCTCTCCCTAGGGGGCAGATGAGCAAATCAGATCGATTGTGAAGCTCTGTGGCAGCAAACTCTCCACAGGATGGAGAGTAAGTAGGGAGGAAAACCGTCTCCCAGGTGGGTGCAACAAGCCCTGCGCTGGGCTGTCAGGGCAGCATCAGCCTGGCTGTCACATTATTAGCAACCACAAAGGATGAGGGAAGAGACGTGTCTTCTGCTGGACTGGTGGGACCAGCCAGGGCACCGGGGATGAGATGTTTCTCGGCTGCAGTCAGCAGTGGGGATTTGTAGCTCTGCCAGGGCACCGGGGATGAGATGTTTCTCGTCTGCAGTC
This sequence comes from Aptenodytes forsteri, assembly GCF_000699145.1. Lineage (NCBI taxonomy): Eukaryota > Metazoa > Chordata > Aves > Sphenisciformes > Spheniscidae > Aptenodytes > Aptenodytes forsteri. The sequence continues at coordinate 273,503 of NW_008795922.1, read as the reverse complement.
AGCAGTGGGGATTTGTAGATCTGTTGCTTACGTTGCTTACGACTGCTGGATAAGGTGTTGGGACTGCTGCTGCAGCAACATAGCAAATCAGCATTAAGAGCTGTCGAGAGGACACTATTATTAATGTAAAGCTGCTCTTAATCAGTTCAAGGAAGCTGCAAAATTAGCCTCCCCTAGAAGAGCAGCTGAACAAACGTGGCACAGAGAACAAGAAGCGGATTGTTTGGTAAAGTCAGTATGGGAAAGTTGGGCTAGAAACCCTGTGATTTCAGTCCCAAGAAGGGAAAGCCATACATTTAAATGCATTTGTATCTGCTTTCCCCTTCTGGTCCCCACGCTTCCCTTTCCTCCCAACCTCTCATTGGCAGCACTTGGCACATGGAGAAAATACATGTACAACCTTGCTGTGTCCATATCAAAGAGACCTTTTCCATGGACTTCAGGGGCAGAAGGGTGAAACCAAACTTTCCCGTGTGCTATCCACATGGCCAGACCCGAGGCAGGGTCCTTCTGCTTCACCAGATGAAGGTGAAGTGCTCATCACATGAGCACGTGTGCTATCCACATGGCCAGACCCGAGGCAGGGTCCTTCTGCTTCACCAGGTACATGAGCACTGGCAAGGCACAGAAAGCAAGATGCCAACAGCAGTGAGGGGAAAGGTACGGCAGAGAAAGACCCTCCATGTGGATGACCTTTAGGAGTGACTATATACAAGCATCAGGCAGAGATGAGAAGGAAGAATGAGTAGAGGACCTGCCGCTGCATGCAGTGTGATTTGGTCCCAGGGTAGAGAGTGAGGGATAGATTTGCTGGTGTTGTAAAGAAATATAACAAGGACAAGTGATTTTCAGCTGGCTGGAGCCTTAGGGGAAAGCATGAGTGCAGCAGCAAACATCCCGCTTAGCCTCATTAAACCAGAAAGCTCCAAGCTCTGTGGCATAGGTGTGTTGTAGTATTGCTGTTGTCTATAGCTCTGGGATGGCTTTTTGCTGGAGTTAGATGAAAATGCTCGGAAAGCGGAGAGTGGGCAGTTCTCAGCTTGCCCCAGGCTAGCTCAGCTCCCAGAGCAGCTGCCCAGGACACAGCGCTCCTGTGGCCTCACAGGACCTGGGGACCAAGAGCACCTCACCAGCTGCCTGCAGCAGACATTTGCAGGCAGTATCCTGGGGCTGCGAGGGTGCTGGCACTCCAAATGGGGCTCTTTCCTGGTATGGTGAAACACATGACTGCCCTGCATCAGACAGGCTCTGAGCCCTCTAGACATTAATTTCTCTGCGAAGACCCACGTATCCCCACCTCAGAGTCCATTTGTGCACCCAGACCAGCAAAAAGAGTTTATAAATGCACCAGTTATAAACTCAGGTTAGACTGTGCCAGTACCCAAGCAGTTTCAGAGTGAGTTGTAGGTGTGCAATATAAAGATTCAAATATGCCATCTACTTCATTTCAAGCAAATCTTTCTCCCCAGGACATAAAACACTAAATAAAAGCTGCTGTAATGCTTGGGGTATTCAGTTTCTCTAATGGTATAAAGCAGACCAGCCTCTTAGGGATTTTTCTAATTGACAGAAGGTGATTAAACGCCGAGCGGTGAGACAAGAAGTGCCCTAGGTGTTAAATACTTAATGCTGGTTTGTGCCATTTTGAGTAAATGGAATCAATGCTCTGTATCATTATTTAAACACTATAATTAAATTTGGAAATTCAGGTGCTTAATGTTCCCTCTGGCCTGCAGCCAGAAAAAATTATGGTCAAAGGAGAGGGGGCCAATAAACCAGCAAGGCAGCTTAGGTGCGCTGGAGATCAGAGGAGAAATTAGTTCCAGGGTACTAATTGAAATCAGTGCACTTAAAGTGAGGCCCAATCGATCTCAGGGAGCTGAGTGAGGTTTGCTCTCATTTTGTGTTGGTTCTGAGAGATGTTTTCTGGCACTCCGTGCCTCCACCTTGGGTTGCTTCTCCATCATCTCTGTTGAAGTGAGCATGGTGCTACCTTGGGGAGGATTTTTGCAGTGATATTTCCCTTGAAAGGCTGCTGTTCTCCATAGCATCAGCCAAAGCACAGCTACTCTAAACACATCTTTAAACTTTCACAAGCAGAAGAGAGTGGGACCACTGTTTCTAACAATGGAGCCCTGCTGTCAGAAGAAGGACCTACTCCTGTTCCTGAACAGATTGTCACTGCTCTTAAGTGGCCCTTGAGCACTTTTCTGCCCGCCTCCCAGCAAGGGACAGCAGTGATGCTCTCTTTGGCACCTCTGCACTTCGGTCCTTATGTGGCTCTGAGCTGATTATTTAGATAAGGGCCACAGAGAATGCCTGATATGGTCTCAGCCCAGGACTTACGGCTTAGAAACTAGCAGACTTGGTCTGAATTATGCTATACTAATTGAAGCAATTTTCGTGCCTTCTTTAGGTGGATGTACCTGTAACAACATAGAATCATAGAATCATTAAGGTTGGAAAAGACCTCTAAGATCATCGAGTCCAACCATCGACCCAACACCACCAGGCCCACTAAACCATGTCCCTAAGCACCTCATCTACACGTCTTTTAAATACTTCCAGGGATGGGGACTCCACCACTTCCCTGGGCAGCCTGTGCCAATGTTTAACCACTCTCTCAGTAAAGAAATTTTTCCTCATGTCCAATCTAAACCTCCCCTGGCGCAACTTGAGGCCATTTCCTCTTGTCCTATCGCTAGTTACTTGGGAGAAGAAACCAACACCCACCTCGCTACAACCTCCTTTCAGGGAGTTGTAGAGCGCGATGAGGTCTCCCCTCAGCCTCCTTTTCTCCAGGCTAAACAACCCCAGTTCCCTCAGCCGCTCCTCAGAAGACTTGTTCTCCAGACCCCTCACCAGCCTCGTTGCCCTTCTCTGGACACGCTCCAGCACCTCAACGTCCTTCTTGTAGTGAGGGGCCCAAAACTGAACACAGTATTCGAGGTGCGGCCTCACCAGTGCCGAGTACAGGGGCACGATCACTTCCCTACTCCTGCTGGCCACACTGTTTCTGATACAGGCCAGGGTGCCATTGGCCTTCTTGGCCGCCTGGGCACACTGCTGGCTCATGTTCAGCCGGCTGTCGACCAGCACCCCCAGGTCCTTTTCCGCCAGGCAGCTTTCCAGCCGCTCTTCCCCAACAGGCTGAATAAGGAGCATTACGTCACCTTCTCTGGATACTGCCTTCTGGGTAAGGCATTTTCCTACACAATAGGAATATTGGGTTCATGTCCCCATTTTTAATGTGACAGAGTTGGGGCATGATGGTAATATTTCTGCCTCCATCATCTACAGAGGATAATTTAATTTTGGTTCCCCTCAGGTAGCCTAATAGCTGGGAACTGATATCAAGGAAATCCATAGTGAAAATAAACTTTGATCGGCAAGGCCAGTTGGCCACTGGAGCAGATTGCAAAGATTTTCCAGCTACAATGTCTTCAAATCAAGAATGGGAAATTTCCTGAAAGTTACTGGTTAGGCAACTTGCTGAGCTCAGCATAGAAGTAAAGGAGTGAAAGGCGCCTGATAGTAGGATAAGGTCAAACTGATCAAACAGTCCTGTCCAGTCCTCATCTGTGGGAATTTATGAATCATTAGTTCAAAAATTTTTTTGCACACTAAATTTGTGATGCAATGCTGGATTTCCTTTTTTTAATTTCAAGATTAATAGCTAAAGATAATTGATGCCAAGGTTTTAAAAGCAAACTTCATCTTATGTATAACCCCAGGACAGCAAATTATCCGATCATATTTATGCTACTTGTGGCAAAACTGTGCCTCCCATTGCTTAAAATATAATATCATGGAGCAAGGTTTGTAAGGGTATTTCTTATTTTCATCTAACAAATTTTAAGGTCAAGTTCAGTAGTTTGTCATTGACAGGACTTTTAGTCATTTTGAAGAATTGGGAAAATAGGGCAATCAGTGGTTTTCAGTGTGTTGTCCTACCAGCGTTGCATTCAGAGAGAAAAGTGTCCTCATTCAAGTTGCATTTTTCTTAGCATATTTTAACAGGTATATCTGTCTTTGGCAATCCACTCTACGGAAAAAGAAAATAAAGATCAAAGAAAATTACAATGTGAATTGCAGAAAGATACCTTTGAGCAATTTCTATAAAGATGAGATTGCCTACTAGAGATGATCTTTAGAGCAGTTGCCATGGTACGTGCAAATGACCTTAATGCAAAACTATGCCTGAGTCTCTTTCTGATGTTCCTTTATCTAAAACAAGCAGTATAAGTAGCTCATTCACACCACCAGCTTGCTTCACAAACAGCGCCACTGAAACCAGCAACAAGGATGGCAAAATCCGTCCCTGGGTAGTCATGCTTTTCAAGAGGATTTCAGTTCTGCAAGATGCTCAGCAGATCCTGCAGAGCTGACATGGACTTGGGGACAATTTAGACTTTACAGAATCAAACTGGTAATTATAAGGCTTTGATTAGTGTTACCTCCTCGGTATGAAGCTTCTATTTCAAGTTTTAATCTCCTAAGTAATTTCTCTAACTTTTTCTCATTGCAGCTTCTTGAAATAAAGTCATCAAATAACTTTGGCATACAGATATATGAATGCCTCAGTTTATTGGAGGTGATACTAATGACTTTTGGGGCATACTGATTAACTCAATGATTCTTTTACATTGTCCAGACTTGGGCAAATAAAAAACCCTGATTTTCAGATACGTTTCCTAATCTGTTTAACTATATATATAAATAAATTATATACACAAATACAGACATTTTTATATAAAGAGATGATAATTCTTATGTTGGTGTAGTACAGCCTAAACAAAACACATTACTTAGATGTGTATCTCTCACCCTTACATCAGAGGTGTCACCCTTTGATCTCAGGTATGACCCTTAGACAGTAAACTCCTTGGGGCAGGCAACAGTCATGCTCTTGCTATGTAGTAGAAAAAGTCGAGTTTACAGAGGTGTTCTGTTTTGTCCTTATGTTTGTATGAAAGAAGAATAAAAGTAGGGCTTTTTGTCTTTTATAGTAACACTTACATGTATGATTGGTTGGATGGAGAGATTAAGGCTTTTGATGTGTAGGATAGGCAGAGATAGGGTGGGGTGTCCCATTCCCAAGAAATGTGGTGGGTATATAGTGGTTGCCTGTGAATGCAGAGGCCTGCAAAGTGTCCATCTAGGATCAGGGCTTTTGGTGCTACAGAGGTTCCCAGCAGTGGTGGCTGTGATAAGTGAGACCTCCACAACCTGCTCCATGAAACAATATTGACTTCACAGCATCTGCAGTTAAAAACTTGCTGATGTGCACGTTGATCTGCCAGACATTTCAAGATTTCAGATGTTTTGGTCTGAAACCTTTGGGACCACAAACCTATGAACTAGATCATTCATCTGCGAGGGAGAAGAGCTAGTTTCTTTAAAAGGAACAGCCTTTTAGAAAATAACGTGGATGGGAATTAGCCAGCTTGGGAAATACCAGACTCTAGAGTATGTCACTGCCAGTTTACTTCTACATTTGCAGATAAAGACAGTAGTACACATACGTGCTACCTCAAGTTGTGGCTGCTCTTCTGAAAAGGGTTTTAAGACCACACTTTATTTTTAGGAGAAAATCCTAAAATGAATCTTTTTTTTTTTGGCAAGGGCCATGCTGGGGTAAGGCTAAACCACGGTCCTAGCCTGGCACAGATACACATGGGGCTGCATTTGCTCTGCAAATAGAGAGCGTCCATCTCCAGTCCCTGCTGTCTGGCACATTTTGCATGTATTAATTTTACAGAAAAAACCCACAACATGAATTTTGTTTTTTTAAAGCAGATGTCTAATTAGCTACTGGCTGCTATTTTTCTCTTAGACATGTTTTTGGGAGAGTAATGATAATGAAAAATTGCTGAATCCCCTTTATCCCAAAGAACATTCATTCCAATACTTTAGATCTAACGCCATAACCCATAACATACTCTTGGATGCTCTACTGCTTTCAAGTATAATCCCCATCTCTGTTTTGGGGGAAGGGGAGGTTTGTTTGGTTTTGTACATGCACGTCTGCTTTGATTCATACGTAATTTATGGTGTGCTTTCAACTGTTCAGTTAACTTGCCTTCTGCGTATATTCCACAAAGCGAACAGAGTTTATAAGTCAGTTACACAAACTTTGAAGAGTTCTACTTTTTTGAATTGTTTGATGGATTACACATATTTGTATAATAAGATGTGGTGCGCACATTGTCACAGACCATGCTTAATGGATTGGAAATAGGAAGCTTATAATCCCACTGTGAACATAAGCATCCGCTGTGTTTGCAGGCTACTAGTCAGAAAAATCAACTGAAGCAAAACATATGCTGCCAAAAAGGAAAGTTGTCTGCTGACAGTCTACCGTTGTATCGCAATGGGAAGAAAGGAGGCACTGTACTGTACCCTTGCATTGCGATGGAGGCAGGGAGCACAAAGATCTCCGTCTGGAGAAATTTCCTTGAGCTGAACTGTCTTCCTGCAAAGCTCCAGTTCACTCTCATTCTCAGTTACTTTCATTCAGTCTTTTTCTGCCTCTGCCAGAGACCTTTCTTCTTTGAAAACCCAGGGATGAAAAATCGATCTCCACTGTAACCGGAAAGTTAAGGGAGACGGCCCAAGGGTGGCTTCACACCTCCATTTTAGCTGCATTTGGCTGCAACCTTCACATCAGTTTTTGCCGTATTTTTTTTTTTTAATCATACAGCCCTGACCTTCTAGCCCTCCAGAATGTGAGTAGAAACTCTTCATATCACACTATATACAATTTCTCTGTAATTGAAGTGTGCTATTGAAATAGAAACTCAGATGTTAATTGCACTGAGATATCTGAGTCTAGAAGAATATTCTTTTTCTTAATAAGTTCTAGCTATTTGATCTCTGCAAGACAAGCGATGAAACCCCACTATCACAGCGGTGATGGTAGATTGCTCTACCAAAAGGGCATCTCTTCAGTAGAATTATTTTTATGAACACTTTCAACTGTTGTTCCATATGTTGAGCACACTTGGGAGAGGTTTGGCTGTGCAGTGGGGCTTTACATGCCAGATGAAATGGCAGATCTCTTAGGAGCGAATTATTCATACTGATGTCGTGACCTTTCATTTATATACTCAGTTTCAAAAATAAACTTTAATCCTTTTTAATAAGTCTCCTTTCCTTTTTCTGAACATCTTTGTCTTTTAACTCAGGAACAGACAGATCCTAAAACTTGAATGTAAATTCCTGAGAAGAGTCTTTTTTTTAATCATTCCCCAACCTTTTTTTTTAATAACCTCAGGAAATTAAGAAATGTTCCTATATTCCTTTCACAAAACACACCATTATTTTCACCTTCCATGGAAGAAAGTTACTGTAGCCCTATGTAATTAAACTTCCTACCATATCCTACTAATTATATGCCACTTCCTTTAGGGAAATTATTTCCCAGTTCCTGTATCATATCACAAGAAATGTAAGGTATAATAATACTGATTTATTTTTACAGATATTTCCCCTCTCATACAACTAAGATCTGTTTTGATCCCAAACTTCTCTCAGCTCTTTAATATTCAAAGGCTCTTACCTTCTCATTAGTAAATAATAGATCTTTAAATTTCAGCCTTTTCTAAAAGTATTGCATTTCTCAAATATAAGGATTATCTCAGTATCATTATTTTTAACCCAAATTTGTGTTACTTGTAAGTTTCTGAATGCAGCACAAAGCTTTGCTTACATGCATTTTTTTGTCTTGCATTTGCATTTGCAAACAATGGGTTTGTAAATCACCTCCTCATCCCCCAGTGCACAGAGTATTTTTTAAATGATTGCAAATACATCTTGGGTTTCATCTAATTAAACCATACTCAACTGATGGATGTGCTTCTGGTTTATCTTTCCTTGCACAATGATACTCTTTTCTTTACTAGGCTTTCTGGGTCACCTTCTCTTAATGCTCTTAAAATCCTGCAAAACTTCTGGAAAAAATAGTAGGACAATTTATCCTGGGAGTCCTAGTTCATTATTTCAGATTGGGTCTGATCCCATGCCCAGTGAAGTCAACAGAATGATGCCTTGTGATTTTTGATTAAATCTTTTGATTAAACCTGATGCATCCAACTCGGTTGTTCTCAAACCTCTTAGATCAAGACCTCCTCTTTCTTCTCCTCTTTAATAGCTTAAGCATGGGCAAGGGCCAAAAGAAAGGCTCTTTGCATGACTGCTACAGAATAGAGATCTTTCTGTGAGACAGAAGAGAGGAAGAGAAACTCAAATGTATAGATCAGAGGTAAAGACCTGGAGACTGTGCTTCTCTCCCCCTCTGACTGCAACCTGCCCCTTGCCGTAGAGCCCATGCTCTCAAATCGCTCTTGATTTGAGAATCAAGAGTTGGCTTTGCTCATATCTTCTTCCTGGATATCACTAAATCACTCGGGTCAAACAAAGACCTTCCCACCCTTTTGCGAAGCGAATGCACACACATCCCACCTCTCAAGACCTTTGAGACACAGTCTGTGAACAAGAGCAATTATTCTACCTCTTTCTCACTTTTAAAAATGAAAGTGATTAAATGCATATGGCTTTCTACCCATCATCACAGCCTGAATTTAAATACAGATTTTGTGGCTGTCTGGAAAGGGAACAGCATCATTTCTTAGGGACCTATTCCCGTCACAACTGTTATTTTGTCTTCCTGAAGGAAGCAGTGCTAGTTCTTGGCTCTGGCTAAGATTATGGAAAAGGTGGCTGGGTTCAGAAAGGGGAACTTGGTTATCACAGTGCTGAATTTTTGGGTACCTATCTATAAGGCACCTTCCTCCTTAGTGCATTTCTTGGTGTTCAGGCTTCATACAAGGCATGGGTATTGTTAGACATCCAGGAACAGGAGTCACAGAGGCCCACGTGCTGTGCAGAGCTCTTAAACTTAGCCAATAGGATGCTTTAAGGGAAGGCTTAAACTCTTTGCTCTCTTAGAAATCCTCAGTGGAGTTTCTTCTATGAATTCACGCCTTGCAATGCTCCCTATTCCCTCTATCAGGGTTCAGGGACAAACATATTATTAGGGAAAAAGCAAAGCAAAAAACCTAAACACATGGAAAAGAAAAAAAATCTGCATCTCATGTTGTACTTTGGTGATAAACTTCTACATTTTGTCTGGGGGTAACATCAAGACCCCTAAGGACTACATGGGTTAAGCATTTACATGACATAAGGGTTCAGATCAGGCAGATTACAAGTGTGATCATGCCTTTTGCACATTTTATGTGTCCTGATGATTAAACTGCTCTTCTACTCTGGTGGGAGTAGGGAGCTTTCAGTTCCAGTTTCAGCTCCTAGTACCATACCCAAAGGCAAGCAGTCCTTGCAGCAGGGGCCAGGACCATCGGGTGAAAGCATCTTTCTCAGAAGGTAAAGTTAAGAATGCAAATTCCCCCAGACCATGATCTTCTTGATCCTTGGTGAGCTACTATACAACACTTAGATGGGAGGCATAACACTGTCCCTTCTAGTCATCTTCTGTGAGGACCTTCGTCCAGTGTTTGGTAGGCACAATCCAAGCATACTTACGGGACTATGTAAGCCTCTGGGTAGGGAGGCACCCCTCTGTACATGCCAGAACCACAGTGGAGGGCAGAACCATGCCCCTAGGCCATCTGTCAGCCTGACACCATTTTAGGCAGCCGTTCAAACTGAGAGAGAGCTGGGATTTTATCTTAGGGATCTCTAGGATGGTTGAGAGCAGCAATTCTAAGCAGCCTTTCCTAGTTCAGACACCGGAATTCCACTTGGTTTGAGTAATACGTGATGTTTACATGTTCAGAATCTGTCTCTGGGCATTTAATTCCCTCTTGTACATAGCCAAAAATGAGGTCACAAAAGCTTTATTTTGGGCAAATTGCTTTCAAATCGGTTGGACTCGATGATCTTAGAGGTCTTTTCCAACCTCAATGATTCTATGATTCTATGATTCATGTTGTACTTTGGTGATAAACTTCTACCATTTTGTCTGGGGTAACATCAAGACCCCTAAGGACTACATGGGTTAAGCATTTACATGACATAAGGGTTCAGATCAGGCAGATTACAAGTGTGATCATGCCTTTTGCACATTTTATGTGTCCTGATGATTAAACTGCTCTTCTACTCTGGTGGGAGTAGGGAGCTTTCAGTTCCAGTTTCAGCTCCTAGTACCATACCCAAAGGCAAGCAGTCCTTGCAGCAGGGGCCAGGACCATCGGGTGAAAGCATCTTTCTCAGAAGGTAAAGTTAAGAATGCAAATTCCCCCAGACCATGATCTTCTTGATCCTTGGTGAGCTACTATACAACACTTAGATGGGAGGCATAACACTGTCCCTTCTAGTCATCTTCTGTGAGGACCTTCGTCCAGTGTTTGGTAGGCACAATCCAAGCATACTTACGGGACTATGTAAGCCTCTGGGTAGGGAGGCACCCCTCTGTACATGCCAGAACCACAGTGGAGGGCAGAACCATGCCCCTAGGCCATCTGTCAGCCTGACACCATTTTAGGCAGCCGTTCAAACTGAGAGAGAGCTGGGATTTTATCTTAGGGATCTCTAGGATGGTTGAGAGCAGCAATTCTAAGCAGCCTTTCCTAGTTCAGACACCGGAATTCCACTTGGTTTGAGTAATACGTGATGTTTACATGTTCAGAATCTGTCTCTGGGCATTTAATTCCCTCTTGTACATAGCCAAAAATGAGGTCACAAAAGCTTTATTTTGGGCAAATTGCTTTCAAATGTACTCAGCATGTACTTTCACAGATGACACTTTATTTATATACCTGTGCAAAATTTCATGAATCTTTCTTTAATTCTCCAGTTTTGAAAACCTTGTTGTAAAGCTTACATGGCTCAAAAGCTCCTGTTTCAGTGAATTAGAAAAGAAAGAAAAAGGCCCAGAAAATTGCTTGCAGTAGAATTGTTCTTGGTGTCAAGATACCGTGAAGTATAAATATCAGCACAAAGATTTGCTTTATTTCTATACATATTTGAAACAGATATGGAGATACGTTCCTGTGGAAGCCTGCGATACTTGTACCAAATGCAGTGCCTCTTGGTTTTCATGTACTATTCTCCTTTGCACTTGACCTATTTGATTCAATATTCACTTGATCTTTTTGCACTGAATATGCAGCTAGTGCACTAATATTAATTTTGGCATAATTTGGCATATCAGGTAGCAATGAGCAAACCTCAAAAGTTTCATATAAGGATCTGCAGTCTATTCCTTATACCCTGCAGGTATTCCCCTCTTTTCACTAATTACTTCTTACTAAGTTAGGGAGGTAACTTAGCCAACCACATAAAACACCATCATCAGGTAAAAAAAAAAAAATTGCAGTACTTACTTGATCTTTTCAGAACTGACTCATTCAGATCTCAATGCCACTATTTGAGCTTCTTTGCTTTGGTGGAATTAATAAATTAATAAACCAGTTAAAAAAACTTGATTAAAAAAAACATCCTTGCATCCTGCTCTGAAGATAACCAACTTGATTCACCAGCAGTTGCTTTATAAATGAGTATATGAATATTAATACTCATGTGATTTGTTGATGAAGCTATTCACACCTTTTCAGAATTCTGCATTTTAAAAAATATACTCCCTTCTGTACCTTCTTTGGAGTCTATCGTCTTAATAAAGAACACATTTAAAGCCTGCTCCTTCAATGTGTTGAGTGGTCTACTTAAGTCTTGAGTGCCCTTGGCTCGGTAAGCTCAGGGACATTTTGTGGAACACTGTTCGTGCTCAGCACAGTAACAGAACATCCAGTTTCTTTGCTCTAATCCTTTGGTCCTTCTGTTACTTAAATAGTTGGTTTATTTTAGTTTAGACAACACTGCTTCAAATAGCTCACCTTTTATGAATTTTATATTCCCTGTCAAGGCTATAGAGAAATGGCATCTGATGTTATTCGTTGTAGCGGTAGGTGTTAGAAAGTTCATCCTCAGCTTAGCAGGAATGGCCCAACCTCCCATCTGCCACAGGGTCTGTTAAGACTAGAGCATGGCAGACCCTTCCTGGAAGACATTTTTACAGTTTAATCAAAGGACAAAGTTAAGAAGCTGCATTATTAGGAACTGTGACTGAAATATATCTCCTGCTTAATTTCCCAAAGAGACTGCAGACTCGGCAGGAGACAGCTACTACTTTCTCTTGGGATCTTGCCTCAAAGTTACATGAGCGATACCCAAAGCTAAAGAAACTGAATGAGAGTCTCGTCTTTAAAAGTGGAAACACAAAACATGCTCACGGATTAACTTCTGTCCTGAGAGGATGCAGTGGGTGGTGTTACAAGGTTCTTGTTATGGATTTACGTATCTAATGCCAACATTAGGATAATACAGCCATGGAGCCAAAGCAGTGCTGGTATGTGCACGCAAAGGTCCCTTGGAATCCCATGGGTCAGTGGCAAAGGACTTTGGCTGGTGGAACGAGCTGTCCCTTCCTACCATGCCATACCACAGATTTTCTCAGCTGTCTGCATCTGCTGGGGGATTGGAGAGAAGCTGCAATGCTCTTCCCAAGGCTGTAACAGGGAAATAAATGTAACAGGAGAACTGAAGGTCCTTACCTCTGCATAACTTGTCCGTGAGTCCCTGACAGTATGAATACAGACTGTAGAAAAATTCCATGAAAATAATTTTTGCTTGGTTTGTATCCATCTGCGGGATTTATCCTTGGCTGCTCTATTCCGGTTTCTGGGAGAAACTGGGATTCTGAAGCAACTGGGCTGAACAGTGGCAGCAGTCCTTTCTGGCTTCTCCAGCAATGAGTCCAAGCTCCCAAGTTTATCCGATCTCCCAAGCTCATCCTCTTCCTTGGATGCTGTCCTGTCTTCACATTTTTTATCATCTTGCCCTGAGCTTGCTTGTCTATAGTAAGAAAGGGGTTATCAGCATGTTTTAGGCTTTAGTTGTTGAGCAAGGAAACAGCATTTTTTGGACATGCATAGATGGCCAGATGTATCGTGACGCCCATCTACAAGAAGGGCCGGAAGGAGAATCCAGGGACCTACAGGCCTGTCAGCCTGATCTCGGTGCCAGGGAAGATTATGGAGCGGTTCATCTTGAGGGCACTCACAAGGCATGAGCGGGACAACCAGGGGATCAGGCCCAGCCAGCACGGGTTCATGAGAGGCAGGTCCTGCTTGACCAACCTGATCTCCTTCTATGACCAGGTGACCCGCCTAGTGGATGAGGGAAAGGCTGTGGATGTGGTCTACCTGGACTTCAG
>NW_008795922.1:251432-259098 GCF_000699145.1 Aptenodytes forsteri | reverse complement strand
AAAAGATGTGTAGATGAGGCGCTTAGGGACATGGTTTAGTGGGCCTGGTGGTGTTGGGTTGATGGTTGGACTCGATGATCTTAGAGGTCTTTTCCAACCTTAATGATTCTATGATTCTATGATTCTGCAGTGACATACGTTTGTGTGTGCTTTTCTGCTGGTTAGGGCTATCTGAGGACATTTTTCTGAAGTGTGAGCACCTTTTTGGAGTGGCCCAAGTCCATCAGCTCATTTTGTAGAGGATCTGCTTGCCAAAAAGCTGTCAGGTGATAGTACTTACAGCCTTCCTGGCTGAGCTTGAATTGGTGACCTGGTGAGTTGGGTCTGAACTGTTGGTTTGTTCTTCCAGGCAGTGATAATTCTGTGAGATCAGCAGAAGCCTGTGGGGTCCTGGTGCTGCTCTCATTTCACCTCACAAAGTGATGTCCAGATTGATGAGGCAGGATCTGCAGCACCCACACTGAGGGACATCTGGTTACTTGCTATCTTTTAAGTGTAAGTGCACTTCAAAAAAGAAAGAAAGAAAACCTAAGCACCCACAGCTTAAACCAGTAGGCACATGAACATCCATGAGAAACATAATGTTTTACAATTGAACATTTTCAGTTTTAATTTAATTTTACAGCTTTATTAGCCTGAATAATCATTTCCCAGGAAAAATTCTCAAAACTCATCTCCTGGCAGGAAGAAAACCAAACCCAACAAAACATTAGCCAAATGAGCAATAACGAAGACTAATCCTGTCTTGGCAATGAGAAGGAACAGATGACCAAAGAAGTCTTTTCCATCTCAGGCCATGGCGGTTCAATAACAGCACTCTGCCAACAGTTGGCTTAATCCAAAAAAAGAGTCCCAAATTTCTAAGCACATCAAAACACAATGAAAGAACTGAATCACAGGCAAAATGCTGGATTACCCAATCTTCGCATTAAAGATGAAGAGTTAATTCCAACATGTCTTAAATTTTGACATCTTCACTTCTCAGCCCCAGGGCAGCTTACAAATATAATTTCATATATGGAAAAAACAGAAAATGTATAATGAAATATCAGTGTGCCCTAGCTAGATCATCAGGAGAGTTTAATCATTTAAATCCACAGCTCTAGATACTACAACTTGAGTGAATGGAATTCCTGATGCAAGAGGAGGCCCCTGTCTTCTAGGTGGGACAATCATTAGTAGCATGTTGCATTTGTGTACACGCAAACAAGAGGAGTGAGGTTTCTTCTAATTTCTTCCTTGAAGCAGATAAAGTGGGTGTGAGGTAAAGTGGCTGGGTAATGGATGTAACTTATGTCTCCTTCCTGGATGTTTACCAGTGTCTCAATTTGGGACTGAAAAAGGGGAATGAAATATTCCACAAACAAACAATCTTATATTTGTCACCAGAAGTTGGAGTAAAAAAACCTGAGTACTAGAAAACATGTTAAAAAAGTATAACTACCCAACTGTCCATATGCAGAGGAGCAAGTGGCAAACATACATTGAACAGTGTCCCTTGTGCAAAAATAGGTGTAGTATTTGCAAAATACGAGATTCAGAAAGTGAGAACAAATGACCAGCTGCCATCACAGCTAGAAATCTGGGATATGCCTAAATTGGCTCTTCCACCAAAGGAGTCCCTCCTCTGACCTCAGAGCAGGTTCCCAAAACCCCCCGAATTGTGTTACTGGGTTTGGTGGTAGGAAGGGACCCCAATTTTGAGAAACCATCTACCTTGCATAGCTAATCCTGGGAACCAGAAGCAAAAGGAAATAAGCAGGGTGCATTGAGCTTTGAAATGGTGGTATGGTGGTCCTCAGCATCATAAGCTGCATCTTGTCTTGTTGGCAGCTCATATAGGTATTTTAAGCTTTCAAAACCCAAGCAGTGTCTTCATACTTTCCAAGGGGATCCACTAGTATTTTCCAAAGTTGGACTAAACCAGAAAGGAGTAAAACGGTCACACCACAGCCTATGTGAGAAGGGCACTGGGGTGCATTCATATGCAGTACTAGATTCACTATTTGCACATACTACAAAATCTATAGCAGCACTCACATTTGAATCTACAATAGAAAGAATCATTTACAGACATGGCTCACAGCTTCAAGTGCTTCACTATGCTGACTTTATCTTGACATTATTAAAGCCATATGCTGCCCATTAACATGTTTTTTAGAAAAACAAGAGAACCTGTAAGATGTTTTTCTATTAGAATAAATTCCTGAATATAATTTATTCCAAATATTCTCTCCCCTTCAGCTGTGCTATTCCTAAGTTTACATATTACAGAGTACTCGCCTTCTCCAAATTAATTACAAAACTCAGTCATTGGAATGCTGACAACTATTAAAACCTAAAAGTACAGATGGCACAATTAGAACACAAAGGATGTGTTGACAGGCTGAAAAATGGACAAACTAAGCAAATTTGCCCTAGAAAGGTTTGGGAAAGCATCTTTTAAAGAAACAAAGATTTTTGTTGTGGTTTAACCTCAGTCGGCAACTGAGCACCACACAGCCGCTCGCTCACTCCTCCCCCCCCCGGTGGGATGGGGGAGGGAATCAGAAGAGTAAAAGTGAGAAAACTCGTGGGTTGAGATAAGAACAGTTTAATAACCGAAATAAAATAAAGTTAAATAGTAGTAATAATAATAATAGAATATACAAAGCAAGTGATGCACGATGCAATTGCTCACCACCCGCTGACCGATGCCCAGTCCCCAAGCAGTGGCTACTAGGAAGAAAATTAACTATATCCCTGCTGAAACCAGGACAGCTTTCCCTCCACATAAATATTTTTTTTCTCTACAGCATAAAAAAGAAAGTTCTTGACTTAGTATAAGCACTGCTCAGCAACAACTAAATGTCAGTTATCAACATTACATTATTCTCGTGCTGAATCCAAAACACAGCACTGTACCAGCTACTAGGAAGAAAATTAACTCTATCCCTGCTGAAACCAGGACAGCTTTCCCTCCACATAAATATTTTTTTTCTCTACAGCATTAAAAAAAGAAACTTTATATTGAGAAAAGTTTAACAAACAGTGTCTTCAAAGACAGGAAGAATAGTTTTCTATCAAAACACTCAATGGAAGAAATACACTGGATTTCTGAAGTCTTTTCAATAATTTTGGGCTTTGACTTTAGAGTGCAATTCTGCTTGAGAGAGTGAGAAGGTAGCAATGAGGCTTTCTTACTCAGCATGTTTTCTCCCTATGTGTATGCAGAGTCCCATTTGCCTAATGCCAGAAAACTGATCTGTAGCGCTAGCTTTCATGGGAGCTGGAAATGGGTTTCATTTTGGCTTATGTGTCATTGATTGGAGTCTTAATTAAAATATAAGATCTGATAACTTTGGGATATGAGCCATCAGGATGGAGAGAGTGATGAGTTTATGTTTGAAAATGAAATTACAAGTCAACTGTTGAAAGAGAAGGGAAAAAGCAGTGATGGAACATTTTTATCCCAAATTTGATGGAGAATCAGAGGAAACAGCAACTCCAAAGCCATAGCACAACAGCTGTCTCAGAGGTAGTCCATACACACCCAGATTATAAACTTTCCTTCTGTGTCAAGTCCGTATCAGCAAAGCTTTGCTGGAATGGACGATTTCTGAGTAAGAGAGAAGCATAAATTTACGAAGCATCATACCTAAATCCGGGTGGCGATGGAGCTTTTTGATGGAGCTTTTTGATGATAACCAACCTAGCTTTAAGTACACAGAGACTGTTCCCAGAGGTTGCTGGCAGCATTCTGCAACCCCTAGTAGAGCAGAATTAGATCTAGCGTAGGTACAATGGGCTTCAACACCCAGCAGACAGCTGTAGCAGAAAAAATCTGGAGTAATACAGCTGAGAAAACATTCAAGGATCCCCTGTCTTCAAACCCATGAGTAGAAACCAAGGCAGTTTAAGATCTTAAAAATAAATAAATATTTCACTAAGTTAATTAATTTTCATCTGTGAAGATGAAAAAAGAAAAACACACAGTGACTCATAGCTTGTAACTTAATATTACTGCCCAGAAGCAAAAAATATACATAAATCTGAAATACTATCTGATGCAGTGGAATATATCACAGGTCAGGTCTTCATGAGGGAAAATTACCCTTTTCAGTAAGTTATTCTTGGTATCTGAGTGGAAGTGGTGAAAAAAGATTTTCTGAAACACAAGGGTTGTAGCTGAAGTGGGAGTTTTAATGAGAGAAGTCCTGACATTTCAGTCAACTTCTTCAAAAGCAGTTTGGCAAAGCTTTAAAAAAGCATACATTAAAGTGTCCATCAGCGCACTAATGTTTTAAACATAGTCCATATTTTCATAGTGGCATGTGACTGAAAGACGAAAAGGACTTGTGAGCAGCAGGTCCCATCTGTGTGAGTGGAAAGGAGAGATATGCCAGGTGATTCCCCTCTTTCAAGCTCTGTAATTCTTCAAAGGAAGAGTATTATTCCCTTCAGTCAATCGGGGACATTGAAAAATCCTATAGAAAAAATGTTTCTGGTCAAATTAAAGCTAGATTATATATTCTTTTTAAGATTTTATTAATTTCAAAGCTGATGAAATTTTATTTGACTCTAAATAAAATCTTTCATTTTAATTTGAGTTTGTAGAAACATCTTAAGAACTTATTTATCTCTCTTCCTCTCTCTTTTTTAGTGAAAGCTATTTTTAAACAAAGATGCTGCTTTGAACAAAATACAAAGAAAAATCTTGGTTTTTTTTTAAAAAAAAGGTCAGAAAAACCCATACTGACATTTTATAAATGAAGCAATGTACCTGCAGAGAGGAGGAGAGTGTGATGCAGGTGTGAATAATAAGATACAGCACTATTCCAAAGAAGGAATGTAATGAAGAAAAAGAAACTTTTAATAAATTGCCTTCACAATGAAATGAGAGACTGAGCTCCAAGACTTCCCACCATCACTCTTGAGAGAGCTTCTTGTTCACGGAATACTGAAATTGGGCAATACATGAGGCACATACCCAAACAGTGATAGAAACGGCCTTTTCAAGATGAGCAGTTCAGCATCATAATTCAGGAGCCCTTTGGGGAGTCAAGATAACCAAACAGTTTATTTTGCCTGCAAGATCTTTTTATGTAACATTTGTGCCTTAGGCTTGCTATCCCAAAATGAATCAGATACATTCCCAGATGTTCCTATGTTTATAGTTAATTGACTATTTATATTTTTTTCAAGGATAGAGGAAAAATAAAATGTATCAGCATGACATAAGCACAACTTATTTGTTTCATTTTGATACTTAGAAATGAAAATTATTTTTAACTATTTTCAATCCACAGCAGCATAAGAAATGCCCTATGGACAGCAGCCTTCAGCAACTCTCTCATGGTATGCACAAAAATGAGGAGGGAATGTAGGTCAAGGTAGGAGGCAGGGAGATAAGGTGCTAAAAAAAGAGATCTTAGAAAGGGAGGTGGCAACTGAATGGTGTCTTTAGAAAAATAGGAAATGAAAAAGAACTGCTGTCCTCCTTTCTGTATTCCTGTCTGCAAGTGAGCTGCATTAACCAGCCCTGGGGAAATGCTAAAATCAGAGGCAAATGGTCTTTTCTGTTGTTGCTGGAGTTGGAGAGGCCCTTGCTGTAGTCACTCAAGTTTAATCTCTTCTTGAATTTCAAGATTAAAAAGTCTTATGTTCTTTAATGCAAAGAAAGGTTTCTATTCCTCAAGAATAAGTCAATGAGCTGCTGCCCAGCATGGACATGATTGTCTCCTCCTCTACCCATAAAGCAAATCGTTGTCCTTTTCTTTGGGAGGGCTTTCCAAAGGGCAGATGGGATTTTTATCTTTCATTTTGGAAAAAGTACCAATAAAATGTCAGGAATATGAAGTCTAAGCTTTCCTTAGCTGCTCTTATAGGGCTGTAAACCTGAAAACTGAGATGCCAGGAGGCCCTAGTACTCAGAAGTTTTCAGGCTGCAAGTCTAGACATCCTGGTTCACCTGGAATCCTTTTTTTGTTTTTTTTCCTCTTATAGCTGATCTACAAACAACAACCAATAACATCCTTCACAACCACACAAGCCTGGTAAGAGTCTTAACTGTCCAGGTTTCATGTTTCCCAGTTTTACAGCAACCACTGTTCATAGACGTGCAAGTGTTTTCTATCACTCAACAGCCCATAAGCAATGAAGATCAACATTCCTGGTTTCTTGGATAGGGAATTTGAAAGGAAAAATAATTTTCCAACATCATCCTATGAATAGTTGGCACAGTTCAGAACTGTGAGCTGTTTTCCTGAGTCCTGAACAGCAGCTGGAATATGGTTTTATTCCCACCAATAAAACCAGCTGTTAAAAAAAAAAAAGTTTCAATAGAATTTTTTTGAAGAGCTGAGGTATTCCCCTAGAACACAGGAAGTTTTTATAATTTTATTTGGTTTTCTTCACTGAAAACACATTTTCCTATTAAAAAAAAGAAATATTCCGATGGGAAATGTTAACCTAACCTTTTTGTAGTTTCTTGCCAAATCTCGAAGCTGATCGATCACAAATCTTCAGCACTGAGACAGGGATTTCCTTTCAGCTAATTATTTTAATAAGCCACCAGCAATGGATCTACCTATTCTGCAGCTTTAGTCAATAAGTGTCAAGGGCTGGGATTTATTAACTGCTCGCTTATGCAAACATGGTTTTCTGCATTCAAAAGTTTTGCAGTAGAAGACAGCACCTGAGCTGAGTTCCCTTGTCTCCACACTCAAATCTTCCCCAATGAACCAGAAATGCTAGTAGAGAAATGTGATGCTACATGCACAGCGTGACTTACGTTGAGCCCAGTCAGGGGCAACATAAAACCTGGTTGCAGCTTCCACTAAGTAAAAGAAAAAAAATAATACTGTAACCATTGAAATAGTAATTTTCATCCTTGCTAATTGTGTATAGTGCCAGCATCAGATAAATCCGTACTTCAACTAGGTTAGATAGAGCTAAATTGTGTTATTCTTTAATAAAAGTAGAAGCTGATAGAAATAAACATGCATAAACTTCCAGTGCAGTTTATTAAACTTACTTCTCTGGCTTTTGCAATCTCTTTGGGTGTGATGAAGCACCAGTCTCCAGGTTCTAATTAACCCGCAATGATCAGGGAGGTAAGAGTTTGGGAAACCTTATCTCAGGCCAGTAACCACTAGCCACACTCAGGCTCAGAATGGATGGCAACCCATTTTTGCTTTATTGTGCAAAATTAATGCTATTTTCATTTGCTGACCTCCTGACAACGTTAAACTGCATCACAACACTTCAGAACAGTGACCGCACACCTATAATGAGCATATCAAGAGAATTAAACCTTGTATGGAAGCCAATTATTTTTTTGCTTTTCATCTCAATTGCTTCTATCAGACGCACAAATATTAATTATTGCCCATTCTGTGTATAATGAATGAATCCCTTAAAAAAACCTAAAAAACCAAGTGGGAAAACAATAGTAAACTACTATTTTGTGATTTGAAACAGTAAAAAGTAGAGTTTCTCTTCAACTTTCCCTCAGCGAGGGGAGATGGAAAGCTCTCTTGTGCTGCTGACAAGTTTAGGAGCCTCTCTAAGCCAGGAGAGAGGCTTAGAGAAAGGCAGTGATAGGACACAGTGTCCTGGTTTCAGCTGGGGTAGAGTTAACTTTCTTCCTAGTAGCTGGTACAGTGCTGTGTGTTGGATTTAGGAT
>NW_008795922.1:246055-251250 GCF_000699145.1 Aptenodytes forsteri | reverse complement strand
ATATATAAACTGGGGGCAGTATTTTGGGGAAGGGGTGACCGCTGCTCGGGAACTGGCTGGGCATCGTTTGGCAGGTGGTGAGCAATTGCATTGTGCATCACATTTTGTATATTCTTTTATTTATTATTATTATTACTTATTATTATTATTCTTTTCCCTTCCTTTTCTGTCCTATTAAACTGTCTTTATTTCATGCCATGGGTTTTACTTTTTTTTTCCAATTGTCTCCCCCATCCCACCAGGGGCGGGGGGGAGGGGTGAGTGAATGGCTGTATAGTACTTAGTTGCCGACTGGGGTTAAACCATGACACACAGGTGTGATGCCATCCCACCAGGGGATGTAGGAGCAGTTACCTTTTGCAGTGGAAACACTGCAAGACCATGTCACAATGAGAAAAAAAACCCCTCTGCTGTTTTTGATGACAATTACAGCATGGGGACTGGGTACCTCTATGTAGCAATGCATAAGGGATCATAGGGCTGTAGATAACCCAAGTTGGAAGGGCCCTCAGAAGCTCTCGTCTAACCTCCTGCTCAAAGTGGGGTCAGTTACGGCTCAGACCAGGTTACTGGCAGCTTTTTCTGGCCTAGTCTTGAAAACCTTTTAGGATGGAGATAACAAAAATTCTCTCAGCAACCTGCTGTACCCTCACAGTAAAAAGGTATTCCTTATATCCAGCCATCTCCTTTCAACTTAGGCCCATTGTCTCTCATCCTCACACCATGCGCCACTGCAGAGTCTGGCTCTATCTTCTTGATGACCTCCCCATAGATACTGGGGGCTGCTGTTAGATCACCCTGAAGCCATCCCTTCTCCAGACTGAACAAGCCCCGGTTCCTCAGTTTCTGCTCAGTGGGCCAGTACTCCATCCCAGTGGCCCTCCACTGAACTTGTTCCAGTTTGTCTATCTTCTTGTAGTGGGGAGAAAAAACATTAAAGTTGTGATTGAACATGTTTTTAAGTGTAGGACTTAAGCCTACATGGTCTTAGGCCAGAATTTCCCTTACTCACAACCAGATGTGTAACAGTGTGTTGTAAGCCACCCAGCTGCTGACCTTTCTGCCGGCACCTGGTTTACTTCACAGATTTTAAAGGTGAGCACTAATCTGGTCTGATGTTCTGTGCAAAGAAGGTCCAGAGACACCTATTGATCACTGCATAAGCTCCAAACTTTATAGAAGGTACATAGAAATAACAGCCTGGGTTTTTTTAATCTCCAACAGGACTACAGAATATTGCATATTCTGAGTACAGTGCAAAGGTATGGAGAGTACGAGAGACAAGTAATCATTGATTGTTCGTCTTTGCAATGTCCACATTTGGCTTTGAAAGCAGCTGTTCAACTATTTATGTTTAAAAATAAAAGACCATCTGGTTCCATAGAGCTCTGGCACATCTGGATGGTATACATGAGGAACATTTTCCATGTTTCAATGGCATCATCCCCTTTTTCCATATTTTCCAGTGCCCCAGAACTTTCTGTTTGGATATTAAAATGCAGAGGCCGGAGAGGGGCAGGATCACAATTCTTCAGTGCTTCACCTATTTTCTTCTTCTCTATGAAATTTGGGTATTAACTCAAACACACTCACTTTCCTAAATTAGGGTAGCAACCAAGCTGATATGATGATTGTTGTTATGACTATTAACATCAGATTTTCATGTCTGTAAAAAGTCAAAAACAGGTTTCGATCATCAGACCACACTGTATTTTGTCAGAGATGCTCGCTCCTCAAACTGGATCATGTATTAGGTGTGGATCATGTGATACTTGGCAATGAAGCAAGAAAAAAAAGGAAAATGGAGGGGAATCTAAACCATCCTTGAATGCTGATTTCAAAAGAAACAGAGTGTTAAAAGTCAGGTCTTTATCCTTGTGGCCTTATTTACTGACAGGGTCCTACTGACATTGATGCACCTTCTAACAAAGGGATGAGAATCTAATTTAGGCAAAAGTGGGATTCCTGTATTTATGAGAAAGGACCATATCAAAACAATGGCCAAATTCTCCCTTGTTGAAATTTTTGTCTTTTGCTGTCACTCTCTTCTCCATCTTAGCTGAGCTAAGCTTGAACCAACTCATGCATCTACAGCTTTCTTGTGGGTTAATCAGACTGTAAGAAGCCAACTCATATTTTGGAATTTTGGAATCTTTTCTTGGTCCTTTGAAAAGATATCATTTTCTCTTTGAGTCCAAGGTGTATCTGATGACCTTGTGAGATGGAAAAGGCTCAAAGTAAATCATACTGCTTTTTATGGAGTTTTCTCTCTCTTCCTTAGCGTCTTCTTTCCATGGAAACACATTCTATTTATTTTTTCTGTTACTTAACAAACTCAAGCCCTGGTATTTTATACACCCTAACCTCTGAGAACTTGAAAAAACCCCATAAGGTTCAGGGTTCCATGATGAAAATCTGCCAGGAAAAAAAGTGTATAAAATAGCAAAACCAAGCCTGCAAGCTGTTCTCCGATCTGGTTTCCCGGAAGAACTACTGTAGAGAAATCACAGCACACAAGTGATTCCTCTTTAGATGGACTCAATATTTGGTTCATGATAGATAGTAATGATGCCCACAGGAATTGTCATACCCTAAGCTTATGTCATGCAAGAGAGTACTATTACATGCACAACTGCTTGTGGGAAGAGCGATGCTAGCAATGGATGCTTGTACTCAGAGCATGTGGAGTACCCAACAGACCTACAATCTCACTACCAGAATCCACACATACCTGGAAGTATTGACTTGAATCTAGTCTGGATGCAATAAGTGAATCATCTTTGAGGTGTTCATTGGATAAGAGTAGACTTGTCTCTTGGAGATGCTGCTGATTGCTGTGACGCTGAGAGACAAGGGTTCTTGTTGGAGGTGGACCTGCCACTGTCTAGAGAGATGTTTGTGGGACCCAGAGGAAGGACCCCGAGTGAGGAGTCCTAATCTATGACCCTCTCTAACAATCATGAAATAAACTAGTCAGTTCAGACCCTTTTGCAGAATGACCTGTTTAGGGAAATCTTTCTGTAGCAACAAATTGTAGATAAATAGAAAAATGAAAGCAAAGTAAAAAACCCCAGAGTTTAATGGCTGAGTTCAGATACACCAAAGCAATATCCACTTCAATCCAATTATAAACCAGTTAGTATATAGTCCTTTGCCTGGAATACTGGACAGTGATGTATAACCTACATATACCTAAGAAATAAATGTTCAGAACCCATCAGTAACCAAGTTCAGCATGAATTACTTTACTGAGCAATTTTCTGCTAGTCAAATGTCCCCAGACATGCCATAACGGAAACAGTTGTTTTCCTTGAGATTTTCTTTTGGCTGATAGTGTCATCAAATACCACCTCTTCTACAGTAATGACTCCTATTACTCTTCCTCTAAATACAATGCTGGGAAAAAATGTCCTCCACCCTATGGGAGTTTTCTTTTTTGCCTCATGAACCCAGAATAACTCATGATGATAATTTGACTCTACTTCTCAAAGAACACTCAAATATGACTCATTTTCTGCACAGAAAATAATAATAATAATAATAATAATAATAATAATAATGGAGATATTTACAACAATTCTTAACACAGGGGCTTTATCTGGATAAGATTCCTTCAGAGCTCATAAAATCATTGGGTTTAGCTCAATGCTAAACTTCTTTGATGGCCAAAGCCTTCTGATGAATTTTAGTTTCATTAAAAAAAAAGACAGACATTTCCAAATACTTGGCCTCATGGGTGAATTTTAGTTTCATTAAAAAAAAAGACATTTCCAAATACTTGGCCTCATGGATACTCAGGTTCTATCTGTTCCTCGTGGGTTTTGACATTAAGTAACCTCTTTCTGCAGTTTGTTGGTGGAAATGTACTGAAGTATTTTGTGAAGACCTTTGTCTTATTGATGTACATTAAGAATTCTCCAAGCACATCACTGAATTGCCTACTCAAAGGATGCAGGGAAAGGATTTCGACTATATAGAACCCAATTAGCAGATGTTTAGGTGTCTACAAATTTACGTGAGTTTGAGCATGTATCTTGGCCATAGTTTTGGAGTTTGGCATTTAAACATCACATAAGTCTCTTGTTAGACTCCGAAGGACCACTTGTTATTCAGCTCTAATCAGCTTGCCAAAAGAAGACAGAACTCCAGGCCACAACAGGTAGCAATATTCTATAACACTAAGCATCAAGTTAGAAACAAACAACAGAAATAACTTATTTTAGCAGATGTTTGCAAATTTAATCTAGTTGTCAATCATCTAGTGAACTTTAGCATTACCTTGAAATTACCACCACTTTTCTGCAATGGTAATTTTTGCTAAGAAAGTTGCCTTGAACCACTTAAATACCAGGTGATGACTGAAAATGGCTGTTTAGCATTCTAAGGAGGTGTTTCCTTACGAGTAAGCTTTGCAAGAGAAAGCAGTCCCCACTTAAGTTTCTCTAAGATCTGTTCTTCCTGAGATCAGAAATGTCATTATAAACAGCACTTCTTCTTAGCCTAATTGGTAAAGGTTTTCATCTTTAGTCAATAATTCATCAAAGCTAAGTAAAATGTGTAATATGAATTTTATCTAAATTCATAATTAGCAGATTATGAGGTCCTTTCCTGAGCTAGTTTCCTACTGATGCACAGTTGCCCTGACATGGATCTGTGTTTTCTGCTTTCAAAGTTTGCTTGGCTTAGGTGTCTCTGTAGTGCTCCACTGTATAATGCAAGTGTTGCCTTTCTCGAGTGAGGGGACCATGGGTCCTAAAATGTTGTTGCTACAGGGGACATCAGGGTTCAGTCCAAAATCTGATGATGCCTAGGTTTTTAACATGCGTTTTTTAGGCAATTGTTGATATTTTGACATGTCAGTGACAAGTGGACAAGTGGAGCGGTCCATCTTGAGAGCGCTCACAAGGTATGAGCGGGACAACCAGGGGATCAGGCCCAGCCAGCATGGGTTCATGAGAGGCAGGTCCTGCTTGACCAACCTGATCTCCTTCTATGACCAGGTGACCCGCCTAGTGGATGAGGGAAAGGCTGTGGATGTGGTCTACCTGGACTTCAGCAAGGCCTTTGACACCGTCTCCCACAGCATTCTCCTCGAGAAGCTGGCGGCTCACGGCTTAGACAGGTGTACTCTGCGCTGGGTCAAAAACTGGCTGGACGGCCGGGCCCAGAGAGTTGTGGTGAATGGAGTTCAATCC
>NW_008795922.1:220042-245147 GCF_000699145.1 Aptenodytes forsteri | reverse complement strand
CTGCCCAGGGAAGTGGTTGAGTCACCATCCCTGGAAGTATTTGAAAGACGAGTAGATGAGGCGCTTAGGGACATGGTTTAGTGGGCATGGTGGTGTTGGGTTGATGGTTGGACTTGATGATCTTAGAGGTCTTTTCCAACCTTAATGATTCTATGATTCTAAGTGAACTACTAAAGCAGGGTAAATTGCTTAGTAAACTACACAGAGCAGGATGAAACAAATCTGTGAGCCAAAAGGCCAGGCCAGAAAGCTATCTTTATTAGTAAAACAATATTTGTAGCTCAAAAAGGGAGAGCTTCATCTGGAGACTGCGTTTCCAAAAGGCTGGGAAAAGCAACACATATACCTAAGATCAGCTGCTCTGTTAAAACACTTTCTTTTTCAATGACTATTTGAACAACAAAAAAAATTACAAAGTTCATAGCCTGTAACTGGTTTTAGAGATCACTGCTTCTTTTACACATCTGATAAGCCTAAAATGCTCAGAAACACAGATTTTTTTCCAACTGTATCATGCTGCCTAATATAATCTCCCTGCAAATCTGTCTTCATTTGTCGACTTGAACTATAACAGTTACAGCAACACTATCCCTAAAACGAGATAAAATCCCATGGAATGGCACAAATAGCTTGCATAGATCAACTATCCCCTTGGGCACAGCAACTGGCCATCTGTGGTTCCAGAAAAAAACCCCAAACTTTTTATTCTTCCTATTTTCTGTAACAACTGAATCCACAGTGAGAGCAACGTAGCATCTATCCACATGCTTTGTGCACAGTTAGCGTCATGCCTTCCTATGAGGTATTTGCAATATACAGGAATTGGACTGGTAAAAAGGAAACGGTATCTTCTGTCATTGAACAGATAGTCACACCAAGAGACATGCCTGAAATGTCATAAGATGTCTGTAACACAGCCAGGAATTGCTCTGTCTTTATCTCAGTGACAGGCTACAATATTATCCATAAATCCAACCTTTTCAGGGCTGAATTAATACAGAGGTATCTGAATGAGAAATGAGTGCAGCATGTTGATTCTGCAACTTCAGTTAGAGATTTTTCATTTCTTTGTTTGCTTTTTCTTTACTGCATTAAGACCATCCTAAGGATGGAAGAAAATATTACAGAAAGCATTCATTGCATTTCAAGGCATAAGAAAAACGTTGGTAATACTCTCATTGCCTAGATGCAAAATGAATCTCAAAGCAATTAGAGGACAATAACAATTTTAAATTAAAATGTGTACAGTGTACAAATTGATTTTGCTAAAGGCAAGCATAATGGCAAAAAGACTCCTGGCAAAGTAGCTTTGAATATTTAGATCAAGTTTATTTCTTGATAAAGATTCCTATAAAAGCCACAAAGCCCTGGCTCTTGTGTTTATTTTTTCTACAATTTATTGCTTATTCTGCATATGCTTAGGTGAAGATGCAACAACTTTGTTTTATCCATGTTATTTGTTACTTTTCTCTTCCTGTTAACGTTTGAAATGGGGGGCTGAGAAGAGGAATGGTGGGGAAGATAATAGCAGATGTTTTTACACAGAGGCATGTTAATCTTCAGAAACAGCTTTTCAGCATTGACTACAGCTACTGTATGAAACAGATCAGTAGCTTTTTATGTACAGTAAGGCCCTTGAACATTGCAACCAGAAGCTTAAACACCTTCTGCTGTCTGCCACAGGAAGCTCCTAGCAAATACTGAGAACGTGCCCACAACAGGCATAACTTCAGGCCAATGTTTCTGAACTTCCACGGGGCAAAGAACATCCACGTGAGCTCTTATGCTGGAGACTGAATTGTATTGTTGGTTGGTAGGAGACGCCATGGAGAGCTCCCACAGGGCAGCGTCTGTGCCAAATAACAGTGGTTAAGCTCCTGCGCATCACTGATAAATGTCCTGCTAGATACTGAACTGTTTTCTTGAAGAGTTGAAGGACACTACCATGTTGGATTTAAACTCACAACAGTTTTGGAGTCCACCTTCCTTTCTCTCCTGTTGTGCTCTTATTTACTTTTCCTTTATCTCATGCATCCGATTAAAAGGGTGCTTGGGAACCAACAAGTTTAACAGACTGTTTGGTTTTGATAGTGCTTTTTTTTGGTACCTGATATACCCAAGAAATCAGTATGGAGACTTGACTGAGATGTGTTATAGGACTCCACTGTAGGAAATTAAAGAATGAATAGAGGAATCTCTAAGTACCATTCATGTATACACTTGCTTTGTGGGGGCATGGAAAATCTAGTTAAAAGAAATCCTTTTCTTTTAGCATAGTGGTGCCAGGAGATAGGTCTTCCGGCAAAGAAAATCTCTGACCTCATCTAGGAAATCCTCTTTCTTTAGAAATGCAAAACATATGAGGAGTTGAAGGCAAGGAAAAGTGTCAGTTTCAAATTTATTTTCCCCATGCATCACTATTAAATTAAGTATGTCAATATATTGCTTAATTTTATGACTTTTTAAATTCATTTGAGCATAACAACCCCCCCAAACGTCTCCTGAAACTATTTCTACAGAGGCAACCCTTTACCTGAATTGCTGGGTTCTAGTACAGGTAGCCTTTTACATTCAAAGAAATATACAGTGACAATAAAGCATGTGAGAATGGCCACATCTCCAGGGAAGGTAGGTTTGACAGCCACATTTTTTCATGGCTATTGTTATCCATTAGTCCTTAAGTGAATTGAGCTGTGGAAGAAGAATGAAGAAAATGAGCATGCTTGTATCTTATTTTAGCAGAGTTAGGTCTTCCCTAGTCCAGGAGAAAAGCGAGAACTCACTAAATGGATATCCATTGGGTGTTTTCGTACTGATAGTGGGGAAAAATATATACAGTTGCATGTTAATTTGGAGGCTATGTTAAACAACAAAAAAATCCTCTGGACAAGCAATGTTGTGATGAAAATGCTGGCTCTCCCTGCCATCTCTAAGTCTGTGGATGTAGGAAGCTTTTGATAGAAGAGGCATATTTGATTTTTATATTAAAATTCATTGACTATATAGATAACAGATCCTTTCATTCAAGGAGTAACATACATGTTAACAATTATTTTTTTTACCAGGTAGAATGACAGTTTCACAGAAAATAACAATAAAATACATAAATACATGTTAACGGTTAGTAATTAATATAGCCATAAGTCCCACAACTCTCAAAATGCTAGGCAATATCCAGCACCTGACAGCGGCTATTAGACATTTTAAAAGTCTTACACTGAAAACTTACTACAACAACAGACTTACTTATAAACAGACCACAATTTCTTTTCAAGATCTTTCTTCCACAGCTATCTGTGAGTTCTTTTCTCTCTGTGCCATCATCACTGCAGCTGTGAAGTCTCAAACTCACTGTTGAGAGGTTAACTGAGGTCTCATGGCTGCCAAGTGCCAAAGTAGCAGGTAGTTCAGTACCCCTCTCTGCATTATCCCTTTTAAATCTTGCTGGGGAGAAGGGTGCTTTTATCCTAGTTGGTGTGAAATGTTGATTTTGCATTGAAAGGGGATGTTTCCTCCACTGAAAAGTATATTGTTTCCCCACATTTGGCCCTTTGTTTCCTGCAACATACTGCAGACATGAAAACCAACTCTACATACACTGGGGAAAGTCAGAGACATTTTATGAGCCCAGCTGGGAAGAAACACCAAGCAAGCGTCGGGTTTTTTCTGGTTTTTGTTTTGTTTTGTTTTGTTTTGTTTTTCACTGGCTGTTGTGAACAAAGAACCATCTAGGTCAGAAAGAACAGCACAGTGGTAAAATCATTCTGCATTACTTTTTTTATATTGGCTTACATTTCACTTCAGGTCCTCTACGTACAGCATATGGACTTTGTCTGCGGTCCCTGGATGTCTATGGAGTCTTCTGACCTCTGATCAGATGTCTTCTGATCTCATGCATGCTCTCCCCCTTGTGTTTGCTTGTAATATTTCACTGGATCAATTGATCTCAAATTTCTGTATCTGTGATGCATTTATGTCCAGCACATGACACCTAAAACTGTGGAGAAACTGAAACATGTAGGTCCTCTGTCAATTTATTGGAAATAACAGATTGTTTTTTCTCTTGCTTTTCTCCTTTGTCCTCCACTCCTTTATTTCTTCCTTCTGGTCACAAAATTGGGGGAATAAACTGACATCTCAGAAAATTATGGGAGATTTTGGGTTATATCCTCAGCTGATATAAATTATGATGGCTTACTGGGTTCTACATCAACAGGGAAATTCTTTTCTGGGTTTCTCAGACAACATTTCCTGTTTCTGTAAATGGATCACATATTTTAGAGACAAGCAATTGGAATCACAATAACAAACAAGGAAAAAGACATGGCACCTGTTGACTTTTTAGCACCTCACACCTATGCACACTGTGTTCAGGACTATCAGATCCAAACTCTCTGTTCATTCGCACCGGTTGTAGCATTTTATATTGTCTCCATGTAGGTAAAGAAGACACCCTAAGGAGTCAAAGAAGCTGGTTCAGAATACGAAGTTATTTAGGTCTCCATTATTGTTTCTATTCAAGCAGCAGGGATTATGAGTTAACACTAAAGCACATTCCACCCCATAAGGACAATGCAGCTTACCTTATATTCTGGAAATGAATATGAAAATCGTGCTCATGTTTTATAGCAGACACTTGTAAGTGCACTTTTCAATTTGTGGCTTTTTATGTACAAATGGGTGTTAATTGGTGTTTCCTAGGAATCGATGCAATCTGGTAAAATTGCAACTGAAAGATGATTATACTAGCAGAAAAACATCTAGCTGTGTTGTAAAAGTGCTCTACCCAGTCATCCCACTATTATCAGAGCTGCAAATCATCCTTTAAAAGGTCTGGGAAGTTATAGCGTACCATGATGAACAGGGTGTAACCCTAGCAGTCTGCCACTGTGTGATTGCGATTTAGTATTAATGTTCACTTTATCCACTGAGAAAGGTGCCTCCCTGGGTAGGGTTGTGGGCCCTTTTAGCAGAAATGGATACCATAACAAAACCACCTGTCTCTGAGGACGTTTCTGCAGCATTTATAAAGAAATGACTCTGTTGTTCCCCAGCTGGTTTTGAGCTGTGATGCTGAATAAAAGGAAATGTAAT
The DNA here is from genome assembly GCF_000699145.1 of Aptenodytes forsteri. Taxonomy (NCBI): domain Eukaryota; kingdom Metazoa; phylum Chordata; class Aves; order Sphenisciformes; family Spheniscidae; genus Aptenodytes; species Aptenodytes forsteri. Next base: position 240,053 of record NW_008795922.1, on the reverse strand, counting down.
ATGGGCAGTGGCTAGAGAGAGATCCTCTAGAAAAAGAATAAATAGAAATTATTCCCTTTAGGACCCACAAAGCTCTCGTTTGAAAAGCATGTGTACCCCACACAGGTCCCTAGGGCCATCATGTCTTTATGCTCTGACATTAAGAAATTTAGGGAGAAAAGACAGACAAGAGCTAAGCTGAAAGATGCTTGGCTCAGGGAGGTATAATAATAAGACTAAACAGGATACTGCTTTCACCCTGGGGTCATCGTATGAGCTGCTGTATACAGAGTGAACCTGGCTTCCTCTGGTGGAACACTGAGCTGGTCATTAAACATTGATTTTATTTTTTTAGTGGGACAGACAATCCCTAATCACTTTAGGTGTGGTACCACTGTGTACAGTAATAGCTCATCTGCTGTGGAGGCAGGTTTTGCCTTAGGCAAAAGTGATATATGGAGTCCTGGGACCTGTTTCAGCAGTGGGTAAATGTCATAGTAGAGGAATCAATGTAGAGCAAATGAGTTAACACTGTTCTACCTTGCTCAGATCCACCAACACATTGGACTTCCTTGGACTTCCCTTGTTATTTCTGGAAATGCAGATCCTCACCTCAGAACCCTCTTTACTAGATGCCCACTAAATCTGACTGCCACGTTTCCCCCCAGGAAAGCATAGGCTGATCTCCCTTCCAGGATTACACATAAATCCCTACCCTGTCCTCTGATCTTGTATGTATTTCCCAGCTATGCTCATCTTCCTGTTACCCAGGGTTAGAATGTGGTTTTAAGAAGGAAAAGGATTTGAATGTGGATCTCTCGTGTTTTGATGAAGTCTCTAAGTAATGAATGGTCAGATGAAAGAGACAGTGGGTCTGTCCTAATTTTACATGGGACCTGAAGTAATAAACTCGCTGTGAGAGTACTTTTCAGTCTGAGCCTCAGAGATGGGAGAGGTGTAGGAACATTTTGGGAAGCTTGAAGGGTTTAGATGTGAGGTAGACGTTTAGTGCTTTAACAGGCATCTCCTAAAATATTCAAAACATCTTTAGAGTCTATTAGTGTAATGATCATAAGCACCTACTGGGTTTCAAGTGCCCCCAAAGTTCAGCAGCAGGCACAAAGAAGGCTGGTGAATCTACATTTGGAAGTGCAGAAAGTGGCCGTGATCTAAGTCCTGTCCAGGGCACCAGTCTTCAAAATGGACTTAGAAACAGAGCTCCTTTTAAATGGGTGGGAATTCAGATGCTGAAACACTTCTGAGGACCAAACCCCTTTGCAGATCCATCTGCTTTCTGTCATGCACTGCATGAAAATGAAAGTTGCCACATCCTTCATTGCATATGTGTCTGCAGTTGCATGCCGTGTTGAGGAATAACCTCTGAAAAGCCATTTTCCTTCAACTCTAGCTGAACTTGGGAGCAATGGAGGGTGCTGAGTGCCTCAGGGAACTGAATGCAAAGATCACTGAGAGGTAAATGCACGTATATCTTTCTGCAGCATAAGCTTGATGTGTCTGTGCATTCATTCAACAGCAGCACTCCCCTGATTTCAGTGGTGCAAGATCACATCCTTACACCTATCTCCTTGAGAAGATGTGAAAGGACAGCCAGAGTTGTTCTTATTTTTCTTGCAGAAAAGAATAGTCTCAGGTGCAAAAGGGAATAAATGAGGAGGATTAAAGTTAAAAGCATAAAAGAAATACTGAAAAGACATTATATTCCAGACCTGTGCATACAGAATAACATTTCAGATTGCATCAAACAGTGCAGGAAGGCTGTCCTGTAGCTCATTAGCCTGACTTGGTGTTGACTGTGGAGAGCTCTTTACATATGTCAGTTAATGTAATATTGATTTTTCCTATGTGAGTTTCATTATTTGCGAGCTCTCCTAAGATGAGCAAGCATGATAGAAAAATTGAGTTTTTCTGTTGACTGGCATTAACGCTTTACTGTCCCCCACACTGCTGTGTGTGTAGCGCAGAGCGGCACTGAAATGTAGCCAGCACTAAAACAGCGCCCTGCTCACAAGCACGGTTGTGTCCCATGCAACATTTCACATCTCCCTGGGGCTGCACAAATATTCCTATTTTCACTCTCCCAGCCCCAAGGAGGGAAGGAAAGTCTGTGCACACTTCACAGGTTGAGGAGAGTGGATTGACATATAGAAAGCAAGCTGCAATAAACTGGTGGCAGAGCTGGGTCCATAGCACAGGGTTTTCTGACCGAGACTCAGATCCTGGTTTGCTCCGAGGATGTGGACTAGGACAGGAAGGAGCAGATATTTCTAAAAAACAAGAAAGAGACTGTCTTTAAAATCTGAGCTTGCCAAATTGCATTCCTTGAGCAGAGCAAGACCTAGAGCCCAGTGGCTGGAGGGGGAGGGATTCAGCAGCCAGTTACAGACTCTCCTTGGTCTAAGTCTAGTTTTCATTCCCCTGGCTTTTTATCAAGTTTAGCTGTGAGGATCCCAGGGTAGGAGAAGGGAAGTCTGACTTACACCAGCTCTAGCAGGTATAATTCTTTCTACTCTTTGACATGCCAATTTTCTCCCACCTCCATGGTATAGTGGGAGAAATAATGCGGGCAGCTCAGATATTATATTCTTATGTTATCTTCACTAAGCTCATGTTTATTAAACTGGATGCTGGAAAAAAATGCTATCAAAAAGGACGTGATCCTATTGAAAATAGAGGGATAGTTTGAGAAATTAATTTAAGCAGTCTTACCAGGTGTACAGGAACAAAGCTAACTGAGATGGCCATCTTGCCAAGATTTTCATGCATTCTTAATTTTACACATAAGACCAGACCCACTGCAAGCAACACATGAACAGAAGCGTGGTCAAAGTGCCAACAGAAATAGATGCCACCCAGCCCATCTCCTGATCTGTACCCAGTTGCCTCACAGCCATGTAGGAAGGCAGCTGCCATGTACCTGCATGGCTGCCTGAATTCCCTGTGACCCTAGATCCAACAAGGATTCAAGCATGCGGGTGACCACTCAGGGAACATGCTCATCTTGTTTTTCTGATCATACCTTTCATTTGGCTGCTCAGGGACTCTATTGTCTGAGAGCTTCAGTAGAATCTGCTGGGCCAGATGATTTTCTCTGAATTTCAACAAATTAAATGCCTGTATTATCTCTCTGTCTAGCTGAAATAAGCTGTGCGTGGGTTTGTGCTTTTTTTTTTTTTTAATCGAGTGATTAAGAACATGGAATAAAAAAGGGGAGTTAGGGTCATATGAAAGAGTGGTTAAACATTGGAACAGGCTGCCCAGGGAAGTGGTGGAGTCCCCATCCCTGGAGGTATTTAAAAGACATGTAGATGAGGTGCTTAGGGACATGGTTTAGTGGGTGGTGGTGTTGGGTTGACGGTTGGACTCGATGATCTTAGAGGTCTTTTCCAACCTTAATGATTCTATGATTCTATGATTCTATGAAAGTAGCTTTTATATTCTGAGTGAAGACAGATGTAATGTCATTACTTTTTGTGAGGAATTGGGATGGCTAGAAATTGGGTGGCTTTTAATTTTGTTTTTCAGTACTTCCTTCAGTGTTAATTAACTGGAAGGTGACCAGATAACTTGGAGTCTTTAAAATGTTTGGGGGGGTTTGCATAAAGAGAGACAAGCCCACTACTTGGTGAAATAATTAGATTAGCCTGAATGATTTAAAGCCTTTGGAGGAGGAGTTGAATAAGTGTTGTGCGCGTAATGCTAAAGCTTTTCTTGGTTTCTAACAGGGACTTACTGAGGCCCCTGAAAACCAGACCTTGTCTATCGGACACTGCTCTGAGAAGTTCACAAACCAAACAGAAAGCACAAAAGGAAGCAGAGGGAGCTGCCAGTGGTTACCCAGAAGCCGGGTAGATCCCCTCAGTCAGTACAGCTCAGGTCTCTGGGTGCCCGTGTGTTATAGATACTCTTTTTGACCCACTCAGATGCACAGACCAGCAGAGAGGACACCAGGAACAGTCCCGGTGCTGTGTCTGAGGTTGTGGTGTCGCTCAAGTCACACCTGTCATGGAGGATGCTCTCAGATGACAGCCTCCCTGGGACACGTATTGCTGAGCTCCTGGTCCAGATGAGCAAGGGCTGTTCAAGTCCTACCTAACAGGGGGCCTGGCCTCTCTCTGGCAGATTGACACACGGGGTGGGGCTTTGGCACACCGGTGCCTGCTTTCCTTGTGGAAGAGTAACTCCTCACATGGTGGCTTCCTCTTAGTATATATTGGGCCTTCTCTGAAGATGCAGGATGTGGCTCTAAAGTTATGACAAATTTGACACAGGATATTAGATACCAGTGAGTATCCAATGGATCTGTTCATATAAAGACAGCATTATCCAAGGCTGATTAATTCTTCCAGGAAGAGGTCTACCCATGGTTGCCTTAGTGAGTGGACTTCCAGCTGATATCCCAGTCAATGACCTTGCTTTACCAGAGGGACCAGTGATGAGGAGCAGTGACAGAATCTGTGCATGTGACATCCCACCCCCAATTAAGGAAATGCTTGGAAAAAAGTGAGCTGCTGCATCTAAAAGGCTTTGGAAATAACAGTGTGTGTGTGTGTGTGTGTGTGTGTGTGTGTAAACCCAAAACACTTTTTCTATGTTGAATATCAGTGGCACAATGCCAGCAGGCTTCCTGTGAATACTGCATCTTGTTCCACATGCTGTCACAAGGGTTCAAGTCCACTGCAGCTGCTAATGAGATAAGTCTTACATCATGCCTTTTTTTTTTTCCAAATAATACACCAAGATCTCCATTTTATAGGAGTGTAACTGCTCTACAATTAGCAGGATAATAGATGTGGAGAGCACTACCTCTGTAGCACAGTGAGACCCCAGGTTGCACACTCAAACCCAACATGTTGACCTGAGGAACTGGAATTTCCTTCATTCTTCTCTAAATGCCTGATCCAAACATAGCTGAAATCAACAGGAAAGCCTTCATAATTTCATTTAAACTCTATTCCCAGTTGGAGTTTCATGTAACTGTTTGCAGCTGAACCTGGCAGTCTCTCTGTCTTTTGTAGTACTACATAGGCAATGTCTTTCTGCAGGGGTGAATTATTCTTGTATTCTTCCATATTAGGTCCAAATTCAGCCTCTCAGTCTTTTCTGAGCATATCTTATTTTCTCCTATCTGCCTTTTTAATATAGAATTTTATGCATATACCAATATATCTTATTTATAACCTTCAGGCATTGGATTATTTTTATTTAGAAGGCTGAAGTTATTAGATTCACTAAAATTCTCATAGTAAAGACCAAGTACGTGATGCATACAGCTCAGGCACTGTAGGAAGAGCAATACATATTAATTTAGTGGCTCCAAAGTGATCCCAAATCGTACAGAGACATTACTTTTGCTGAATATTTCTGCACCAATTAGTTGTCATGCTCCCTGTCAATTGAAAAACCACTCTGCTACTCCATCATTTCATTATGAAGTCAAAATACAGTTTGCCTGTATAGGAGACTCACAATACGTTGGTTCCCCAAGTGAATATTGGAACTTGAACTTGGAACTTCTACTGCATGCTTTTGGTAAAGCTACACTTGCCTTATGTAAGTGTTTTAATCTCTTTTTTCCTTCCCTTGGAATGTTCTTGCATATTAGAGCTTAAATGACCCTCAGGAGACTTTTTCTTGAGCAATTGTTTGAGTTCCAACTCTGAGTTTCCCATTTCTGGGTGTGATTGTTCACAGCCTTGAAGAGGAAGTCTGAGTTACTTAGACTATTTGGCCATGTCTGCGCTGCTCTGTTAGGTAACTCCCAGGGGCAGGAGCATCCTGCTCACATCACACTGTGAGCCCCTTGGGCACCACCAGACCAAGCAGGCTCAGCCTTCCTGAACTCTCTACAAGCTTGTGAGACATCCCCATCCAACTCTTCTAGCAGTCAGCCTGAGCTCTGCCTCCATGTCTTCTGCATGCACAGAGGTCCCCTCCAGCCAGTCCCTTGGTCAGCAGTGGTGCTGTACCCAGACAGTGTAGAGGGAACCTTGGACACCAGACGTAGCCATGAAATCACCACACTGAAACGTAATAACTTCACATTTGGAGCACTAGAAATATATAGTATTTCTACCAAATGCATCAGTGTTTAAGACACAGCTTAGACAACAGTGCTTTCTTTAAGAATGTTTAAGATCCTGTAAAGCTTCTATTAACAAAGGTGTTTCTCCTTCTTTAAAGTGTATCTTCTCATCATTGTGTGCTTTCTCATTGTTACTCATATCTTCCATTCCTGTGATGCTTATATTTCACATTGATATCATGCATGTACTCCATGGACCTGTACTTATAGAAGGCTAAATTTCACTGAGGACTTTGAGAAACTGTACCTAAGTGGCTTGCCTGGACTGGCTTGTTGTATTTGACAGCATCTGCAATCAGAGCATGCAATCAGGTATCTTTTCCAGGAAAACAAAACAAAATAAAAATCCCAGTTGTCCCCAACCCCACCCCAAGCAACATCATTGTTTCAACATGAAGCAAAACCTGTAAATTATTTGCTTTAGGACATGTAAAGAAACATGACATAAAATGAGAAGGTTATTGGCTGTAGTCAGTGAAGTCATACAGAAATGATTAAGAGAAGAACACAGACAAGTAAAATTCCTAGTTATGGACGTCTTCTGTTAGGTTCACTTGATTTATGTGGTTTGAGTAGTAAATTACAATGAAAAACAATTTGGGAAAGGAATATTAAACATATGATTCAGACATGGTTTTCCATTTAAGAAACATTGTAATATAAACTGTGCTCAGTCAATCGGCCCAAGGTGATTACTCACAAGGTAAATAATCAGAGAGAAGATAGACCCCAGTAAAAGGGGAAAACACATCAATCATAATCTTGGTTCTTCCCATGCTGAGTAGGCTCAGTCCAGCTCCATTTGGTTTCTCAGCTGGAGTCCAATAACTCCTGAGGACTATAGATTTCTCTGTTACTCCCAGTGTGGTATATTTTACACATGATGAGTGTAAAGTGTATTACATTAATAGGTCTTAGGCATGGGCACAGCCTGAGGACACTTTCAGCTGGATGGGAGGATCAGTGCAAGATCTTGGTCTTTTGATGTATCTACATTTGACCTTTTCCCCAAGATTCATCCCCACCTACTCATCTGCCTCCCACTGTCCTTCTTCTCTCCCGTCCATTTTACCTATTCCCTCCAATATCCACACTTTCAGACACACAGAAAATAAGGACTACATTCAGAAGAATAAACTCAAAGTCCCAGGTAAGGTTTCCCACCATCTGGCCTGTGTCTAAGTGTAATCCTCTGTTTAGCTGATGCCTAATCCTGGAGGTCCCTGGATGTCACAGTCAATCAAACTGCTTAAATACTTACCTATGCCCTGGAACAGTGTTTGAGTGGGATCACACACATTCTGCCTCCGAGAGGGCAGGCTATAGCTTATAATGGGATTATCAAATGGCAAGTGACATAAACTCTGACTCTTACAGGCCATGGTATGCTTCAAATGTTCTCACTGCACTCATGAAACCGAGCTGAGCTGCAGCAGAGTGAATGACAAATTGAACAAGAGTCACCAGTATGGCCTTGCACCAAAGAAGGCACTTGTGAGACCACATCTAGAGTCCTGTGTCAGGTTTTGGAATACCTGGTACAAGAAAGACATTGAGGAACAGCGGTGAATCAAAAGGATGGTCACCAAGATGATCAGATGGTTGAAGAACACGACATTTGAGGAGATGGTGAGGGAACTGGCCCTATTTAAAGTTAAGAAGAGGAAGCCAACATTCTTATTGTTGACTTCAGCTGCCTGGTGGCAGGAAGTAGAGAAGATAGAGCCAGACTCCTCTTGGAGATGCTCAGGGAGAGGACAAGATGTTTCTGAATGCACACAAGTTGCAATTTGGAAACAAATTATGACTTGGGAAACTGCATTTAGATATAATGAAAATAATTGTTAGCATTCAATCAAACACTGGAATGGAGCCCAGTTTGCATCCATTGAGATATGTATGAGGAGTGGCTGAGGGAACTGGGGTTGTTTAGCCTGCAGAAAAGGAGGCTGAGGGGAGACCTCATCGCTCTCTACAACTCCCTGAAAGGAGGTTGTAGCGAGGTGGGTGTCGGTCTCTTCTCCCAAGTAACAAGCGATAGGACGAGAAGAAAAGGCCTCAAGATGCACCAGGGGAGGTTTAGATTGGACGTGAGGAAAAATGTCTTTACTGAAAGAGTGGTGAAACATTGGAAAAGGCTGCCCAGGGAAGTGGTGCAGTCACTATCCCTGGAAGTATTTAAAAGACGTGTAGATGAGGTGCTTAGGGACATGGTTTAGTGGACATGGTGGGGTTGGGGTAATGGTTGGGCTCGACGATCTTAGAGGTCTTTTCCAACCTTAATGATTCTATGATTCTATGTAAAAGAACTGACAAGACTCTGAGCAGCCTGCTCTAACTGGATCTACTCTGAGCAGGGGTTTGCACCAGATGATATTCAGGTCCCTTTCAACCCCAGTTGCTCTGTGATTCTGACAGCCTTTGTAAAAGCCAGAAAGGCTTTGGTCATGCAGACCTCCACTCTGAATATGCAGAGTCCAAACTAAGAATATTAAGTAGGCAACCCTGAGCTCATTCGAGGCCACTTCTACTGCATGGCTTGGTGGATAACTTATATTCCCTGCTCTACCACTAAACTGGGGACTTCAGAATTTTTTTCTCTTCCTGTTTCCTCTTCTTCCCTTTGTCCATCTGGTTTATTAAATGTGAATTTTTCAGGATCGGGTCAGCATTCACAGGTCATTTAAAGGTTGGGCTACTGTCTCTACCATCAATGACAACAAAAGGGAAGGATTTGCTACACTTGTAAAAAGAGGTATATATATTTATTAAAGATGAAGTGCGTGCACTGGCTGCTTTTCTCTCCTACAACGTTTTCTGTTTTGGAAGTACCCCAAGACTATATTTGAAATAGTAATTGGGAGAACAATTGAAGGGGATTGAGCACATAATGAAGAAAAAGCAGTAGGAGGCAAAGATTTCTTCAGAAGAAAGTATAACACATTACAGAAATTGAGTGCTCTGCATTTAATAAGGCAAGCAAATAGACAAGAGGAAACCAATGAAAAGGCACAATGGAGACAAAAAAGGCTTATTTTGACAAGAAAGCCAGAGCTGTTAACTATCAGTCTGGTGATAAACTATTACAGTATTACCAGTGCTGTCTCCTGAAGAATGTAAATTACGTGACAAGAGATTTGGCCCCACACAGAGATAAAGAAAGTGCATGCAGTTATATTTCCAAAAGGACAAGAAGATAAGAAAAAATTGGGGATGGGGAGAGAGGGGAGTCAGTTTATCATTTAAAAGTCACTAGCACAGGCAAAAATACATAAAAAGGGAACAAATGAACAAATTGTGGAGTAAAATAGACCAACAGATCAAACTTAACTTATGCAGATGTGAAGAGAAAGCAGATCTCACACTGGGTGTTGCTGATTTGATTTTAGTTGAAATTTAGTGCTCTGTTAATCAGATTTCACAAATACAAGGGGATTCAGCTGTCAGGAGACCCTGAGAAATATTTATCAATCAGCTGGGAAGAAAAACACCCTTCTTGAAGACTGTGGGTGTCCACAGAGGGCCTGAAAACTTGCAAGAGCAATCAGAGAAAAATGGAATGAAATTGTCTGGGGGCTGGGAATGGTACCAATCAGCTCAAATATGTTTTCTTAAGTGGAATCACAGGTTGTCTACACTTTCAGGGAGAAGGACAAAGCAGTGTTTTCTCAATGTATTATACCTTATAGACAAGTATTTTAATGGGGCATCCATGCAGAGTTACAGATGTCATGGCCATACGTTATTAAGAGCATGCTCAAAGAGAGCAAAAGGGATCCACTGCATGTGGGAGGGCTGTTGTGCTCTGCCTGGAACAGTGGAAGCATATTTCCTTCACTATAAGGTATCAAGGGAACTGCATGACGGTCTCTCATTGCTATTTCAGAAGAGTTTCATCATGGAGACTGCAATTTCTTACACACCATGTTCTTGCGATTTCTTGCACACCATGTTCTACTTGAACCATATTTAAGCCTCTCATATCTGACAGAGCACTGCACCCACAAAGATGTAATTTCCATCCACGACATGTAGGAAAACAGAAAGCATCCATACCCCAGGTAATTTTATGGGTGTTGTGTGTATTTGCTCCTGCAAATGCAAACTGAAAATGCAGCTCTTTGTGTTGCAGGAGGCCCCCATGGGTGTCAGAAGGAGAGCTCTCAGGCTTCCTCCACCAATGCCAGGAGAGATGCCAAGTCCCTCCTGACCATAGAAGCAGATCGTTCACACATACTGAAAACTACAGTGCAGCAATTCTAGCAGAGGGTCCAGTCTGCCTCTGGTTTGCCAGAATGGATGGGGAAAAAAAAAAAAAAATCAGCTCTGTTGAATCCTTCCCAATCTAAATGCCAGAACAAAGGAAAAGAGGTTGGTACCTCCATGGCATCGGCCTTACTATATAGGTGTTTACTGTTGCCTGGAGTCATAGAATCATGGAATCATAGAATAGTTCAGGTTGGAAGGGACCTCTAAAGGCCATCTAGTCCAACCTCCCCTGCCGTGGGCAAGGACATCTTCAACTAGATCAGGTTGCTCAGAGCCCCCTCCAACCTGACCTGGAATGTTTCCAGGGATGGGGCATCCACCACCTCTCGGGGCAACCTGGGCCAGTGTTTCACCACCCTCAGCGTAAAAAATGTCTTCCTTATATCTAGTCCAAATCTACCCCCCTTTAGTTTAAAACCATTACCCCTTGTCCTAACGCTACAGGCCCAATAAAAAGTTTGTCCCCATCTTTCTTATAAGCCCACTTTAAGTATTGAAAGGCCGCAATAAGGTGTCCCCAGAGCCATCTCTTCTCCAGTCTAAACAACCTCAACTCTCTCAGCCTTTCTTCATAGAAGAGGTGTTCCAGCCCTCTGATCATCTTCATGGCCCTCCTCTGGACCTTCTCCAACAGGTCCATGTCTTCCAAATAGAGTTGGAAGGGACCATTAGAGGTCATCTAGTCCAACATCCCACTCAGAGAAAGGCTATTGCAACACTAGATCAGCTTTTCATCCACCAGTACCCCCAAGTCCTTCTCGTCAGGGCTGCTCTCAAGCCCTTCATCCCCCAGCCTGTAGTGATACTGGGGGTTGCCCCGACCCAGGTGCAGGACCTTGCACTTGGCCTTGTTGAACCTCATGAGGTCCTCGAGCTTGTTCAGGTCCCTCTGAATGGCATCCCATCCCTCAGGTGGGTCACCCATGCTGTCATCGTTAGCTGTTGTTTACTTTTCATGCGTGAGTGCTGTCAGTTTATAATTCTGGAGATGTCAGTGCTAGCACATCTGCTGTCCAAGCCTTGTCTCATAAAGCATGACCAAAGCTTTTGTTTGGTCATGAGTTATTTCATTGGTCATGACCTACCAAACCTATTCAGATAGGTTTATTGTCTCAGAAGGATGGCCTGAAAATGAGCTTTGATAAGGTGTTAATGTGCATGGATGTCTGTGACAAGGCACTACTACAACATTATAACCAATAAGTCAATTAAAAGTCTATATGATTTCTATGTCTACTTTTGTAAGGCACTCAAAATGATAACATATTAAGTTTTGCTTGTATCTTGCTGGATGTTCAAGGCCCTCTCATATGGCATTAACATATTATGCCATTATTATTTAAATATTAATATCATGCTCACTAAATATGTTACCCTTGATCTTTTTTTTCTCTCTCTTTCATTTGGCAGGGCTGTCCATTTTGTACCTCTCTTTTGGCCTTGTAACCATGTCCGATGTGTAGAGAGTTCATATATTGGGCACAGCCTCTGTGAGACCTGCTTCGATTAATACTTTTGATTATATTATATGAGTCTACACACTAATCAACAGCCCAGCAGGGCCTGGATTACTCTCTGCCTTGTGATGTTATCAACAGGAGAAAGACAGCTGGAGACTGGTACCTGTCAGAAGCCAAGGTTGCATGTAAGCACAGGAGCTTGTGGACAGCAAGACATGGCAGAGGCAGGTGGTTCTCATCACGCAGCGTTTCATGCTGAATAAGGCCTCCCAGGTACCCTCTGGAGAGATGCAGGCAGTTTGGCAGCTTCTGTTTCAGCCCAGTGGTTTGATTCAGCAAGTGAAAAAACATACAGTGTAGGCATATCCTAACAGGCTTTAGACACCAATCACACCCCTCACAACCTGTGCCTTGATCTTTATTCCTCCTGCTGATTATTTTACAATCAAAACATTCCTTTTTCTCCTTTTATTTAAACATACACAGCTATCATGGCACAAAGCATGTATTTCATGTACTTAAGTTAAAAATTCTCTTTGCACTCAGACCAAATGTTTGCCGGTTCAAGATCAAAAGAATTTCTCTTTATACCTTCCCATATCAGCGAATTTAAGTGAATGGTCTTTCACTTTGGTCTATTAATGCTGCTGGGTTGGTAACAGGACATCTCGATCTACCATGCTGTAGTGTTATTCCCGTTAGCCTGGAGCCCATGACCCATCATTTTGTTTGTATAGTTTCATAGAGCAACTAGCAAAGAAAACCCACATCCCAAACAAAGTTTATTTTTGGTTCAAATGAAATGAGAGCCACCTGTCTCTTCCTCTTGCCTTCTCCTTTGCCTCCTCATGAAAAAATAAGGATCATCTTATTTTTTCATAACACGATGAGAAAGTTTTGCCTCCTTCTTCTTAGGAGCATGTAATGAGAAAGAAGCACAAGGGAAAAAATATCTTAAAGGGTAAAAACCAGCTTAGTGTAGAATGCTTAAATCATACTCCTAAAGACATCATTCTACAGGATGTAATTAACATTGTTCAGATGTTTTATTGTGCATGTTTGGATTTCTCTTCAGTGTAATAATTCTGTTTCCTGTGTTTAGTATGTCAGGGGTTTGGAAAAATGTCTTGTAATGGTTTTGTCTAGCCCTTAAATACCTGATACATACTCCCACTCCTATCTCATTTTTAGGCAGACTTTTAGCTGCTGAGATCCTACAGTTCTTTATATTCCTGTGTTTTCTCCCATTCTTGCTTTTCTTCTCTCTAGTGTTTGTCCTTCTCCCCTTCCCCTGCCTCCTTTGTGCCTCCATTAATCTAATTTGTAAGAGACAGGGAAGGTCCAAGGAGGACAACCTGGTTATACCGCTTGAATATGGACCCTTCTAGATCTATTAGGGGCACTGAGTGACGGGGCTAAAGTGAATGACAGCCCAATAGCTCAGTACAAGCAATGGGTCAAACCGTCAGGCCACCCAACAGAAATAGCAGCAGAAGTACATTTCAGTCCCTTTTTCTCGAGGTTGTGGTGTCTTTTCCTACATCAGAAAGTTACAAACTTCTTTTTCCAGGTGTCACCATTAGCAATAATTGCAGACCCCAGTTGGGACTGCAGCTACTGGCTCTGGGCTGGGCTGTGCCCTCTCTCAAAGACAATGCAGATGGAGCTACACAGTCCTTGTGCTTTGGAAAACTTGACTTTACCACTTTACACAGTCTGTACCATGAGTACATTGAATTGTGCACAAATAAACATGCTTTTTTAGGGCTTTATCAATTGACTTCATTTCTAAGTGGTTCACAAAGTCTTTGATCAGGTCCCTTTTGGTCCTGCTCTTAAGAAAATGTTTAAGAAAACACCGAAAGCTAAAATTTATTTTGACCCAGGGGCTCAAGACTTTGAGGAAAAAGAAACTGCTTTTCTAAATGCAGAGCTTATTCCTGGAGAATCAGATGAGGCAGAACTTTGACAAATTAACCCGACTACACATCATTAGGATGAGGAGGGAAGGAGAGGTCACACCTCTTGGGAATCAAGCAAATGAAACCATAGATCAGTGGATTCGCCTCCAGCCAAATAACTTTGACATTGTATTAGCTCTGCTGTTTAGTGATCATCTGACCTTTCTTTTCATATCCCTTTTTTGACTGAGCCCAACAGCTTGTTATTGAATAAATCACTGGAGGCTAAAGAAAAACTTCATCTGCCAACTCAAAAACATATTAGATGTGCCTTCTTAGATATACTATTTCCATCATATCGACCACAGATACACGAATATACATGTTGCCTGTGCCTAATCCGTTTGAGGTAGCTCACTATTGCTTTGGATAATCACTTCCTGCAAGCCCAGTCACACGTTTGGGAATTCCCTACACCTTGCTCACCAAGTGGCTGTGAAAAAATACAGATCTCTCATGAATTGTTTTTTTCCTCCTTAGGCACACTTTTTAAATTGGCAAGGTTGAGGAGCATGCATAGGGGTTACTGTGCTTTCCACCTCCAGCCTGCTGTTTTCAAAGTGGAGGTCGTATTTCAAGAAAGCAATTAAGCACGTGTTTAACTTCCACTATGTTTTACGTACCCTGACTGCCACTGTAATACTCGTAAGATTAAGAACATGTTCAAGTGCAGGGTTGCACCAGAGGACTTCATAGCCAGTGTAACGTGAAATGTTTGGACTCTTGCTGGTGTTCTGGATGGACAGGCTGAGTCATTTACAAACAAACTCCTCCTTTATTATTTGTCATTTGTGCATATATGTATATATGTAAATAAGTTTATTGTCATATATTCTTGAGCAGTCAGATATGATCTTTCAATTTATGGAGACTGAGAAAGACAGTTCATGCTCCTTTAGTGTCACAGTCTAAATGAGATAAATATAAAATCGGAGATGATGAACGAAGAGGAGTTAAGGAAAGGGGTGATAAACCATGTAAAAATAACTTGGGCCATACTGCTGTCAGAATGAGCCATATTTGTAAAAACTTAAACAAAAAAAGGTATTTGAGGGTTTCTTCTTTTTTTTATTATTATTATATCTGTACATTTATATACCTATACAACTTTGCATTTTATCCAAATGGAAATTGCCATGGCAAACATATAGTTCAGATAACTTTTTGTAGGGGTTTTTTAATGACAAATCTACCATCACATTTTTCCACCCTTTATAAAACATGTCAATCCAAGTTGCCAGAGAAACTGAAATGTTTCCAATTTTCAATACCAAAGAGAAGGGGTAAACAGGTGGCTGGCAGTGGAGGTGTAAATAATAATCCTCCAAAGCATTGTAGATTTTTTTTTTAATGCAATAAAGATGTTTTATTCCTGCATATTTTTCAGAGGGAGGCTGGTTCCCGGAGGAACACCACAATTTTTAGCTGAGAGAATGTTTTTTTTTTTTAATGCAATAAAGATGTTTTATTCCTGCATATTTTTCAGAGGGAGGCTGTTTCCCGAAGAGGAACACCAATTTTTAGCTGAGAGAATGTCAGGGAGGAGAGGAATGGTTAGTGTAAGGCTGAAAATGAGGAGGTGGAAGAAGGGGTGAGGAGGTGGGAGGAGGCTTGAAAAAGGAGAATAGAGATGTTTGAAATGATGATGCTATTCCAGTGCAAGGGAGTGGCAAGAAAAGTGTCAGGAAAGAGACAGGCAGAGAAAAAAGGCAGAGAAATGAGGGAGGACAAAGGAGAGGAAAGAGCTGAGCAGAATGGTTGAGGAGAGATAGAGGAGCAGGGACTTCGTAAAAGTGGGACAGAGCCGAGCAAGGTACCAAAGGTGCAGCCAGAGCAGTGGGAAAAGACTGTACTGTAGCTGCCAAAAAAGAGGAGAATACAGTAGCACAGATGAGACACAGCCATCATAGGAACCAATGATTTTATAGGTTTTCTGCCTAAAAGGAAGGCGGACATTGAAGCACACTGTCTCAGCTCACTGGGAGCTGAGGGAAACTCAGAGAGGACTGGGACAAAGGGTCTCTTCCAGCAAGCTGAAGCAGGGATGGAACAGGGCCAGGAACATCAAGCAAGACACAGGCCGTAGCGGAAAATCCCCTTGCTCTGGCTACTGCTGCACTAAAATATGGTACAGAAAGTCCTTTTGCCTAAGCTTGAGGTCAGCCTCTCCCTGGGGTGTGCTGAAGGTGTGATTTGCTGCTGTGCTGAGGATGCTTGTGGCTTGCACACAGGCATGGTGTGGACAATTAAGTTACTGCTGCCTTTGCTCTGCAGGTCTTTAGAGATGACTAGAGCTGCTGGGCTGGCATCTTCTGTGAACCCTAACAGGGTAGGAAAAACTGTAAAAAAAGAGCTACTGCTCACAGAATGTCCTGCCCCTCCCGGGAAGGCACCTCTAGGGCCAGGGTACTTAATCTGAACTCCTTTGTCCTTACTCATTTGTTTGGAAACAAGGAACAGTGATTTTAATAAACATTTAATCCCAGCCTCTCCAGCCCATTCAGGTAAGTTGCTGGTAGAAGATCTGGAGAAGGCAGTGAAAAGGCTTCAAAATCTGAGTGAGACTGGGTCTAGGCTGTGAAGACAAACCCTTTCATGTCAAAGAAGACATGTCAATCATCAAGGTATGTCTGAGAGCAGACATTTTGTATATCCAGGTCTAGATTTTGCACCTCAGCTCTAATTCTTAAAGGAAGCTACCTGAATGGATCAAAATACCATCATCATCAACAAAGGGTACAAACACTTCTCAGTCATGGAGGGATTTTACACATACGGTAATGCCATATGAAATTGTGTAGGTCATGTCGTCCATGTAACCTGCAGGAGCAAAGCCTAAGCTGTTTGCCTGAGACAGGAAAAGGGTCAAGAGTAGAGTCAAGGCTCTCAGATGCCAACCCACCATGGTACACGCGGCAATGTTCTTTCAGGTTCTTGAAACTGCCAGAAAGAAGATGGCAAATTGAAAAGAATGGACTGAATAATTAAATTGAAACAGATTCCTCAAGGGAAAATAGTAATAAAAGTCTCCAGTCTTATCTGAAAAATGATTTGGAGTTTAGAGCTGTTAGAGCAATTACTAACACAGCTGCACCTGCAGTTCCAACGCATTTCCTCAGATAAGTAATATCAATCATATTTCCACATCTGGCTATGCCAGCAAGCACATAAATTTCATACTTGCTTAACAGAATATATAATGCAGAGAGGTGGCTGTATATATTTCAAATGCTTTCACCCTGACAAAACCCAGTCACCGCGTCTCATTGCCAAAGGAAGCTACAGATTTATCATGGCAAATTGTACCGAACATGCTGCACAGCTGAAACCCACTGAACCAGCGCACGTCAGCTCTAATCCCTGGCCACTCACAGAGCAGAGAAAAGGAATTGCTGCCTGACTGCATTCCATCCACCAGAAGATACTTCACAGCTTTTTCCCCAGAAGACCAGCGAACCCCTCCACTGAGACCAATACTCTCGCCCACCCCCTGCATGGCATCTCTGCTGCCCACTGGCTCCTGCCAGGCAGCTGCACAAAAAGAGGCTGGATTTAACTCTTTTCCAATTTACAAGATGGTATGAGACAATATCTGGTTGCAGCAGAGCCATGGGTAAAGATTCTTAGCTGCAGGACATTTATTTTCCTCTGAGGAACCTGGGGGATCATAAGAAAGTTTTGTATATGGAGAGACTGGTGGGAGAAGTAGGAATGTCAAAACTAAGCATGCAATTAAAAAATGCTTTTTCCATTTGATTTCTTTTTCATACTCTTGCTTATTAAGACTTCCAGCTGTCCTGAATTGCCCGTGAAGCCCTGCCTCAGATGGGCCAGAAGTACTGAAAAAGAAAAAAAAAATCAGAAAGAATAATCACTCTTGTTGCTACTGCCACGAGTTCTGGTGCAAGGGAATTGACGGGCTTATTAGAACCTGCAAACCTGCCAGGAAGCAGTTTTTCTGCTTTGGTAATAAAGTACAAAAGGAAGAAAGTGAGTCTGAATCACAAACACACATCAAAGAGATACAGTCTGAAGTGTCTATCAAAAGTCATTAAATATTTGTCTTCTATAGAGAGCACAACACTGGAATAATTGTCACACTGGGACACCGGGAAGAGCTGAGCACAGGCTTGTTCCTACAGGAGGTCTTCAGGCTTTTCCACACAAAGAGTGTAGTACCCCGTAATGACTTTAATCAAACGCCTGATCTTAAAAGCGCAGCAGAAGCGCAAGCAAGGCTGTGCACTGCGTACTTACTGTCAGGGCAAAACATAGCTGTGAATTGATGACAAACCTTTTTGAGAAAGATTCACTAACCTTCATCTGCCATCCCCAATTCCCCTCTCCCCAGACGGCCATTTCTTAGAGGCGAAAGCACTTGAAACTGGTTTCTAGCAGTGGTCCATGGTTACCTTCAGCTAATCCAAGGTTTCACCACTGTTGAAGGAGGGTCCCATTCTCACCACCTCCCCTCTTCGGGTTCATGCGTCAGAGCAGTCAGCCAAACCTGTGTTTTTCCAGTCCCCTCCAGCCACCTTGTTTCATGGCCACACAATGCTGATACGGGGAAGACTCAGGCATAATTCAGCAAATAGGAGTTGTGTCCCTATGAACTGTCACACAGCAAGTTGAAGTCATCACTTTTGGAGCTGAGGCATAGGTGGCACATTTACCCTGGCTGGTTGACATGGCTTTGCTTCACCTCTGTCATTCATGAGCAGTGCTGTCAGAGTGAGGGATTTTGGAAAACAAGCTATATAAAAATGATATAAATATATAAAAGCAGATAATATAAATACATTAAATATATATTATATAAATATATAAAAGCAGATGTCTCTCTGCAGTGGTATACACACTGGGCTGCATCATGAAGACTCTTCTTCAGTCAAGTGGGTATGGAGTGGGGAAATGACGATAACTGGAGAAGTTTTGGAGGTAATGGGAGCTACCACACTGTCCTGGGTTTTTCTGAAGAGAGCATCTGACTGGCTTGTCACTGCTTGATGCTTGAGGTTCCTCCATGTGATTGGAATTCTTTTTTAGAAATAAATCAAGATGAAGGAAAATGCTGGAAGTGCAAATATTTCTGATTATGCCAGACTTTGCTTTATCATATCAATTTTGTGTCATTTTCTTAGCTGAATGAGCTCTTTCAAATGGCACCAAACCTGGGTATAATAAGAAAATACAGCAAAATAGCTGCTTTTCCCCTTTCACTGTATCTGTTGGCCTAAGATATTCAGTCTTCCAAAGAAGGTCTTAGAATGGTAATTTTGATAATGCACAACTGGCTATCTTTAGATAGAAGTAATGCATATAAAAGCCTCATAATTATGTACCTTCCCTGACTTAGGTGTCAGAATGTGTAAAGGTAATAACATTGCATTAAAAAAAACCCATGAAAATCTACCAGCACCATAAAATAGATTATAAATTTATATTAACACTCTCATGTGTTCCTGTTCTTGCTTTGAATCATTCACTAACTGCCCAACTAACAGGTTTACCAGTTACAGTGAGAAAATGAGGGTCTGATTCATGCCTCATTTTCGAGTAAGGGTCGCTGAAATCAGTCAACACACTCTGGCATAAATGACAGGTGAATCAGGCCTGCAGGGTTAGGACTATAAAATTTCCTTTAAGCAAAATGTTGTTCTATATAGGACATACGTCTATATGACATATATATGTGCACACAGCTGCATTGGACCAGGTCTGTCTGCTGATGCTGTCTTTTAGGGGCCCTCATGAGCATCATCTCAGACACAGAGATGCCAAACTGCTCTGTACAAGATGCTCAGATTATGCCAATAGAGATCCAAGCTCTAAGACAGTGCTCAAGTCCAGACTCATCTATCACACCATCACAATCCCACGCTCCAATGCAAACTTAGGCTGAGCTCCTGAATGCCTTGGGGCAGGAAAACTTGGGTCCAGCACTTCATGCCCAGCAGAGAAGGACTTGGGGGTGTTGGTCGACAGCCGGCTGAACATGAGCCGGCAGTGTGCCCAGGCGGCCAAGAAGGCCAATGGCATCCTGGCCTGTATCAGAAATAGTGTGGCCAGCAGGAGGAGGGAAGTGATCGTGCCTCTGTACTCGGCACTGGTGAGGCCGCACCTCGAATACTGTGTTCAGTTTTGGGCCCCTCACTACAAGAAGGACGTTGAGGTGCTGGAGCGTGTCCAGAGAAGGGCAACGAGGCTGGTGAAGGGTCTGGAGAACAAGGCTTATGAGG
>NW_008795922.1:217887-219463 GCF_000699145.1 Aptenodytes forsteri | reverse complement strand
GGAGTCCCCATCCCTGGAGGTATTTAAAAGACGTGTAGATGAGGCGCTTAGGGACATGGTTTAGTGGGCATGGTGGTGTTGGGTTGATGGTTGGACTCAATGATCTTAGAGGTCTTTTCCAACCTCAATGATTCTATGATTCTATGATTCTATGATCTTTGAACTCAGCATTTCCTAAGCAGGCCCTGGATGTTTCACACTAAGCAGTGAGGCAAATATCCAGCAAGGGAGATTGGAATTGCACAGTACATGGGACTTTGTGTGTTTGAGCTGATTCTTAAGGCTTGTCTTTATCCTGTAGTATAGATATATCCTCAGAGCTATTTGGCATAGGCCAGGCTGCCCAGGTCACACCATCCCATTCCTGAGTGCTGTGATAGAAATAGGCAACTACAAGTCTGGGAATTCAGTCAAGAGCCACAGTCATTTAGAGGTTATAAAGAGTCATTTAGAAACTGTATCAAAGGAACTAAAAATGGGCAAATATCTTACCTTGCCTGGGCAATAATTAAAGGGAAATGTGATATTTTACAATAAATTATAGGGAATAAAAAGCATTTTGTCCATCTCAGGTTTTACATTAATTTTCATCTATGTAACTTCTTTATACCACCTGTGTACCAAACATAGCACAGGAAAGTAATTGAGTATTCTTCCTGACAAAAAAGATGCAAATCTAACCCAAGGAGACAGCTTTGTTTTTTCCCCACTGGATTATAGCTAAAAGCAAGAGGAAGATGCAGAACCTCCTGTCACCAAATCTGACCCTGGTAAGCAGACAAAGGATGACAGCTATGGAAAAACATGTCTTTGGAAAGCTGTAGCTAGTGGGTGTATGTACAGCGCTGGGATCTGGCAGGACTGTATCCCTCTCTCCTAGGAACGTTGAAGTTTTCTGCATCTGTGGCAAAGGTGTGAGTGCCGTCTGTTTATACAGTTCCAATGGTAAGCAATGAGGGGAACAACGTCTTGTATCCAGTTCAGATAGGGGCTATTAATGTTCATTGACATAATCTACCTGGCTAATTCAATGGATACCCCATACCTACAGGTTTCTTCCTTGGAGAACTTAGTAATTAAGCTGTGAATCCTGCAAAGAAAACAATGGCTTTAAACACCTGATAAAACTGACTTGGATTCACTTGGCAACAGTTATAAAAAGGATGATTTTATTTAAGTTCTCACTATTGTCACATAATCACTAAACATAGATGTTTGTTTGCTGTTATCTGAGGTGCCTTAGTATGTCCAAGACATCACTAAGGGCTGGAAGACATGACACAGGAGCAATGGGAGACCTGCATGCCTCTCAGGGGTGTCTGGAGGCCAAGTGGGTAAGGCACCTCAGATGTCTGTATGTGGGCAAATGAATAGAGGCCTTGGTCCACACAAGCAGTGGTGCCTAGCAAGGTACTCAGCTGGCCAATCAGCGGGTATCTACTGCAGGGGGAGCTGAACTGTTCTGCATCCACTGACTTACACACCTGTCCTGGTTTACCCTCAGTTGGCAACTGAGCACCACACAGCAGCTCACTCACTCCCCCTGCCCTGGTGGGACAGGGGGGAGGGTTGGGAG
>NW_008795922.1:215051-217738 GCF_000699145.1 Aptenodytes forsteri | reverse complement strand
CCCCGGCCAGCTTTCCCCAGTTTATGTACTGAGCATGACGTCACATGGTATGGAATGTCCCTTTGGCCAGTTTGGCTGTGCCCCCTCCCAGCTTCTTGTGCACCTCCAGCCTTCTCAGTCGGTAGAGCATGGGAAACTAAAAAGTCCTTGGCTAGTGTAAGCATTACCTAGCAACAACTAAAACATCGGTGTGTTACCAACTTTGTTCTCATCCTAAATCCAAAACACAGCACTGTACCGGCTACTAGGAAGGAAATTAACTCTATCCTTGCCGAAACCAGGACAACACCTAAGTCTTGTTTCTGTTTTCTGTACACAGGCATCCAATGCCATTTGAGATACCTTCAGGTATCCCACCTGGCCTCCAGCTGCGGTTTTGGAAAGGTGGGAGTCCACCATACGTTCTGTATCATATTAGCCCTGAGTGGATGGTTTGGATACCAGGTCCATGGGGTCACCATATTGCTGGTTGGATTTTACTGAATGTCCAGTATGCACTTGCATTAGCACTGTAGTGCATATACTGCTTAGGAGTGCCTCAGCCTTTTCTGTAAGTGCTTTGGGAGTTCACACCCCTGAAAAAGAAATCCATCCCTTATGGAAAGTTTGGGTCTTAATGCACATGCTGCTCAGACACATGCAGCAGTTGCCTCTGGATCCTTGTTGGAATTACTTTCATGACAGAAGAAAGAAGAAATGCCCAGGGCTAAAGGAACTGATGTGAATCATGAACTATGAAGTTGCTCCAAAGGCTTCTTGTTCTCAGGTCTTTGGGGTTACACTTAGAAAAAATCACAGGAAGGGCCTAGATCCTTCTCACTCAAGAAAGTTTAAATCATGAACACTGATAGTCAAAAGAGAAATAACAGAATCAAGGTTGTGACACATAAAGAGCCTAAAACTGTATATATTAATGAACTCTCCATACCAAGAACCAGATCCCTGGTTATTACAAGTTGGCACAGATCTATTAACTTCAGCAGAATACTGCCACTTTATGGGAAGACATGGCATTTAAAAGTTCAGTATATTTAGCCTTGAATGAGAAAGTGTGGGGGTTTTTTTCCCCACAAGACCCAGACAGTGAAGATATTACACATTTCAGCACTGCAGAATTATAACATGCTTTTCACACATATTAATTCACAGCACTTTACGAAGTGTAAAGACATTTCAGTTGTCAATAGATCACAGGAAAAAAGAGAAAGTAGTGAACTCATGATAAAAGAAACAGTGTATGGAGCAAATTGATAAGAAATCTTTAAAATATTTAGCAGTCTTGCAGACACAATCAAGAACAACTGAGCTGTGACCAGAGATTTGTTTCAAAATGACCCTCATAGAGCAGAGAATGAAAACACAGAGAGGGTGTATTAACAAAGGGATTTATTCCTACTGCTTTGGGGCATATGTCCAAAATTTAAATACTCAAAACCAGTTGCCAGTTGCTGAGGAACCTAAATTCTTCATGCAACTTAAGTGTCCACCAGTGAAAATTATCTAATCATATAATTTTCTGCCAGTGGCATGCATACAGCTGGTCAGGTACTAGTGACACCAATATGTTCGATAATCTACCCAGAAGCTTTTCAAAACCTCGTGATAGGAAGGATCTCCTGATACTTTAGATTGCTGTCACTACTGTTCCTACAGGAAGGCTGTTTCTGATCTTCCTTCTTCATGCAAAGCCCACTGTAAACCAGTCTATAGCCTCCACCTACGTTTTCTTGTATGCCATTGCTCTTTGGTTTTAAAACCTTTTTCTAAACTTTTTTGCAGTTACTCCTTTTCTGCATTCACAGGAAACAACCATGGCAGTTACAGCAAAACTATATGGATTCTGGTTGCTTTGTGGCTTAACTGGATACACGAAATTCAGTTCACTAGGATGATGGTGAGACTTGGACTTTTGTATTAGCATAATTAGCAATCTGGAGACTGGGAGAAACATACAAGCATTCTGTAGGTAAGTATTTTTAAGTATATAAAATCTACTGGTACCTTGGTCTCTGCCAGTTAGTTTGGTTGTAAGTCTGACGCTTATGAGTGCTCAAAGTTTTCAGGCCATATCTCTCTAAAATCAATGAAGAGAGCCCCAAAGTGAGTTTTAACTTTTAAAAAGTCATCGACATTTTCTCAGGCAAACCACAAATACAATTCGACTTTTTGTGGTTTAAATCATTTAAGCCACAAAGCCTATGACTACAGGCTTTGCGGTATGAGAAGCTGCATCTTGATTTTAAAACAATTCAGATGGAAGATGCAAAAAGTTCACTAAGAGAACTTTTATTTTTAAATATATAAAATAAACAGGGTTATTTTTTGTTAGTTAAAATTGATTTTTAAAAGATAAAAGGTAAGCCAAAATAAACAGCTTTATCTCCAGTGAAAAGTTGCACTGGTTTCACGTAAATCCTTTTTTGCCTTCACTTCCCAAATGCCATAAGACAAATAGAACATGCATGCATGTTGGAATTTTCAAATAAAAATCTGTAAAATTTTAAGTTCATAAGCTCTCAGTTGATAATTAAAGAAATTGATGGCATAAAATAAGAGACCTTACGTTCAGCTCCCTCCCAAACATCATAGAATCATAGAATCATAGAATCATTGAGGTTGGAAAAGACCTCTAAGATCATCGAGTCCAACCGTCAACCCAACACCACCATGCCCACTAAACCATGTCC
>NW_008795922.1:209239-213186 GCF_000699145.1 Aptenodytes forsteri | reverse complement strand
AATGGAGAATTCTACCATTTCATGGTCGCTAAGCCCAAGACGGCCTCCGACCACCACATCTCTCACCAGTCCTTCTCTTTGTAAACAGCAGGTTGAGCGAGGCACCTCCCCTGGTAGGCTCACTTACCAGCTGTGTCAGGAAGTTGTCTTCCACACACTCCAGGAACCTCCTAGACTGCTTCCTCTCTGCCGTGTTGTATTTCCAGCAGACATCCGGGAAGTTGAAGTCCCCCCATGAGGACAAGGGCTAGCGATTGAGAGACTTCTGCCAGCCGCTTATAGAACACTTCATCCGCCCCTTCATCCTGGTTGGGTGGTCTATAACAGACTCCCAGCAGGGTATCTGCCTCGTTGGCCTTCCCCCTCATCCTTACCCATAGACACTCAACCGTACCATCATCACAATCGTTGAGCTCTATACAATCGAAACACTCCCTAACATACATCATGAATGGTGAGGCCTCAACATTACTGTGAAGTTACTAAGGCTAGCAAGCTTCAAGAAAGTGTCTATCCTATGCTTTGTGTTCTCCTCACCTACAACAAATTCAGGTTAAGGGGAGCCACAGTGCAGTTCAACATATGTTTTAAGCTGCCACCAGTACTAAAAGAAATGCTACCTTTCCTCTTTTCTGGGCTGATCATAGCCAAACCTTACATGAGCTAAAGAAAAGATAGAGCTGAAAACTAATCAGTCTTCAGGATAACAACAAGAACAACAGCAACAGCAACAACAACAATAATAATAATTTGTTTTCCAACTGGATCAATTCCCTAATTTTGTTTACCACACAGTTGTATAGATGTTTCAACCAGTGAAGAAAAGAGGGTGTGGAGACTGAATAGCAATGGGGAGAGTGAAGGACAGTTTCTTTCAGTGTCACTTGATGTTGTCTTGCAGTAACAACCCAAATACCAATGTAGCAAACCTAATTTTACTATAGGCTACATGAAATGTAATTATCAGACTGTTGCTATGGGATAAGGGTACACTACTGCGGCTTCACTAATGCTTGGTAACTCCTTAAATTGAGCTAATTTAACAGTGGGTCTAAGCCTTGAGAAAAGAATGTGAAAAGAATTAGTCTTAATTATAACAATAGCACCAAGTGTATAGCACTTCACATTTTCATAGTGCTTTACCATCACTAGCCAATTAATCAATTCAGTTCCTAATGGCATACTGATATTATGAGTAATTTCAATGTCTTTTGCTTAAGGCTGGGAAAAAAAATGCTATTAAATCTTCACTCAACTCAGAGAAACCTTTCTGTAACCAGAAGTATAAAAGTGCCTGGCCTATCTGAATGCTAACTGCCTAACACTAAGGTGTGCTGCTTGCTGGGCAAGGCAGTCTGTGCTCTTCCCAGGGGAAGATGACAAGGTACTTTAAAGGCCAATGACTGCAGAAATAAAGGTATTGCAATAATATGGAGAGGTATGTTGAGTACTAACATTTCCAGGAAACTAAGGGCTATGAAACAAAGACATATGAAACCCATTTCAGTTTGTTTCTGGAGCACTTTTGTTGATTGTTAAATGTATGTGGGGCTAGCACATGCAGAAATAGATGCATTAGGACAGGATACAAGCACTGAAACACCAGGAAGAAAGAACAAAGCCTAATTTTGTAAATATGAAATCTTCAGAGCAGAATAATTTTGAAGAACTGTGGCTTCTGGGAACAGCAACATTTCTCTAAGCAAGAAGAGAAGGTGTTACAGAAGGCACACAGAGTGCTTGCTTGGAGTCAAGAAGTCCAGAGGTAACTGGAAATGGTCCAGTCCTTCCTTGATTTCATCTTTAGAGGCTAATTTAGAGTTGGGTATATATATGTTGCAGACAAACCTGGGATAGGGATCTATGCTATCATACTAAGGAATTAATTCAGTTTCACATCAGAGGAAGGAATTCTGCTTTGAGTTACTCTGGTGTGGAGCAAGAAGAACCCAGTAAGCCCATAGGGTCAGGTTTAAAATGGTCAAACTTGGATTTTCTTAGGTGGTGTCCTGAATTGGGTCTTCTGGCAATATTTGAAAAATGTTTTTTCCTCTTTTTACAGCTGAATTGTATTAGCAAACAGATTATAATGGAAATCAGAACAAACTCTTTATCTGCAGCAGTGTCAATATGTTACACTGAAAAATAAATTATGTATGTCATGTATGAGCTTTTGTTATTCTCTAGTATTTCACCCTATACTTTCATTAGTGTAGTAATCTCCTGCCCCATTAATATTCCATGTCTGTACTTGCATGTAGGAATGGGAATGTGCAAGAAGAAAATATGGTGAGGTTTTATTGTTTTATTTTTCTTGAATACATTTGTTATTGGTATCAATTAACATGAGAGGAACTTAAAAACTTTTTGTTACATAGTCCACAAGTATTCTGCATCTGTGGTCTTTTGAGTTGATGTTCCCTTTCCCAAAAGAATGTTACTGGGAAATTTCCTCTATTCCTGTATGTGCAATGTAGTTAAATCAGTTCTCCAGGCTGAACAGACTTTGCCGTTGAGGATTTGGACCAGAGACAGGACCATCAGCAAAATCATGGTGTAAAATACCTCATCGTATTGAGGCAGAGGAAAAGGGGAAAGACTGCTCAATTTAGACGCATTTATTTATTTACTTATTTTATCTATGGTAACATTTTGATGTGTGGAAGACATGGAAAAGGGCAGCTGTGAAAGCATTGAACTTTCAAGCAATCTACATCATGTCAGTTATGCAAAAAATTAGCTAATAAACTCAAGGAAGAGGTTTTCAGAACTGGGTCTGGATTAAGTGTCTTGCTTACTTCTTCATGTACACTTATTTTGCACCGGAACAACCGCACTGACTGTCCATCAACTTTAACAAAGTTACTCTTGATTTAATAGTTCTGGATGCAAGAGGCAACTCAAGCTCTCGGGGTAAATTATGGATCAAAGCTTGGTTGGAGATGGAATAAATCCACGTGTTAAAGCCAAATGCTTCACAGTTACAGAATGGATGACACACAAGGAAATGAAACTATAACTCTGACTTGTCAGTTCCAAGAACAAAAGCCTTTACTTCCTGGATAAAAGGAGATATCTTACAAGTATTCTTGGCAATGCGTCCCTTCTCATCATTACAGGTCAGTTACTGGAAGGTGGACGCTCATACCTCCAGAGCGAGTATTTTACAGCAACCGATTCAGCTAGGGATCAGTTCGAAAAATAGCAAAGTTTCCTCAGCTGTTACTTGTCAGTTCCAAGAACAAAAGCCTTTACTTCCTGGATAAAAGGAGATATCTTACAAGTATTCTTGGCAATGCGTCCCTTCTCATCATTACAGGTCAGTTACTGGAAGGTGGACGCTCATACCTCCAGAGCTAGTATTTTACAGCAACCGATTCAGCTAGGGATCAGTTCGAAAAATAGCAAAGTTTCCTCAGCTGTTCATGAGTAACTTTGATATGAATAAGAGGAATCATGAGTGATGCTGAAAGTCAGAGGGAGGACAGAAAGCTCAAGAGAAAAAATGACCTTGGAATACCACAAGAAAACTTGTGCAAACAGCTATTTCTGTGAGTTTTCAGTAGAATCCAGATCAGACAAGGGTGGAACAGGCAATATATGTCACCATATCAACATGCCTCAACTCTGATGAGGTGGTGGAGCTGCTCTTGCAGGTGATTCTATGATTAATTTGTTTTTTTTTAAAATCACGCAGATAAACTTGTTATCTCACCACCTTTATTTTAATGACAACTTGATTCTATGACTGACCAGCTGTTGCCCTTGGTCTTTCCTGAGTGTCGGGGTTTAACCTCAGTCGGCAACTGAGCACCGCACAGCCGCTCGCTCACTCTCCCCACCCCCACCCTGGTGTGATGGGGGAGAGAATTGGAAGAGCACAAGTGAGAAAAACTCATGGGTTGAGATAAAAACAGTTCAATAATTGAAATAAAATGATAATAATA
>NW_008795922.1:203656-209148 GCF_000699145.1 Aptenodytes forsteri | reverse complement strand
TAAGCACTACTTAGCAACAACTAAAACATCAGTGTGTTATCAACTTTGTTCTCATCCTAAATCCAAAACACAGCATTGTACCAGCTACTAGGAAGGAAATTAACTCTATCCCTGCTGAAACCAGGACACTGAGACTCTCGGTAAGATACCTGTTAGCACCAAATGTGCTTTAAATAACAAAACAAAACCACAGCTCTTGGCATTATTCTTAAGAAAGAAGGCATCAACACCAACCTGTGACAGTCAACATAATGAGAATTATGATCTAAAATTCTAATGCTGATCCTTTGTTATATTTTGGAAATAGCTTTTGTTTTCATTAATGACCATCTTATTTTCCAGGACAAAATATTTCATCAGATCCTATTTAGTTGCTGTTATCTAGTGAACATGACTGTTTTGCCTTGTAGAAAAACTTAACATTCAGAAAAATTAATTTCTTCTTTCCCAGAAAAAACATCGTAATTAAGTTCTTAGTGAAACAGATGGACAGTTCCACCCACAAAATAGAGGTATTTATGCAAATATCACTGAACTAATTGATGCTTAGTTGCATCAAAAAGAAGCACATAAGATGCTTTCATGGTGTCAACATTTCTGACTATGGTTTTCTATGCTGATGATTTCTCATAGTGAGCCATTATCCTAAGGGAGAACAAAACCTGTAGCTCTTGGACCCAATTTATTTTCCTGATCAATGTAGTTGCATGAAAAGAAAATACATTACGTTAGCCTAACAGTAAATGACACATCCATAAGAAAGTGTAGATCAAGTTTGCTTAGACTTTGTTCCATAAAGAAGTCACATCAAAAAGTTTCCAGTTTCTCAGGATCCTCTGTATTATATGAGTTTAGAAATAATATGCATTTAAAAATTATTTACTCATAATTAATTACCATTCAGTTAATGTGTAGCTCCTGAAAAAAGAGCCAAACATGAAAAACTCATTAATTTCAGTTAATCAACAGTAAAATATTCAGAAGGATCACATGCTTTAAGCCCTTCTTTATTAGAGAGACCTTTACCAGACTACTGTGTACAAAACCAGCTCAAACTCTAGGACAGTTCACATTTTCCACAACCCCTAAGGCTAGAACCCTTAAAAGCAACTGTAAAAGGGAAAATTCATATTTTGCAAAATGCTGATGGGACCCATATCAGTCTTCCTTTAATATGTAATACACCTGTAGGTATAGAAATCCTATATATAAAAGCTTCAAAATATAAAGCAAAATGGGGCTAAGCCATAAGTTTATAATTTCAAATGAACTCTGTTACTTTAACTGTTCACCTGGAGTTGAGAAGTTCATGGCTTGGAGATATGTCTGATGATTTCACCAAGAGTTTGTAAAGTAGAGAGGGAAGACACCATCTGTGTCTGAAGAGTAGCTTATATGCAATCGATTAATCTGAGCAGAACATAAATATCAGGTATCATTGACTTGAATAAATACTGTATGCATCAGAATGGAAGAGAGTCTTCAGAAGAGACTGATGCTTTTGCAGGGCTACGTTAGTGTTGAAGATGCAGGACAAAGAATGTACCTGGAAAGGAGATGAAAAAACATGGTCATACATACGCAGACAAGTGTGAGACAAAATGGGAAGTGTCAAATTGACGCCTGAGGTCATGGAAGGTTCATGGATTATCAACAAGTGAAAGAGCAGGGCAGGAAACCTAAAGGTTCTGATTTGCCCAGGTTACCTTTAAGTCCAGTAAGATGGCAAGTATCCTGTCTCGGTGATCAAAAATTAAGGTGTTTTTCTCTCTTTCTGTTTTTTTTTGTCCAAGATAAAAGTAGATGCCACAAAACTGAGTTCAGCTCAGCACTACTCAGTGCACTTAACTCAGTTGTAATGTTGGCCATTTTATCATGAATTTGTTGTTGTTATTTTTACTGCTATTTTCAGCTGGCACATTCACATGTCAAACACAATTTTTTTTTTCCCTTGCTTGGAATTATTTCTCATACCTCTTAGAGATGCCACATTCCCTTTCTATTATTTCCTGTGTGTAGGAAAATTATAAACATGGCTTCTCTTACCTCCTTGGAAAGGTTAACAGTAAGTAAATCTAATTCCTTTACTTCCAGCAGAATCATTGTAACTTCCATCATTACTGAAACAGACGGACAATTGCACCCAATAAATACAATATTAGTGTAAATATCACTGAGCTAATTAACGTTCATCTGAACTAAAAGAGGGAAAACAAGATACTTACATGTTGCTAACAGCTGTGAGTATAATTTACAGCATTAATGGCTCCTTACACTAAGCCATTATCATGGGCACAAAGATTCTGGAATCTAATTTATTTTCTTGATCAGTGGAGCTGAATGCAAAGATGGCACACAGGGCTTGTTGTATAGTAAATCAGACATCTATGGCAATAAAATGTAGACACCCTCAAATATATTTTTTTTCCTGAGGAGAAGATCACATCAAGGTTTTAATTTTTCATCTGCTTTTAGTTATCTAAGAAAGAACATTTTTCTTTAAAGAATTTTTTTAGACATTTCTTCCTCTAGAGAAAAGTACAAGATTCTATTATCCATCCATAAAACCTGACAAGTCTGTGAAATTTCCCAGAAGATTTACATCATTACCACTGAGAATAGGATTTATTCTTTTTGGTGAAAATATGCAACAGTTTCACCCCACAATTATGAGGACAAATTTTCTGCTTGAAGCTGAATAACAAGTATGTAACATTGCACTTCTGGAGATAAAACATAAAAATTGGATGTTCTCCTTGTTTGCCCTGATTTTATATGTGGGTAAACCCAATACCTGTTGGAGTGAGACCAGCATCCCTCAAATATGTGTAAAGAAATTCAATAATTCTTTCCCTTTAAATCTGCAAAGCTTTTAATGCAACATATCCCAGCGCAGGAATACGTTCAAACTCACTAAATCAGAAGTCAACAAGGTGGGTTTTTTTCTGCATTTTATTATCAGCAGCTGCACTGGTGGCCAGTACCACTGCTTGCTTTTCTGGGGGAAGGATGAAATGTGTAAGTCTGGCACAGGGATTAAGCAATCATATTCACACAGCTTCGGTCTAGCTCAAAGCATGGAAAACAGCATCATATCTGTTCTTGCAAAATACTGCTTAGACACACTAGCAGTGTGGGGAATACAAGGCACGTTAAAATGATAGGTGGCAGAGTGTGTAGCTGGGAAATAGGATAATGGCATCTTGCACAATGGGAGCTCCTAGGAATCACCCTAATAATTAATTAATGAATAAGAACATTTCACATGAGATTTGCTGTAGTACTTGTTCCTAATATTCTGTAAGAACAGTACTTTTAGTTTGAGGATAAGGTCATTTTGTTGGTTTTTAACTCATTAGGTTAAGGGCCTGAAAAGATACACGTGCCAAATTTTAACAGCCTGGAAAAAATCCATCCGTAAAATGTGCAGGGTTTTTCCCCCATAACTGCCTCCAGAAATCTAAATCTCTGGGCACTGTATAGCAGTTCAAGCTATAAAACAGTTTACATATTTCAAATGCACACTGACTATTACATTTCCTTTTCCATTCCAAACATCAAAACTCTTTCCCCCTCATTTTTCATAATGTGTTGGGTTTTTTTAAAAAATCAATGACAGAAACAAAGAACTGCTGGTGGATGCAGTGCTGACTCAAGTAATCTGATAGCTCTCTACTCTAACAGATAACACATCTTGCTACACTGCACAGCCACATTCAGACAGATAATGTGCAATTCTAATTCAAAAAGTGTTTGAACATAATGTTTCTGTCTTGCTGCCTGATATTTCAACTTACGTTTCTTTGCAGCGTTAATTCTTATATTATAGTCCATTGACTCTTACAAAAAAAGTTTTTCTCTGGCTGTGTTAGAGAACTTTTTTACTCATGACTTCCCCCCCCCCCCCCCCGCGCATCCACAACCGCTGTATCACTGAAAAATACAACAGAGGAGGAGTATAATATAATTTCTTCTTCACAGGTGTGGCTGGTAGTCAGAATTTGTCAAACCCAGAGTATGAGATGAGAACCTGAGTCAGAAAAACATTCCCATGACACTGGAAAAATTCCAGGAACATTGGGACACATGTTACTGCTGAATACTCATGAGAATAGAATAAAGATGTCTGTCTGGGGAAGACCGTCTAAGAAGTGCAAGTTTTCCTCTTCTTGCATTCTTCAATGTATTTCCTCCAGTTCCCAGAAAAGGAGAACAAAGTTATATTAAAATAATGAAGATTTCAAAGTGTCAGAGCACTGGGATGTATTTAGAGAAGGAAGGATCTTCTCAGATGATGGAGTCTGCAGGAGGAGTAGAGAAAATAATCTCCTCGGATGACGGCTGGCAGGATTGAGCTTTGAGGATGAAATAATCTTAAAGAGCTTCAAAGTAGGAAATCAATGAAAGAGATTATGAAGTTCATGTAATCTTCATACATCGTTGTAAGGCGTAAGGAGTAGGAAACTCAGGTGAACAAGGATACAGTAGTGAGCAAAGGTGGATAGACTGAAAAAAGTCCAGTTGGTGGATGGACTGAAGAATCCAATGGGTGGATGGACTGAAAGAAGAAAGAATATACTAATATTGATACAAGCAATCATTACAAAGTCACAGAGTTAGTGAAACATCAGTGCCTAAGCTGGCAATAGTGAAGAGACTGAAGCAAATGAGAAGTCTGTATGTAAAGCCCAGGCAACAAAAGTTACAGATTTACTGGTGGTGTTGTATAAAAATATGTCTGTGGTAACATAAAGAGGGTGGAATAGAAATTATAGTTGGACTGCAGGTATTGAGGGCTATGAGCTATCCCAGAAAAGCAGAAAATTAAATGAAATGATGGAAATATTAGTTAATATAGATGTACGTCAAAGCACCTGACCCATAGACTGTGGTGTGAATTTGGTGCACTCCATCTTTCCGTCTTTTTCACCAGCCTTGCGCAGGGAGGTGGTTTCAGCTGAGTGAGCTTTCTGGAGAGATGACCTCCTACTGTCTTTCTGATCAACTCCATAGTTCCTTGCCTGTCAAAGCACATGCATCTTGTTTGTGACCATGTGACCGAGGAGGCTGCTGCCCCTCCACTCAGCAAGGGTCCCACCATGCTGACATGCTTATGGCTTATGCTCACAAGATCATCACGTGACCCCCAGATTTACGCATTCCTTACCTCTCCATGGGTGACATAATTTCAACACAAGTAAGGGAGACAGTTCCAGCCATCTGACACAGAATGGGCTACAGATTTACACATTTCCATGTGGTACTGCAAGACTCTTCCTAACCAAAAGATTGGGCATTCAACATTATTAAATGTAATTTCAACACAAGTAAGGGAGACAGTTCCAGCCATCTGACACAGAATGGGCTACAGATTTACACATTTCCATGTGGTACTGCAAGACTCTTCCTAACCAAAAGATTGGGCATTCAACATTATTAAATGAATAAAGAATCATAGAATCATAGAATCATAGAATCATTGAGGTTGGAAA
>NW_008795922.1:199786-202949 GCF_000699145.1 Aptenodytes forsteri | reverse complement strand
GGGGGGTCTCCAGTCTGACCCCTGGCCCAGAATAGGCTCAGCCATGGGATCAGACCAGGATTTACCCTGTGGGAGCTGGAAACAGCTACAGCCTTGCCCTTCTTATAGGCTTATTCTCCCTGATGTCTGACTCCTCCCTTAACAGGCTACTCCTCCCTTAATGTCTGACACCATTACAACAGGTTGAGAAAAGTCAAGAGGGACAACTTGCTTTCAGAGAACCAGACTATCCTCCAAAACAGCAGAAACCCATCTGTTAGATGTACCTGAGGTGAAAAGTGGTACTGTTTTCCTCTTGGGCAGCGTAATGACAGATTAACCC
The DNA here is from genome assembly GCF_000699145.1 of Aptenodytes forsteri. Taxonomy (NCBI): domain Eukaryota; kingdom Metazoa; phylum Chordata; class Aves; order Sphenisciformes; family Spheniscidae; genus Aptenodytes; species Aptenodytes forsteri. The sequence continues at coordinate 202,627 of NW_008795922.1, read as the reverse complement.
ATTAGATTCTAATGTATTGGTTTACCTGTTATCTTTAAATAAGTCAGTGGTGTTGATTAGTTAGGTTAAAGTTTGTTTAACTCTCATATCTGTCTGTCACCTACTGTCCAAAATTGCACTCTCTTCAGGCTATATTGTTCTCTAATTTCTAGAAAAACCCTGTCATGTGATAGGAAAGCCCCCTCTTCTTGGGACAGAGCTTCCCTTCCCCTTTGGTTCCATCATTTGAACTCATCTCATAAGGTTTCTTATGATACCCGTCAACTAAATTTCTATTGCTAGTCAAAGCACTCAGGACTGGCACTCCGTATATTCTTCCTTATGCAGAAAAATGTGGTTTTGTCTGAAATTTGCAATAAAATGGTTTAATTAAAGGGAGTTTTACACCAAACTTTTTTTTTTTTCACATTTACATCAAACAGTGTATGCTAATAAGCCCTGATAATCCATAATTACAAGGATCCTTTATCTGGACCAAAAATTCCATGAAAAAGAGTAGTATTTTAATGCTTGAGACTCTTTGTGGGTTTTTTTGAGCTTGATCCAATGGTCAGCTTGTTTCAGACCGAAGATCATCCACAAGCATTACAGTTCTCATTAGGTGGTCAACAAATTTCCTCGCCCTTCTTATATTAAGCTTGATTCTGTCAGAGCTTAAATAACTTTGGTGTGAATAACTTTGTAAAACTCTGTAAGCTGAAACTTTCAGCTTTGCGTGGCTTGAGATTTTTGTTTATAGTGTCTCTGGTCACTGCTTTTCATCATCTTCTGTAGCAACATTTAACTGAACCAATTGAAGAGATTGTTTCAAATATATATATATATATATTTTTTTTGTATGTGCAATAATCGAATCATTGCTCCTAACAGATTCAAATCTCATTAAAATACAGCTTTTGCCAACCACAGTGCGCTAATGTAGCAAAGCAGATCCTTTAGGCAACAGGCAAGGCAGTTCATCTGGTAATGTGGTTGGTACCTCAGCCTCCCCAAAATGCACACAGTTGTGTAGCTGGCTCGAGCTTACCAGTAGCTGGTGGGTGCAAAAAGTTCTGGGGGAATTCATAGCAGTGAAAGATGAAGAATTCCTTGGAAACACAGTGTTTTCTGGAACACCACAGAGAGAGAAGAGTCCCCTCCTGCAGAAGTCCACAGTGAGAGTCACTGGAAAATGAAGCTCTCCATAGAAGTTTGATCTTCCAAAAGAGGTAGCCTCATATGGATGTCAGTTTTCTTCTCATTGCAAAGCATGTGCTGGAGTGGCAACATACACCCTTATTTTATTCAGGCCTCCTCGGTCTGCATTAACTGCCTGTCCCCCTTTCTTTACTGTGCCATGCTAAGCAGAATTTGCATTTTATCTAAAGGATAGATAAAATTCAGTAGTAGCTGATGTGGTCTCTGTTTATAAGCTTTGGTACTGCAATCATCCAGCACAAAGTATGGTGCTGGCTGTATGAACAGGTCTTTGGGAATGCAAGAAGAAGCTCAATCTAGTCTCTAATCTTCCAAAATCTTCAACTCCTTGTTTAGAAGTCAAATGATGATTAGGTACCCTTCCTCCATGTCACCAAAATTCAGATGTGTATGTGAGGAGCTGCAGGGAGATGCCAAAAGCCATTTGAACAAAACAAGTATGAAAAGCTGTGCTGGTTTTGGCTGGGATAGAGTTAATTTTCTTCAGAGTAGCTAGTATGGGGCTGTGTTTTGGATTTGTGCTGAAAACAGTGTTGATAATACAGGGATGTTTTAGCTATTGCTGAGCCAAGGCAGAGTCAAGGCCTTTTCTGCTTCTCACCCCACCCCACCAGCGAGTAGGCTGGGGGTGCACAAGAAGTTGGGAGGGGACACAGCCAGGACAGCTGACCCCAACTGACCGAAGAGATATTCCACACCATATGACGTCATGCTCAGCATATAAAGCTGGGGGAAGAAGAAGGAAGGGGGGTGGGGCGTTCAGAGTGATGGCATTTGTCTTCCCAAGTAACTGTTATACGCGATGGAGCCCTGCTTTCCTGGAGATGGCTGAGCACCTGCCTGCTGATGGGAAGGAGTGAATGAATTCCTTGTTTTGCTTTGCTTGCGTGCACGGCTTTTGCTTTACCTATTAAACTGTCTTTATCTCACCCCACGAGTTTTCTCATTTTTACCCTTCCGACACTTTCCCACATCCCACCAGGGTGGAGTGGGCGAGTGGCTCTGGGGTGCTTAGTTGCTGGCTGGGGTTAAACCACGACTATTGTTGACTCAAAATCATTGTGGAGAACTGTTTTTAAAGATCTACAATGCTACGGGACTGCAGAGTTTTCTGCAATATTACTGGTGAGAGAAATCCTCATGTCACTAGGGAAAGTTGCTCCTTCTCAGTTGTGGATTGGTGAACAAATATTGCTAACAATGCTGTTATGAATATATTTCTTTGTGCAATATCCAACACTAATTCTTCATTGCTTAGTCATGGAACTGGAGGGCATTTCAGACTCACTGTATTGGGTTTGCGTGGCAAGGTTTTGGTAGCAGGGGGGCTACAGTGGTGGCTTCTTTGAGAAGCTGCCAGAAGCTTCCCTTATGTCCGATAAAGTCAATGCCAGCCAGCTGCAGGATGGACCCGTCACTGGCCAAGGCTGAGCCCATCAGCGACGTTGGTAGTGCCTCTGTCAAAACGTATTTAAGAAGGAGGAAAAGTTGCTGCGCAACAGCAGCTGTAGCTGGAGAGAGGAGTGAGAATATGTGAGAGAAAGAGCCATGCAGACACCAAGGTCAGTGAAGAAGGAGGCGGAGGAGGTGCTCCAGGCGCTGGAGCAGAGATTCCCCTGCAGCCTGTGGTGAAGACCATGGTGA
>NW_008795922.1:192260-194743 GCF_000699145.1 Aptenodytes forsteri | reverse complement strand
TGCGCCCCCCTCGCTCGCCTTCCCTGCCCGCCCTGCCTGCGCGAGCTGTTGTGTAAACTGCCACACCACGCCCTCCTGACACGCCATGTCCTGTTTGCCCGCCCTGTTTGCCATGCTCCGAGTCGCTCGCGCTCCCTGGGGGCTGCTCTTGTGTGTGAGGGGGTTTGACCGCCGTCCCTCCTCTCCCAGCCCATGCCGAGTCAGAGCTGCTGCTCATCAGGAGCTCCCTCCTCCGGCTCACGGGGTGGGGGTCGTGGTGGGGCTGGGGCCCCCTCTCACTCCCTGCACTTTTGCCTTTGTGGTTTTTGCCGCGGGTTTGCTGGTTTAGGGAGTCCCCCAGCGGTCCCCCAGCGCGATCCTCCGCTCCGGAGCCCTTCACCTTGGTGGCTTTGAGGCTGAGTGATCTCTCCCTGTCCTTATCTCGACGCACAAGATTTCATTATATTTTGTCTCCCCAGTCCAATTGAGGAGGGGAGTGATAGAGCAGCTTTGGTGGGAACCCTGGAGTCCAGCCAGGGTCAACCCACTGCAATAGCAAAGACCTTACAGAAAAGCTGTTAACAGAAACTAACTGTGGATCATGATCTGAGTGATCATTTACTGAAGCTGTAGTAGAAAAAGAATATATGACTTCAGGTGAGATAATTCTATTAGTGTAAGGGAATTGATAATTCTATAGTCCAAGGCACTGTTGAAACCTCATCTGCAATATTGTGCAACATTCAGGTGAAAAAAGGTGTACTCAGATTGGAAGCAATGCAGAGAGCATTCCTGGGTCATCAGGGAAATGGGAAAACTAGCTAAAGACAGGAGAATAATGAACTTGAGTGTTTTGGAAATTAAGACTGGGAGGAGATCTGATTGCAGACTATAAATGCATCAGGACATAAGCACCAGGGAAGGAGATGAGCTATTTAAGCTAAGGGTTAGTGCTGGCACTGTAACAAATATTCTCAAACAGGCCATGAATATTTGGTGAGGAAAAACTTTCCGACCATCAGAATGGAGTTCTGGGACACATTTCCTAAAGAAGTAATAGAGTAAATCAAATTTTTATGTTTAAGATGGTGTTTATTCATTTTGTGCCAAGGAGTTAAATATTGATTCTCCCCTCACTAGGGGTGAGAGAGAGGGAGCAAGGAAATACAGGACACTGGAATCCAACCACAAACTCTTTGTCAGTGCCCTGTCCAGAAATGAGAGAGAATTGTCATTCTTTCAACAAAAAAGATTGCAGTGACAAAAAGTTGTGTTGTGCAGGAATCACATTGACATTACTTGCCCATCAGAGTTGGGTAAAAAGCCTGAAGACAGAAAGGGATCTGAACGGTTAAAAAGTCAAGGCCATTCACCTTTGGTGCCCAGTTTTAGACGCTTCGATTGCCCCTGACTCACGAAGGCAAATACCATGTCATTTTAGATATCATGCTTTCTTCTTGTCTTTAAGGTATTTCATTTCTGTCCTTGAAATCATCAGTTATCTTGAAAAGCTTAGCTAGGAAGTCTTGTTAGGAAGTGTGAGGAAAACCCTTCCTAAGGGACTACTTCACTCTCATTCTGAATGACAATGAGGGGAAAGTACTGAGACACTTATTCATGCCTCCATGTTTTGTTATTCAAGAAATACCACACTATTGTCCATGTCCTACAAGAAAGGTGTAATTCTGACTTTGGGATTTTTTACACCACAGTTAAAGAAAGGCGGTAAACAAGGACAGCTGACAAAGAATGGGGAAACAAAGAGAAGAGCAGCAATTAAGAGACTTGGAAAATGCAGACTTTCTAAGAAGTGCAGTAGTTCAACTAGAGATACTAAAGTTCATCCAGCATATGGCAGAAGAGAAAATGCAACAAAGTCATTGGTAAAAGGAATGCAAAATTCTGAGAATGCAGGAGAGATTAATTTCCCTATGGCAAATTTCTTCTGTAGAAGATAAGGACGTGGCTGCTTGTTTCATCTTAGGATGGCAAAAAGAGACAGACAGCACATTTCAAGTTCAAGGAGAAAGCAAAAATTAAAAAATTAAAATAACGGTAACACAAGTGTTTCCCAGCTCATTTCAAATGGAATTGCTAGATGAGTATTTTTTTTCTTTTCCAGTTTCTCATCGCATCTTAGGATAGAAGTTGCTGAAGGCTAATAAATAAAACCTGACAGTATATTTTTCCAAGCTTCATCCCCTCCTTTCTGCTAATTACAGGCACATTTCAAGCTTTTCATCCCATCTTATATGTTTTTCAGCATATATCATCTTCACAATTCATTTCCATGAATCTGATTATTTCCATTTTCTGCTTTACATAATAAATCACATCTTTGTTTCAAGAGCTCCTTATCTCCTGATCCCCTTTGGGATCAAAAGCATGAAATTTGATACATTAGCTGTTCTATCCCATTACATTAATTAGGAATGAAGATCATGTTTTGAGAAATTGCTTGAACTTTATGAAGCATTTATTGAAATCACTCATTTTAAATTAGA
>NW_008795922.1:182994-192249 GCF_000699145.1 Aptenodytes forsteri | reverse complement strand
AAATCACTGCATTTTAAATATTCACAATTGCAGAGCTTCTCAGACAAAAAATAAACACACAGGAGAAACAGAGAAAGCTAGAAATCAAACTACCATGACTGGAGCAGACATAATTACTCTAAAATTATTCTCTCCAATTGTCTCTGTCTCATAGGCAAAAATGCCAAAGGTAAATACCAAAATGGTCCCCTTTTCAACTTGAAAGAGCAGATATAATTTCCTGCAGTTAGAAGGTAGAGTATGTTATTGGCCTGGTTAGGAGTAGTGTCAAATCCAGAGCAAAGGTTGACAAACACCACATTGTGGAGTCTATTTTTGATCGAGTTTCTTCTGGGAGATGTTTTTATCAGAATTCGATGGCTCTGTGAATGGAACATAGGACAGCTCTCCTTCCTCTACACCTTTAAAAGTTTTAGTTCTTGGTCCTTTCAGTTTCAAAATATTACACCACCTCCATTAAAAGGAGGAGTTTGCAAGAGGCTTATGACACCACTCTGATAGACAAATTAACACCCTCCCTCCCTGCCTCTGCTCCTGCTTGTGCCAGTGCAAAGGTGCTTAGATGCTTGCACAGAAGTGATTTTATGGCACTGCTGTGGACCTGGATGTCCAGGGAACAAATTCAGGTCCACCCACATGGCACAGAGCACTGCTGTGCAGGAGTTTGGCAGAGAACAAGATGGAGAGGAGAGGAGAGGAGCAGGGTGGGGAGAAGGCAACCCACCATCCTTTCCTCCTCTCCTCTCGGACAGCAGATCTATCTGTTGGATCCAGCAGTTTCAGAGCAATGTCAGAACAAGGAAAGTTGTGTGAAATTCCCACTGTCTACCTGCTCCAGCAACACAGTCAAGACCTGGGAGTCTGAATCTCATGGCAATTCTATGATCCGGTGAAGTTCTTCTAGCAGGTGCTCCAGTCCACGGCAGTGCAGCTCTCTGAGCAGGTGTTTGAAATTAATGAGCTTTGGTGAGTAGAAATGGCTTATGGATGAGCTTTAATTCAAAGACAGGCTTTGCTGGGTCTGAGTTTCAGAACATTCTTTGTTTGGGATTGTGGGATAACATATCCAGCTATGAACGATCAGATATGTACCTTCAGTTTTCCCTGCTGTGAAAGTGTTTCTGTGCTCTTGGCATTATTTCTAAAGAGAGTGAGTAACACCTGCCTTTAGCCAAGGGATTTCTGAAAGCCTGTAAAGATTATTCATCCTCCCTACAGACCCAGAGCAGAGAAATTTGTCCAAAAGTCCTCTCTGAGTTGTTTTGTTCTACAGCTTCTGGAGAGGCATGTTCCCCCTCTAAATACCTCAGAGAGGCAAAACCTAGGAGCCAAAGCAGACACAATGAAGTTTAAAAAAAATGTACTGAGTGCAAACACAGGCCAATCCACTCACCCAGCTTAGACAAGTTTTGGCAGAGCAGCTGAACTCTTGAGTGCTCAACAACACGGAATGCCAAAAAATATATTCCCTACCTCTGACTTCATATAATTTTCTTTACGGTTTTGCCTATATTGTCCTTTTGTTTTCATTATTTCTTTTGGTATTTTTGTCTTCTTAGATAGCAATGATAGGCATATTTATGCAGATCGTTTAGTAGGCAAATGTATTCCTGCATGTGCTCTAATGTGTTTCCTGTCATGTTGTTCATTATTCCTTCAGACTTTAATAATGTTCTCAGCTTGATATGGTTAAGAATAATGAAGCATTTATTCCTATTCAAGAAGCTAATTAAAAGACTCAGTTTTATTTCTCCTAGGTGGGTTGATGGCTTAATTATAGATGTAACATTCAGAAAAAAAACCCTTTCTGTGTTGGGTGGCCCTATATAACTACACCATGTCTCTGTTTCCATTTTCTCCATGACATTGTATATTACGGTTCCATGAAAAAAGAACAATACAATGAAGTTTGAAAGAAAATGCTTCTGCTAATGAGCTGCAAAGTTATGATGAGCAATTACTATGTGAAACTTAAAGTGAACGTTATGTGGAACTGGAATGGAGTTTTCCATTGTATGTCTGAAAGCAAAACGGGGCCTGGCTATTGTCTCCACTTGCCACCTCCAGTTCAGATCATAAGTAATGGTGCATGAGTGTTACATGGCTACGTGCCCATCCCAGGCTTAATCCTTCAAAATGGTGAAGTCCATGGAAAGTCAGAGACATACAGTGCTTCATGGGGTTTTGTCTTTGTTACGCTGTATGCTAAGAGTGATTTAGAGATGCGCTGTGATGCCTTCCCAACAGTTTGCCAGACTTATATTTGACATGTATTGTCTTCTTGTTACAGCTTTTTCTGTTAAAGAGCATAAATTGTGGAATAAAAAATGAAGACGTAAAGGAGCTCTCTGAGTCAGACCATGAGAAGCATAGCGGAAACAGAAATAACTGTGAGCCCTCCACTCCATAAACTCCCTGGTCCTGCAGACCTTCAGAGTCCACAAGACAAGCAGAAGGACCCCTAGAGACTAACTCACATTGGAAGCAGAGGCAGAACTGCATGAGGTACTCCAGCCGGGAGATGGGGGCTGTGGAACAAGACGAAAACCTTGGGTGAGAACCAGCCGCTGCCAGGTTCCCAGCAGAGATCTGTGGGAATGACTGTCCTGAGAATCTCTGGAAGGGATCATCTGGTGTCCTGCAGTAGGATCTGCCTTGACTTCTACCTGGAGTCCTGCTGCAAACTGGACCCTGCCAAATGGTTTATTTGAGTGGAGAAAGGGGAGAGAACCCTGTTGTGTTCAACAGTTTTGTATCATACAGGTTCAAGTCTTGAGAGGATCATAAAGGGAGCGCTACGTAAGTACCCCTGTGTTTCCATTCTGTGGGCTGAGACTGGAAACAAGAAGGAGTGCAAAAGCATTTAATCCTTGTACTTACAGACGTGACCCTTCAAACAGCACAGCCTTTGTTGCTGCCATGTGTGATAACTCCTTTATTAAAGGAATTCAAGGCACAGTTGTATTCATCCAAAGTGACATTTCCGCTGAGCCATATCAAAATGTGATGGGATATGGAGACCTGCAGATCTTAGGAGTCAACACCATGATGTGGCCCGGGGTTTGGAGGCTTCTGACTGTACTTACTTGCAGGATTTTGTCTTTAAAAAATAAATGTTCCCAGACTGTTTGTAGTGGAAAATTCAACTTGTTTGCAGTTTGGAAGCAATGCCAGACCTGCCAATCATGGGTAGCAGGGAATTACCTCATGATGGTAACCTTTCTAGCCAGGATCTCCCATATCTACTTCCTTGAGTTATAGACTGTGGAGGAGTTTTTGCTGCTGGTGAGCACGGCAAGTGCAGCTTCTGACCATATTGACTATCCACTGATTATTAAGTCTGGCATCAAGGACTAGTTCCTTCTGTCTATTTTAGACTACAGTCTTCATTTCAGATATGAATTTCTCTCCTCTTTCTCTTTTCTCCTGTTATTTCTTTTTCTCTTTACTTCTTTTTCAGTTATATTAAGTGCAACTTTGAAAGCTTGTAACAAAAAGGCTAAGAAAAGATTTAAACATGTAACTACAGTAATGCAATAGCACTAATAGGTTGGCTCCTTTCCTGGAAAGAGGGTTTATCAGCTGTAAGGGCCTGTGATAATTCAGACAGTCAGGAAATCCTAGAGGAGAGAGAGCTGAAAAGTCATAGAAAGAGGAAGCAAATATTTCACAAATGAAGGTGGGAGGAAGATTTTCATCGCCTTAAGATGAATTAAGACTCAGTAATAAAAGCCTGATGAGGGAAAGTAATTCAGTGTACATGAACACAGGCCTCAGGGAAAGAGTGGACTTGAAGGAGAGGTATCAAAATCAGAACATTTGCTATTTTTGAAATGATGTGTACTTTCTTGTGCTTGCTTTATTTAGTAAATACCAATGATGTTTTTAGACCACCAGTGACAGGTTTGGAGACAAAGAGCTCAGGTCTTTGGGATCCAACACAGTGATCTAAGTTATCTAAAGATGGAGAGTTCAAACCTAATAAAAACACCACCTAATAAACCTCGCCTGGTGGATATAAATCATTATTTTCATTCTAGATTAACTGTTTTTCAGTGTGTCTGTCAGATTTGGGTGCAATCTGAAGCCATTATTTGACCAAAGAAAATATTAAATAAACACAGAGACGTACTTCCTTTCTTGCAAAATTCACAACTCAATTTCATTGGCATTTCCATAGCAACATACTTCTAATGTAGAATCCAGGATTACCCTTTAAATATGGGTGTCCAGTATGACAGATTAAATATTTGTCTCCATCTCTGCTGGCAATACAAAAGAACAATACTAAAATTTAAGAACTGGCACTATCTAAGCTTGGATGACCAACATCTAAATGACAACCTAAAGGCTATATAGCAAAACTTGTATAAGGACTCTGCACTGGGATCATCAGGGCTCCTAAGGTTTAGACTGTGATGCTTAATTAATGGAGCAACGTTTCCTAATTATATCTTGGGAATCGATGTCAGTAAGAATTGTGAAGGTGTGTGCAGGAACTGAAGGCACAGAGGCTCCTTGAAGAAAGCTGAAAATCCAAATTAAAACTTCTGTTAGAACAGCTATTTGGAGCTCTTTTTAACACATGTGAAATATAACAATACTTTCTGTAAAGGCTCAACTAAGGAGGAGCAAAATGTAGTTCTGTAATCGTATTCTTTGATCTTTCAGACTTCGAAAAAGGCCAGCCACTTCAGGGAACACTCATTAGGACCTGAAACTTCCTGTCCTTATATATGCCAAGCTCTTTCTGTCGTAAAGACACAGCTGTTTTGCTGTGATGGTGATCCATTCCCTGAAAAGCGTCCTCAGGAAACGTAGGACCACTTTCACTAGCTTAATGTAGTGTTTAAGTGATGGGCTTTGCATAGTCAACAAAATAAACCTTATCTGTTGATTCCTCCTTTAAAGTGAGATTTCTCTTTTTGGCCAAGAAGTGAATTTGAACCACTTTGGTCACATGGATACCAGATCTCCAGTGTGAGGTTGAGATATATGATGATCCAGTGCAATTAAGTCAATTAAACATGTCATAGAATCATAGAATCATCAAGTCCAACCGTCAACCCAACACCACCATGCCCACTAAACCATGTCCCCAAGTGCCTCATCTACTCATCTTTTAAATACCTCCAGGGATGGGGACTCAACCACTTCCCTGGGCAGCCTGTGCCAATGTTTCACCACTCTCTCAGTAAAGAAATTTTCCCTTACATCCAATCTAAACCTCCCCTGCCGCAACTTGAGGCCATTTCCTCTCATCCTATCGCTTGTTACTTGGGAGAAGAGATCGACACCCACCTCGCTACAACCTCCTTTCAGGTAATTGTAGAGAGTGATGAGGTCTCCCCTCACCCTCCTTTTCTCCAGGCTAAACAACCCCAGTTCCCTCAGCCGCTCCTCAGAAGACTTGTTCTCCAGACCCCTCACCAGCCTCGTTGCCCTTCTCTGGACACGCTCCAGCACCTCAACGTCCTTCTTGTATTGAGGGGCCCAAAACTGAACACAGTATTCAAGGCGCAGCCTCACCAGTGCCGAATACAAAGGGACAATCACTTCCCTACTCCTGCTGGCCACACTGTTTCTGATACAGGCCAGGATGCCATTGGCCTCCTTGGCCGCCTGGGCACACTGCCGGCTCATGTTCGGCCGGCTGTCGACCAACACCCCCAGGTCCTTCTCTGCTGGGCAGCTTTCCAGCCACTCTTCCCCAAGCCTGTAGCGCTGCATGGGGTTGTTGTGGCCGAAGTGCAGGACCCGGCACTTGGCCATGTTGAAGGCATTGCACATCTCTGCTTTGCACATCCTGCATGTTGCTTCATGATGCTACTGGTATGGGCAGAATATGTCAACACTATGTCAGTCAGAGGACTCTGCTATCCTGTAAGAACAGCCTGAAAGTAGCGCTAAGCATGCTTTGCTGCATTGCAAGCGCACTTTCTGAATATATGGTAGCCTTGAAGAAAACAAGCAAACTGCCTAGGCAATGCTGCTGAATGGTGTTAATGGCACTATATGCCAGGATCTGCATAAAGGCACAGGCAGCTCCAGCTGACACTGTGCTTGCAGCCTAACAACAGACAAATCTCAATGTGCAGGGGTTTTCTCTGGTAGCCCATGCTTGTTGGCATTGGCACCTTCTCCTCCTGCTCCTCATGTCCTGAGGAACAACAAAGATGGGAGAAGGCCTCCTCGACATCTGTGGGATGTTGTTTGCTTTTGCACATAGCAGTTTGGTCACAGAGAGATGCTGTGCATGATTGCCTTCATCATCCAATGCTGCATGACAGCTTTCGTGATCAAAGGAGAAGACTAAAATGGTGCCTGCCTACAGATGATACACCAGAGGACTTCAAAGAGTTTTGGTGAGTGGGAGAGAAAATTCAGGCTCTTCCTGGAACCCAGCACCTGGCTAATCCACATGGGAATGTTCCCCACAAAAGTCCTCTCAAAGTTAGCAATGTATGTTGCTAACATGGGTATGTTACTCAACCTCCACACAGCAATCTTAATTTCAGTTTATATTGCTTAAGATGCAGTGGGTGTTTGAAATTCACAGTGAATGTTCTGAGAACTAACGTATTTTAATTGAAAAACTATTGTTTCTTAAGATATGTGGATTATAAGATAAGAAATTTATCACTGTGTCTTCCAAAAGGATTAACGAGAGAAGTCAGTCAGGCAGTAAGAGATATTCTAATTGGAATAGAAGGAAATATTGAAGAGAAGGGGGTAGAAGGGCGAATCAGTAATTTAATCTCTTGTAGGATGATGTGATGCTCCAATGCTCAGACACTGCAGATGCAGGGCAGGAAAGAGTTAAGGTGAAGATAAACAGAAAGCTGGGATGGCAATGTAGGACCGAATAGACCAGGTACACAGAGAAGAGGAAGGAGTGTCCATCCTGCATGACAGAGAGGGACCCAAAGACAAAAAATCACCAAGAACTCTCCAGGTCATGCCATCCTTGGGTAGGAAAAGAAACTAAGGTGTCAGCTTCGTAAATAAACAGACAAGCTAAAGCAGCTGAGGAGGTCTTCAGATGACAATTGTAGTTAAGAACTGTGGGGTTTTGTCTTACTCTTTTACACCTAGTTAATGTATGGCAAATACATATTTCAAAGAAAACCAAAAAGCTGTCTTTTCCAATATGTTTCCTGCCTTTGTTAATCTGGCCAGATAACTTCTTGTACTCCTAGGCACACACCCTTTCATCTCTGTACTAGCCAAGCTGCAGATCTTTTGGAGCAGACAGGTCATGTCCATCCTGTGTACTGTGTACTGATGGACCATCCCTTTTACCTCAGAGGCAGGTCCTCCTACCACGTTCACTACTCTGGCTTACGTATCTCATGCGTCATGTGTGATTACACCAGTGTACTCAAAAGAAAAGGCCATGTTCAACACTACCATTCAGCCTCTGCTTTGCACATCCTGCATGTTGCTTCATGATGCTACTGGTATGGGCAGAGCTTCAGCCATGGAGAGTTGCATCAAGACCAAAAATGTGCTTGCTGGAACAACAGAAAACACAAGAGGATTGGTGTCTCCTGATGGAGTCTGGTTTTGGTGACCTGGTCCTTTACACTACTGAATGACATATCCTTGTAGAAAGCTTTGGGGGCTTCAGCAACAAGTGAATGACAAATATCTCCCTGCATACATGACTACAGTAAATGAGTAACTCACGGTGGATAAATGTGTCCTGCAGCACATGTTGGTTAGACACACTTTGGAAAACATCAGAAAGTGAGGAGAAAGTCTTAGGAGCATAGAGGGTCATTTCAAACTACCTACAAAGCACAAGGAGAGAGAGGAGGCTTTTCAAACTGTTAGCTGCTCTTCAAAAGAATAATTCTTTAGGAATTGTAAGCACTTAAGTCTATAGCTTTTGTTTACTTCAGGAGCTTCTTTTAGTCACTAAGTATTCTTTAAAAATGGAGAAAGTGTATTCTCTACATAAAATCAAAACAGTAGATATGATTCAAGTGTACATTATTTCACTGTGGAAGTATAGGTAGTTTTGTGTGTTTTGCTTGCCTTCAGTTTAGGTGCCAGTTTTTCATTTTGAGCAGTTCAGAGCCCAGAGGAGATTAAGAGAATACTTCCCTTTAAAGCACAGGAGTTTATATGTACTCCTAGGCCATAACTTCCTCTTTTTATGGGCAGATATGATTCAAAACTGGTGACATCTTCTGGTGCATGGAACAACCATGCCCCTGAGTCTTCACTGTACAATCTTAGCCATGGAAATACATGCTTTGTCCCAGCATGTCACCATTCCCATGGGTCAGGAAGGTGGCTTTTTAACAAGGGTAGCAGGACAGACAGATACACAGTGCATACAGCCAGACTATGAAAATACATTAGATTATTGCTTGTCCTTCCTCTATCCTTCCTGTCTTTATGCTTTTTGTGTTGGCAAGCTCCTCTTTGGGGCAAACATTGGCTTTTGGCATCTGCTTCTGTGTATCCAGAATAACTTTGATCCTCATTATTTATGATAGCAGAGCTAATATAATACAAATTACCTCCTCCAGATCCCTTTTTTGTTTCAGGTTTCAAATGTCTTTTTCTAAACCTGCAAAAAGCTGGTACTGCCTTGAACCAAATGCTATTGAAATCCTTATTTTTCTTTCCTTTACCTGACTCCATGTCCTCTAAATTTCAGGTAACCACAATCCCACATAATCCTCAAACTCCTTAACTCATATATCCTACAAAACATGAAACCATTGCCATCCAAGATCCCACCCATTTCCAAATACTTGACACAAATGCCCTGCTTTTGCTTCAGTACTTCACCAGCTTGACTCACTGCTCCCAGAAGCTTGTGCAGATCCACAGCCATCATAACCTCCCCTTTTTTCTCTTTTTTTAATCCACAATACTAGATGGTGGGCAGGTCATCTTTGTGACAATTTTTAGTAATTTAATTTTGTTTCCTTACTTTATCAGGTTCCCCAGCAATCAGAATTAGAAGGGAAAAGGGAAGACAGGGAAAATAGGAAGAAAGAAGCAGTGAAAGAATATCTAAATCAATATATAATATTGACGGGGACATCTAAAGCAAATATATATTTCACTGATTTTCTTAAGTTTTGAAAAACAGGTTTTCATCATCATGAAAATTAAAATTATAGAATCAGAATCATATAATAGTTTGGGTTGGAAGGGACCTCTAAAGGCCATCTAGTTCAACCCCCCTGCCATGGGCAGGGACATCTTCAACTAGATCAGGTTGCTCAGAGCCCC
>NW_008795922.1:175734-182214 GCF_000699145.1 Aptenodytes forsteri | reverse complement strand
TACAGACCCCTGCGGGATGCCACTCATCACCAATCTCCATCTGGACATTGAGCCGTGGACCACTACCTTCTGGATGCGACCATCTGACCCAATTCCTCACCCACCGGACAGTCCACCCATCAAATCCATACCTCTCCAGTTGAGAGAGAAGGCTGTTGTGGGGGACGGTGTCAAAGGCCTTACAGACGTCCAGATAGACGACATCTGTAGCCCTTCTCATGTCCACTGATGTAGTAGAGATAAATACAACACAACAGCATGGCCAGGCTGATCTCCTCATCACTAACCTATAGAATTAGTCACATAGAGGGTCACAAAAGTGATCAGGGGGATGGAACACGTCTCCTATGAAGAAAGGCTGAGAGAGTTGGGGTTGTTCAGCCTAGAGAAGAGAAGGCTTTGGGGAGACCTTATTGCAGCCGATCAGTACTTAAAGGGGGCTTATAAAAAAAAGACTGTTTCTTGCTGCATCAGTTATGAGGCAATTTTCTCCCTTTATTTTTGCAAATACATCTGTAATTACAAACGCCCTTTGAAGAACTGTTACATCTGAGTATATCACTTCTAATTACTAACTAACAATTGTCAAAATAAATGAGCATCAGAAATGTGGCAGGTTTGGTTTTTTATTGTGTTTACTTGTATACTCATTAATTTGAGACGATAAGTAAATGGCACCAGTTTGGAAAAACACTGAGGCCTTAATGTGCTTAATTTGCTGAAGTTACACTGACCCTTAGAGTGCTAATGAAAAGTCTATGCATC
This sequence comes from Aptenodytes forsteri, assembly GCF_000699145.1. Classification (NCBI taxonomy): domain Eukaryota; kingdom Metazoa; phylum Chordata; class Aves; order Sphenisciformes; family Spheniscidae; genus Aptenodytes; species Aptenodytes forsteri. Next base: position 181,449 of record NW_008795922.1, on the reverse strand, counting down.
ATTTCAGATGTATATAGGCCTTCTTTTCAGATTTAAGTGGTGCATACTCCTTTCCTAGGCACCTCACTGGGTTCAGAGGTGATTTTCATCTTGCTGAAGTACTTTGAGACTTAGTAAATCTTCAGCTAAATACTCTAGTTTTCATAAATGAAATATTTTTAGAATACAGTCCCATTGCATGACTCCTTAATTTACTAGTGCTGAAAGTCAATATATTAATTACTGTCAAGGAAGGCAAGAAATTGGTTCTAGCAGGATCTGGTTGAGACTGATGCTAAAAATTGCAATTTCTATGTGATTCTTATTCGCTGCCTTATCTACAATTAATGGCCACTGTCCAGACGATAACATATGAAGGACCACACTGCAAAACCAAGTTTACAAATAGAATAGCTGCAGACAATTGAGAAGAAATAGTTTGATAATACTTCTGGATTTGTTCCTTTGGTAAGTTATAGGACAGATATTTTAGAACTCCAGGAAAGCTCCAGTTGAACTTGAACTGAGCAGCTATAATTTATATGTAACATTAATGCCAATTAAGATGGCAATAAGACAGTAGTTATTTTCTAATTATAATTGACAATAACAATTTTATTAGATTGCAATTGGTATATAAACATTATGAGTTTAAAGTGTGTAAACAGGAACACAATCATTTATTTGAGTCAAATAAGAACTGTTTTGAAGCTGATCACATTAAACTAAAAGTATGACTGATAAACCCAGCCTCAGTTTCACTGGCAATCTACAATATTGACTATATATTAGTTTAAGATAAATATGTTACTTAGTGTTACCTGCGGGGAAGAGACAGAAATATCTGTCAATCTAAATTTCTATAAAATCTGAGTCCCAGCACACCAAGATCCAGATTCTGAAAAATTTCAGCTGCTTTAAAGTTATTTAGGAGCCTAACTCCCCCATTAAGTCAAACAATAGTGGCTGCATAAATTCTGTTGGGTATTGGACCTTTATAATCATTTCAGCAAAACTTAGTCCCTTAGCTGCCCATATCACCATGGCAGCTTTAATTCTTAATTGTAGTAACCAATTGAGCATAAAAAATGAAGTGGGTACATGTTATCAGATCTTGAAGTAACTGATTCACTAAGCATGTCCTGAGAAATGAGTTTTGAATAAAAGCCTTTGCCTCACCCAGGCAGAGGTGCAGAGATGCCACATGAAGGAAAGTGAGCTCCTTGGTTTTATCAAGGTCAACACGTTAAACTTGATTATTGCACAAAGATGCTGCTGCCAGGGGAAAGCTTTGGGTGTCAAAGGAACGTGTGCAGGATTGGGGGCCTGATACAAGGCCAGGAAAATCAACAGACATCTTGCAGAGTCTTTGTAGGTCTTGAGGTCTTCTTCAGATTCATGATATACCAATTCGGCATGAGTTTCTGGAAGCACTGTCACATGGATGAGGCATAAAATAAAACTAGAAACATGAGCTAAAAGCTCAACATTTCTGGTCATTAAAGTGTCAAAGGACTTTTCTAAGTGTCTAGCCCACACATAGTGTGACAACCTGTTCCCATCCAGTGACCAAAGCACATGTACCATATGGACCTGTGTCAGGTACAGGTGAGGTTTTTTAGCTCAAAGTTAATAGTTTTCTTGCTCATGTATATCTGGGTCAAAACTCCTTGTTGCTGTCCTTCAGAGAGCTATTTATTAAGTCATGCCAGGACAGGAAGGGCCTGCTCAAATACCAGCTCTGAACATCCTATTGCAGCCCCACAGAAACCCTCAGCCCAATTCTCCAACCTGGTCTATGAGGAGCGTTAAGAGCTGCTCTCTACTCAGAAGATGAAGATGGTTTGGACTATACTGCTTGTGAAATGCTTTGATTCCAGGGCATCACTCTGTGGTTTACTGGCTTCTATATCAGAAGCAATTTTAGACCCACAGAGGCCTGATGCAGCAGCTAAACCACTGGTGCCCCTGAGAAGCAGGAGCATCCCACCCATTGAACACCCAGCATTACTTACCTTTGCCTAATAGTTCTTCACCATGTTTCCTGGGTTAACAGCAACTGTCCTTGTTTCTCTTCCACAGAAACACCCTTGTCAGGGAAGTCAATGGAGCACTTGAGGAGATGTCTGTTTTGACATTACACCAGCACAGTTCCATCACAAAGGGCACCAGGATGGCTTCAATCACCCTAACCATTCCTCAACAGAAAACAAGTAGTCTGCCAGGAATTATCAGAGATTAACAGGAAGGTATGGCAAAAGGACAGCACAAGGCAAAAGGCAGTCTGAAAATAGATAGCAAAATAAGAGATTCCAAAATGGAAGAGGATTACTAGCTGAGCAATGTGCAGAAAGAAGTGTTTGGGTGCAAGCTCCTCCTTATCTGGCTTGATGATTCAGTCTGGATAATGAGTTATTTGCTGTTTGTTGACTCCAAAGGAATTTCATGACAGATTGTGCTGCAGATGTCATTGTCTAAGGGATTTTTTTTTTCATCAGCTTTGCTTTTGGGGAAGAAAAATGAAGTGGCAAACATTTATTGTTGGTAGTTACCAGAGTTATTCCTGGAAGCAAAAAGTGCTACGAAGTTATGAGCTGGATAACAGAACTGGGTACATTTTTAATGCAGTGTTATTTCATTTCATGTAGTAATAGATCTGCAAATGGGAATAAGAGGGCATTGTAGTCAGAAGCTTTAAAACACATTTAATTGGGAAATATTGAAATTATATATTGTTTCTGTAAGCTTTTCTCAGGGAAAACCTGAGGTTAAACCACGACGCATTGTAGTCAGAAGCTTTAAAACACATTTAATTGGGAAATATTGAAATTATATATTGTTTCTGTAAGCTTTTCTCAGGGAAAACAGCTGTTATTATTACTATTTTTTCCAAATGCAGAAAAATTCAGAGAATAAGTAAAAATCATGGGAATGCCATAAATTTCAAGGCATGCACATTGGAATGCAACTTTCTCACATTTTAATATACTTACATAGACATACTTGGCAAAAGCATGCATTTATGTGGAATTTAAACCAAAGCCACATTCTATAATGCAGATACAGGTTTTCAATAATGAAGGGCTTCATTCCTCTCTCACTGAGGTCAGTTGTAAAACTCCTGATAACTTTGCTAGAAGTAGTATCAGCCACTTTGCGAGAAGTAGGATCTGCAATTCTGAGAAAACAGAACAAAACCTGTTATTTTTTGTATGAAATTATTAATGGCTGGTGACCCGGTGAAGAAGAGGAAACTGACAAACAGAATCAGGCAAAAGATAGAAAAAGAGTGAGTGGAAACTTCCCAGAGGTACTTCAAATTAGAAGCGTGATTAAAACTTTGAAGTTCCTTCCTTCCTTCCTTCCTTCCTTCCTTCCTTCCTTCCTTCCTTCCTTCCTTCCTTCCTTCCTTCCTTCCTTCCTTCCTTCCTTCCTTCCTTCCTTCCTTCCTTCCTTCCTTCCTTCCTTCCTTCCTTCCTTCCTTCCTTCCTTCCTGCCTTCCTTCCTGCCTTCCTGCCTTCCTGCCTTCCTGCCTTCCTGCCTTCCTGCCTTCCTGCCTTCCTGCCTTCCTGCCTTCCTGCCTTCCTGCCTTCCTGCCTTCCTGCCTTCCTGCCTTCCTGCCTTCCTGCCTTCCTTCCTGCCTGCCTTCCTGCCTTCCTGCCTCTGTCCTGTGATACAGGTGTGTAAGTGGACAAGCAGAGTCAAGGGAATGCAGAGTGAACAGAGAAATCTGGTGTCCTGTAGCTGATGACCACACCATCTAGAGAAAGTCTCCGAGATAAATGCTGCAGCTTAGTTATTGAAAGAGTTTGCTAAATCCTGCCCAGTCATGCCTGCACTTTTCTCAAAAAAGTCATTATGAAAGTCTAGAACATGTCTGAATTCTGCAAAGCCAGGAAGGACACCAAGAGCTGAGCACCCTAGCTGCTAATTAGCTTGTGCATCTGCTAGCAAGTCTCTGGAGGTTTAGGTGGAGTCAGTTTGGCTTTCACACTTCCCCTTCCAAGTGCTTGCTCTTGGGATCTCTCCATCAAGTGCCACTCATGAATATCAGATTAAGAGATTAAGACTGATTTTTGTTGTTGTTTTTTTTGTTTGTGGTTGGTTTCCCAGTGCGTGTCCAGGACTAAAATCAAGAATAAGAATTGTCAGGCTTCATCGCATGAGATGAGGTCCTGGAAGGAGGAGAAAAGAATCCTTCTCACAGCAGCGTGTTGTTGACAGGCAGCTTGTTTCTGCTATGTATCCTGCCTGTGAATAACATGTTCCCTGTGAAGACTGACACAGTTTGCAGAATGTTCAGAGAGAAACTCCACTCAAAACAGAAGACAGTGCCAGAGCAGGCAACTTTATGAATTAATTTTCATTGTAGGCATTATGCACTAACAAAAAGATACTAGGATGGTTTAAAATTGTTAATCCTATGGCCTCAACCCTTTGCAAACAAGAACAGAGACACAATTTTCAGTTGCTGACTTTGCTTGCTAATGGAGTATTAACCAAGTGGTATCGAGCTATCAGCAAGTTGGCAGCTCTCTCACTGACTAAGATTTTCGACTGGCTCATATGGGAGACCAGATAAGAAATTCACATAATCCTTTCCACCAAATCTCAAAGGTTGCTTTTGCAATGGCTTCTTAATTTTCCATTTGTCATGTTATTCTATCACTTCTTGCATTGTTTATGAGAAATTTCAGATAATAAATTTCAGAAAAGTAACTTGCACATGCTCACTAGTAAATTGTCTTGCCAAATTTGTGAACAACATAAAGTATTAATATGTACAACAGAAAGACTCACACTATGTATTTAACTCCCATCTTTAACTCACCTGCTCAGAATATGGCCAACCAATAAGTTCACACTGTGAATGAACAATTGGACTGTTTTATTTTATACTGACAAATAATTTTTAAGGATTTTTAAAAGTGCATATGGTGCTTTCATAATTTAAAACAAAGTACTTCATGTGCATTATAAAACTTTCCACAGAGAACAATATCTCTGTGATTAAATTATTCTAAGAATTAGCTTAAAAAATGGTATGTCATAGTTTCATATTTAAAACAGTTTGTGTTTAAGTCATAATCACTCTTTGAGTCAAACCAGAGCATGATTGCAAATTACTAACATAAGAAAGTACCTAATAAAGCCTGAATTTCAGTATTTATAGATTTCCTGTAAATGTCTTTAATTAAAATTAAACTTGAGATTCAATCACAAAAAACAGCAACAGGTTTTAAAATCCACATTCTTTTGAGGAACCATATCTTCAGTTTTTCAAAGAAAGAAAATCATTGCTAACCAAGGCAAACTATTCCATCAATGTTAAATTATTACAGCTTTCCCTACAATGTAATTGGATCTTCACTTGTTTTATGAATTTAAAGAATAATTCATAAATTGTCATATCTTTAGGTTAAGGAAGGGTCATCGTAGTTCATAGTACTTTAAATATCAATATGACACTGTCATGGTTTAACCCCAGCCGGCAACTAAGCACCAGACAGCCGCTTGCTCACTCCCCCCAGTGGGATGGGGGAGAGAATTGGAAGAGTGAAAGTGAGAAAACTCATGGGGTGAGATAAAGACAGTTTAATAGGTAAAGCAAAAGCCGTGCATGCAAGCAAAGCAAACCAAGGAATTCATTCACTCCTTCCCATCGGCAGGCAGGTGTTCAGCCATCTCCAGGAAAGCAGGGCTCCATCACACGTAATGGTTACTTGGGAAGACAAA
>NW_008795922.1:161099-175656 GCF_000699145.1 Aptenodytes forsteri | reverse complement strand
GGGAAGCTGAAAAGTCCTTGACTAGTGTAAACTCTACCTAGCACAACTAAAACATTGGTGTGTTATCAACACTGTTCTCACCCTAAATCCAAAACACAGCATTGTACCAGCTACTAGGAAGGAAATTAACTCTATCCCTGCCGAAACCAGGACAGACACATATTTGAGCCAAACAGAACATTCTTGACTGTAATGACATGGCTGAACTCTAGTCTTTCAGTGTTTTGCAGCCTGAGTAGTAAGCTTTCCTCAATTCATGAATGTCTCTTCTCCTTCTAGAGGAAGTTGATTCTTGCATACTAAGCAAACATGAAACTGTCTAATACTTAAGCATTTTGTTAATTCAATTCTGTGCAGATCTGAGCTGAATCACAGTCTCTTTCTCGTGAAAGTAATCTGTTACATGTGTGACACTAATAAATTGTCATTATCTGTCTTTGTCACTTTTGTCTTAGTGAAAAGCTACACTTGTATAGCTTGTCTCACCAGAGATTATCAGAGAATTTTTAACTAAAATATACTTCAGTGATCTTGCCCACATTTCTTTCCCATTTATTATCAAGGTCCCTGATACATCTTTCAAATCACACCATCACTGAGCCTTTGCTTTGCATTTCCTCAGACATGATCCTGGGCAAGCTGCTCTACCTGACCCTGCTTGAACAGGAGGTTTGGACTAGATGATCTCAAGAACATCCCTTCCAACCTTGGTGATTCTGTGATTTTGTACTACACAGTGCTAATATTGAAAACACTTCAGTTTCTCAATGGTATCCCATTGTTGTGGTTTAAGCCAAAACCAGGACACCCATTCCACAAGTACACCATGAAACAGAGCTTCTCATCACTATGCTGATATCTTCACTGGGGTTACAGGAGACTTGAGATTTCACTAATCAGTTTGTTATCTACCTACTTACTTTTTCTTCCTGGTTGCACTACTACAGTAGGCAGTGAACTGCAAAGTAATAGCCGCAGCGGTACAATTGATTTTGCAGATGCGGTCCCATGATACGGCTCTTCCCAATAGCTGTGATCTTCACCATTCAAAGCTCTGACTCATCCACTTCTTCAGAAACTGCAAATATATCTGTAGTTATATTTGTACTGGAGTGTTTGTCATGGACTCCAGCTTTGGATCACCTGGGTTAGCAGTGATAACAAGGTTGCCACTGAGGTCTGGAATTAAGCACAGGTCCCAATAACTAGAATTTCTCTGATGTTAGGCATTGTACTGGAAATAACTACACAGCTGAGCAACCAACTACATGGCTGAACCAAGTGCATGATTAGAATATCATAGGCTGAATTCCAGTCTCAATAACACCAGAGGAATAACTCCTGGGAAAGCAACAATGTAAATATGGACCACAAAATATGTTGGTTTTTGTATGGGGGGGAGATTTGATGGGTTTTTTACAACCATAGATGTAATTCTGTCAGCATGGAAAAAAACTTAAGAATATTCCATGAGCCTAGGTCTTTTCTGATTGTCTGAATGGTGGTGATAATCATAGAGAGATCTGAGCCTGAAGATTGATCCCATATGCAGAAAATACTGCAGTGTTTTACAGGAATGAAATAAGTGAACAGAGTAGAATCAATATCTGGAGGCACAAGAGATATTTCAGATTTAGTAACATTGATTAAAGCATGATTGTTCAATATCACACACAGGGGAATCATAACTGTTTTCAGGAAGAATAAAATATTCTATGCAATATCTGTAAAACAAGACAGGAAAACAAAAACTATTAAAACAAATGCCAGGAATTTGCTTTTATTAGCCAGAACTTTTTACAACCAGAGCATATAAAAGTACAGAAGATGAGAGTGAGGGTCATCAAAGTTTGTTGCTCAGCATAGTATACAAATTGCAGTAGTAGCCACTGTCATTAGGCTGGGAGTCTTGTTCTTGGGTTTAAAACAAAGAGAGACGGTTACACACTCTGGGTTCTGCTCATGAGTCTGACTAACTTAAGTAACTTAGGTGTGGATATATCCTAAATACATCCTGAGTTAAAAACAGAGGTGTCCTAGATTCCCCCTGGAGTCAATTAGGAAAGATAGACTGAGATTAGATTGTAGACTGGCTGTCACCCCTCCTGGGGACCTTATTTTCTAGTTTCTTATTCTCTTTCTTATTCTCTCCCCCCCCCTTATTTTTTCTTTCCAGTTCCTTATTTTTAGCACAATGACCTGTATTTGGTAGTACTGGGATGGCTGAAGAAGTTTTAGCTCACAGCTGTCTCCTGTGCTCATCTGACTGAGGTACAGAGGCTCACAGCTGGCAACAGCTTTAGTACCGATTAAGAAGTTCCTGAATTACATATTTTATAGCATAATGTATGAAAAAAACCCTAGCCCTGTTCTGTTTAATATTCTGGGCTACAGTCTGCAACATTTCCTCAGTCAATTCAGGAGTTGTTCATCTCTCTCTTCCAAGGAGTGGCGGCATCTATCTTATGAAGGATGGACAGACATGGAGGTATCCTTCCTAGATACATTATGAGAGTCTAACATCTTTTGGCTCCTCCATTAAGTGAACCTATGGAGTAAGATGAATCCAGGCCTCCTCCACAGATTGGCACAGGCATTTCTGTGCTTTGGAGAAAAGATCTTCCCCTAAGAAGCATGACTGTGTACTTCTAAGCGCCTAAGCCCTTGTGTACATCTGTCTTAGGACAAAGCTCAGCCCTTAGGTATACGTTCTCCCAGCAGAGTTCAGAGCACTAGAAGAGACCTGAAACCTTGGTGAGAATGATGAGTTCAAAATGTCCATTTCAGGTCTCTAATTTACATCAGTCTTTTGTAAGTGCTTCCTTTTTTTCTATCAACTACATAGGGAACTTTGTCATCCCACTATGTCCTCTGAACACAGTTGATAAGCTCATGAAGCAGATAGGAGGAATAACCACCTCCCTCACCTTACACATACATCAGCCTCCTTAATATCTTGAAGAGGAAGGGTAACTGTTGCACAGTAGAGCTACACAAGCAAACAGCCTAACAAAACAGTTCTGTGTTGAGGATGGGTAAGAGGCATTGTCTTATCTCTCTCTGGTCTCTCATACCACTGGAAGATGCATCCCTCCACACAGCCTTTCTGTATAAGAGGAAATAAAAAAAACAAGGAAGAGTTACACTTTAAAAATGATCTGCTGAAAATACTTCACAAAATCTCATTTGCTCCCAGTACATTGTTACCTCATCAAAAATAACAAGCAATCTCAGGTAATACTATCATAATATTCTCCTAAGTGCAATGTGTAGTATTACAAAATCAAAGATGGACATATCTTAGTATTTATGTTTGAGAGCTTAGTTGTGAACCTGTCAGATTCTCCTGAAATATTTTTGCAAGAAAAAATAACAATGCGTAGCATATATATAGCACAGCACTATTCACTCCTATAGTGCTTTCAAGTTATTACTTAATCAATCCTCACAGTGTCCCTGTGCAGCAAAGATAAATTTCTATCCCCATTAGACAAGTTCTCTGCACTATAAGGAAATATTCACCCTTGAGATCTCTAGCCAACTTAGCTACACACAAAAAGTTTGGATAAATACCCAAGGTGAAACTCTTTGCTTAAACCAGTGAGAGTTTTGGGACAGACATCAGTAGTGTCAGGCCTTCACACCCATATTCTGCATTGTTCATGTGAGAAGAGCCAGCACTAACTGCACTTCTTATAGGTTCCTGTTATTATAAACTACATCTATATAGCTAAATGAAATAAAGGGTATAGCCTGTGTAGTAGGATTAGAGGAGTATTTAGGGTGGAGGGAGACAAATCTTGTCAGTGCTTCTGCTTGGGATGGGTCTCTGAAACATAACACTGCCGACAAGAGTGCTTGTTGACATGCAGCAAAACCATGCCTGGGATTATGCTGACAAGGAGGCAGTAATGACGATGTCAAAGCTCAGCGTGTGGCACTATTGGGATGAAAGCAGCCTGGGATACAGACTTCTTCCATTCTGCTTAAAAACAGAAATAGACCAAATCCATCCCCAAGCTGAACATCCCTCAACTTTCCAAAAAACCCCATGAGTTCAGAACCCATTAAAACATTCAAATGTTCTTTTATTCCTCTGACTTGTGCTAATGCTCCAGACATTTGGGCATCTGGACCTACATGTCTGATTTTTTTTTTTATGAAGAGAAATACAAGATAGATTTTGAGGGAAATAAAATGTGTGAGAGGATTTTGGTATAAAGGAGAGAAATGGTATCTTTGCCTCTTTATACTTCTGGTAAAAGACTTGCGAAGACAACGTGGACATAAAAAACATAATGCAAGTTACAGTAACAAAATATCCAAAGTATAGGCAAATGCCCTCTTTAGCATTATTGAGTTATATATACTTGAGTTGACAAAACTGGCTGAGAGCAGGAGACTGGAAGAGGACTCAGACCGTTTTATATGAGACCATGAGACAGTAACAGCTTGCCTCCGTTCTCATTTTCCTACCCCCTAAAACATCAACCCTGTCAGAGACTTGTTAAGAAAAGTTTGTAGGTATGTTGCTATCAGAATTACAGACTCATGGAATGTTTGAGGTTGGGGGACCTCTGGAGGTCATCTGGTCCAACCCCGCTGCTCAAGGAGGGCCACATAGAGCCAGTTGCTAAAGACCCTGTCCAGATAGCTTTGGAACATCTCCTAGGATGGAGACTCCACAACCTCTGTGGGCAAACTGTGCCAGTGCTCAGTCACCCTCACAGTAAAAAAACAGTTTCCTGATGTTCACAAGGAACATCCTGTGTTTGTGCCTACTGCTTCTTGTGCTGTCACTGGGCCTCACTGAAAAGAGACTATGTCAAGGCTATATCATGGTTATCATAGCCATGGTGGTCTAAGGACATGGGCAAAACAAGATTTATAGGCAGATGTAATCTGTTTTCCAACTAGTATAGTTGGAAAAAAAGAAACAAACTTTTTGGTAAACAAGTCCTCCCTCAGGATTGAAATAGATCTTCACAGGCAAATACAAAGTTGTCTGGTTGTTATTTACCCTAAGAGCGCTGCAGTTTTTATTCCCTGTGGATTGTCTTGGAGCCTGACTGAATAAAAGCAAAGCTACAAAGACTGTCTTATATGTACAAATCTTGCCACAATCCTCCTTGAGCAGAAGCACGTAAGACTGTTGCTAATGCAGAGCAGAAAAATCAGAATGGAAAAGTGCCAAGTGTTTGACCCTTCTTTTTGAAAAGAGCTATTTCGCACAATGGAAAGCTTTGACATTTTCTCTTGTCCAGAGACAATGAGGTAAATCAACAGCCTTCAAAAAAACCTCAATTTGTGAGCATCAGGTCTGTGTACCTCTGTTTAACAAAAGACTTTTTGGCCTGCAACTGAAAGATATAAAAATAACTTTATTAATTGAAATCTGTGAAATTATTCCTGCTGTTGTCTTTGTAGGATGACAAAGTTTAGCTTCTAGATTTCTTGGCCAGATTAGAATTGATTCAGCACAATACTGCTGATTTCAGTTGAGTTATGCTGAACAATACCAGCGTCACTGAAAGAATAATCTGCCCCGGAGACTACAAGAGTATCTTACCATGAAAGCCATAACTTAATTAGAAATAATCTTTTGGGAAGAGAAAGTCAAGATAATTCGGATAAATATGAGAAATGAAATTGTGTTTGGTTTAATAAAGGATTTAATTTTTGATTGTTCTTAAAACATGCATTTAGAAAAGAATCTTTATCATAATTTGTGTAAAATACATCGGGGTTTTTTTGTTTGCTTTCTTTATCAGTTCAACTAATGATCAAATTCTGCTGTTATTGTCCTGAATACCATGGGTTCAGTTGGCTTCAGTGAGGGTCCTGCTATGAGAGGAATTTTGTCTGTCTGTAAATTTATTACTAGTTCTGTACTGTTGAGTAGCACCAGTAGATATTTTTAGAAGGAGCTAGGTTTTTTTCAGAGACACAATAGCATTTCAATACTTAAGGAGAATATCCTTTTAGAGAAGGTCAGATTTTTTGTTAAGATAGATTGGTCTGGGATAGGACTAAAAATAATTAAAATTAGCCCAGTGGTTAATTGCTAAATTTACAAGGTGTGCAAAAAGCTGAATAAATTTTGAAAAAATCCATAAATGCTTGCAGTGTTTTGTTTTCAATTTTACATGATTAATAATTCTACAAAAGGCTATACTGTTATTTAAACCTTCCCATTAACTCAGAAAAATTAAATTATATATTTTACTGATATAGGATTCTGCCAAAGATCACAATGTTAAAAATACTATTCTATTTGGATGAAATGAGGAGAAACTGCTTATTGTAAGACCCCAGAACTGTTTTGGTTTTTTTTCTGTGGAGGTAAGATATTTTACTCTTCCTCTCTTTCTTCAATTTTCTAGCATATTTCTGGAAGATATGAACAATACAGATAACTGTTCATATATTTTTCCTTAGTAGTTGCAGACTTTGCACAATTGTTTGATAGACTTTATTTAGAAGCATATAAAACTATTTCTTCCTAAATGAAAAATGTGTGTGTCTGTGCTAGTTTGTAATTTTGTTGTAATTAAGATATTGTACAATGGTCTAATCAACTTTATTTAGAAATGTGCTAACTTCATATGAGGCCATTTTCCTCTAAAAACGGGTAAAAACATGAAATCAATATTTATTCATTTAGTTGTAATGTGTCCAACATTTTTCGTAACCCAAACAGATGCCAGCACCAAAAATACAGATGCCTAAGAGAGACAGTATGCTCTGCAATGGTTGAGAGGAACCAGCAAACGTGTAAGGCCAATTTTCTGTGCAAAGAGGGATAGCAATAAAGTTATGTAGCACAGATTAATGAGGACACAGAGGCCTTCTAAAAATATACATTGAGGAGATAGATGTACAGGGGCTCTGCTCTTACTGTGGTGTGGCCTTGATTGCAAGGTTTGATTGGGCTGAATTTTCAGAATTTCCTGCAGGTTAGACCTAGAAAAGGTCATTCGATCATTTAAGTCATTGGTTTGACTTCTGAAACACCATGGGACTTGTGGGGTTCCATTCAGCTGAAGCCTGAGAAAGATGCTTAACTAATGCTAGTGCCCATGCTTAGGCAACTGCATCCTGCACTTAGCCTTATAGTAACCTGTTAGGAACTCTTCCAGTTACTAAGGCAAAAGGTAGGATCAATTTCTCCTAACATTAGCCATTGATGTCTAGTCTAAGTAGATCATACAGTGCTCTCTCCAGTCAGAGGAGAGAGAAAGGTTCCTACAGAAAAGAATTCGTTCATCTTTAATTAAGCATTTAAGACTGGGGGACAGGAATAAGCCACCCTTTGCATGTGCCTGTCAGTCACCAGTGATCCAAATGACTGTCTTTAATAGTGTACTTAATTGTAAATGTCTCAGGCTACAGTGACTTTTTCCACAAAATTCCTGTTCTCTTAACACATCTCAGGCTACAGTGACTTTTTCCACAAAACTCCTGTTCTCTTAACATGATGTGTATGGTGTGCAGGACCTCAAAAAGTCTGTTTTGTGGCCTTTCAGTCATTTCTTCAAGCACTCCAGGTCAGACAGTAACAGCATCATGTTCTCTTGTAATTTGCTACTCCACCAATCTTGTCTCAGTTGCAAATTTTGCAGGTAAAATTAATTAGTTGATCCCTACCGTCGCTTTTCTCTTTCTCTACCCCACCCCCCCCCCTTCTCTCCCCCCCCCCCCCCAAAATAATATTGGGCCATCAATTAATTCCTGGGGTACCCAGAGAGAAATATCTTGAATATTTTCCTTTTAAAACTTGGATTTTGAACTTTCTGTGCTCAGTGTTTAATATGTCCCTTTTCTTTTCTCTCAAAACAAATTATTTTTGACAAAATACTATCGGTATCCATTCGAATGGTATAGGGAAAGCTAGTCACACCAGCTACCTTTATGAATCATACCAATAATTTATTTAAAAAAAGGAAAAAAAGGGAGAAGAGATTTGTTTGATCAAGCCTGTTTTACAAGAATTGATGGTAACTGAGATGCTCTATGATTCTATGATTCTATGATTCTATAATAAAGATGGAGAAGGAAACAATAGCATTGTTGATTACTTCTGGCATTATTTCAGTAGGGATTTACATCTGGCTGCCTGATCTCTGGCTCTCTCAAATACTGATATTATACAGATAATCCCCCAGACTATGGGAATTTCCCTGTTTCTAAAAATGTGTTCAGATAAACTCAGTTATGAAGTTGATTAACTAATTCTTTGAAAATTTCATGGGTGCAAGTTACCTGTGTCTACTTTTTGGAAAATGTTTATTTTGAAGAGCCTATGCTTTGTTTTATTACTATTACTATCCTACGCTTTGTTTTATTACTGAGGAAAAGCATTCTATTCTACCTTTATTAATTTAGATCATGGATACTGCTTCACTATTTGTAGTTCATCTGTAATTCATTTGTAATTCTAATTCCCATCAGTTCATTTTTCCCAGGATGGGCTTTTTTTAATACCTTGCTATTTTCTTTAACTATATTATCATTGACTCATTTGCCTCTCCTATCAATCACTGACGGATTTTAATTTGAAGCTCATATTCACTGCCCTTTATGTTCTCATTTTCAATAACATCTATATTTTTAAGCATTTTAACAGTGTTGTAACACTGGATGGATTTCGGCCAGGAGAACTTGCTTTGCTCACTTGCGGGAAGTGTCACTTTGGGGCGTTAGGTAGGATGCCTAGGAAAAATCTTCATTAAGATCTTACACTTAAATACTCTCAGTCAGTTGTGCCAATAATTGCATTAATTTTTGGAAACTGTTTCTTTTTCAAGATCTGTTTTTACGAATGTTGGTTAGGCACCATAATCTGTTTGCACAAGAGAAGCAGAACCGGCTTTGATACTTGCTGCTAATTGAGTACCTTCATTGTGACCATCATAAGGAGGTCTTGTCTGTCTAGAGCAGGTGCCTGATATTCTACCAAACACCTGCTTTCACCATTACATTGTGTCCTAACCAGCTTCTGAACAGATTTACTCTTTTCATAACTCTCTGGGAACATAAAAATATCTCCAAGAAAGCCATTTTGGTATATCTCTTCTGTTGCTTGCTATAACGCCACGGTTGACCTTTGCCAAAGGCGTGGTCTTGTCTGTCTAGAGCAGGTGCCTGATATTCTACCAAACACCTGCTTTCACCATTACATTGTGTCCTAACCAGCTTCTGAACAGATTTACTCTTTTCATAACTCTCTGGGAACATAAAAATATCTCCAAGAAAGCCATTTTGGTATATCTCTTCTATTGCTTGCTATAACGCCACGGTGGACCTTTGCCAAAGGCGTATCTTTCTGATGACCCCAGTACTTTGCTTACTCTTGTTCCAAAAGTGGATGACTATTTTTGCACATAACTCTGTTAACTGCAAAATAATCTTTGATGAGTAAGTGGTTTGTCAATATGTATGATATCAATACTGGGCTGGCCTTGCTGCTGGCCATTAGGCCAATCGTCTCCTCAGCCCTGAGTGAAAGCATATCTATGTCCTTACTGAATACTCTTTGAAGAGTCTAGACAGAAGGGTATGGGTGTGATGGAGAGGGGACATGAAGAACAGGCCCCTTAGGCCTGCTATTGGGAGTGCCAAAGGAATTCGGACCCCCATACACCATCACACTAGTTAACAGAGTTCAGGATGACTGGAAGAAATGGATTACCTCAATCTCAGACATTATTCTATTACTGTTGTGAGATTCTGGAGTCACTTTTCCAAGTCAGAACAATGTCTAGGAAGAGAGGTGAAAAACGTGACTTCCAGAAGGACATAAGAAACATGCCCAGCTTGATAAGTAAAGATGCCTTTGTGGCTTGATTTGCAGTAGAGGTCGAGGTGTGAAATGGAATTTGACAAAAAGCCACAGTATTTGAATTAACTGTCTTTCAAGTTCAACCAGCGGATGAGCCTGAGAAATGAAAGCCATGGTGCCATTCAATATTGCCATTTCTTTCCAGTTAGATGAGGATTATTAACTGGCTAGATATAGATTGGGTGAATCAGAAAGTTCTGCTGTGTTACAAACAAAAATTTCAGATATAATCTGGTATGCTGATGTTTTCAATGGTCTTTTTGGCTGCCTGTTTCTGCTTCTGCTGCAGCTAAAATGAGATTAGCACAGACTTGGAGAGGTGGAATGACCATGACATAGAAGACTTGCCGGGAACCAGGTTCACTCCTGACAGACCTCCTGAATGACCTTAGATGGTACTTGATTAATTTATATCTCTGGACAAATGTGAGGATGAAAGTGTTAAGGATCATAAGGACTTCAGAAAAGCTAGCCATTAAGTCCTTATGAATCTCCATGAGTAGACTTCAGTGGGAAGTTCAGAACTGAACTGTGAGAAAATAGTTTGCATCTGTATAACTATTAAACTCTCTTAACCTCCAGATCCCGATGTTTACATCCAATCCACCTGCCAGGAAACAGTCTCTGGCCCACTCTAACTCCTTCCTGTGCCTGGGAATTGCTTGGGAGAGAGTGAGTGAGCCTGGACCATGACCAGAGATATGTTTAACAATTTAATGTTGCAAACAGTACCATTTAAAAGATGTTTGAGGTCCACTGCCTGGAAATGTTTCCTGGTACTGTTTAATTTACAGGCAGACAGAGCCTGTGAACCATCATAGAAAGCATAATTTACCCAGACAGACCCACACAGAAAGGAGAAAAAAGCCCCGAGACACTGCATTTTTTATTCCTTGTTACAAAATATTTTGATTCAATTAGACAAATGAATTTATATCAGAGGTAATTGGCACAAAATATTTAACTTCAGTTGGAACTAACTTCAATTGATAGCTAATGTTTTCCATTAAACCCCCCACAATTTAGTAGACATGACATTTTTTATGAAAAAGTTTGTTTTGTACAAATTTCCTGTAGAAAGATTTTATCAAGTAACAGTGCAGCCTATGCTGGGACTGTTCACTGTGGTACCTTCATGTGGCACAGGCCCGTGCCCCATCTTTTCGGAGAGCTTCAGAATTTGATGTGGTGTAAGGGCCTCCTTTGCAGATTCACCAACAGTAGGTCAGCATCATGTACACTTGTCAACCGTGCAGTACCAGTTAGGACATTATACAGACCTCTTATTTTTTTAGAGATTATAATAATTATCCTTTTCAGCACCCCAAGTCTCTCAGAATATCTTTTCTTCTGTGCTGTAAATACCAATGCTTGCTAAATGAATTTTTTCATTATACATGGAAACAAAGATTGCCTGTGCTTTTAGGAAAAAGTCCAAAATTGTCAAAGACTGCACATGAAGGCTGGCAGCAGGAGGTGCTTCGGTAAGCCTCCATCTAGAAAGGCAATGCATGCATATGGAGGAGAGATCATAACCTGAAGATTAACATGACAAAGCACTGCTGCAAATTTTCAACTGGAAAGACAGAATTGCTTTCATCTCAGACAATAAATTAGATGATGATTCACATGCAGGGTTAATGGTAATATCAATGGTGTCAGAAGCATGCAGTAATTACAGCTGTGAAGATGAGCTCTGATGCTGTGGCTGGTACAACAACTAATTACTTAATGCTGCTGGAAATTCCTTCAAAAACACTGAACCTAAAGCCCCAAATGAGGAACTCTGAAACCATTTTCTGCCTTTCTGTTTAATGCTTGTTAACCTCTTTGACCTTAACAAGCACAGGTACCTTATTTTCTAAAGCAAACAAAGAAGTAAAAACCAAAAAACTATTACCTAAAAGCAGGATGCCTGAAAGGGTGACCACATTGCTGTCATACATCTAGTCCCTATATGTAAGGCCAGTTCTATGCTTGGGAATAACAATTGGGAAAGCCACTGGTCTGAAACAGCAGATGAGTAAAATGTCACCAGAAGGCGTTTGCAGGATCATAGGGCTACCCAAATATTCCCTTTACAAATTGCCAGTCATCTCTTTTTTACTGACAATTCCTTTGCTTTCCTTTATTTATTTGCCTTTGGCTTTGGAGGACCATTAAAGGGAGACACAGATGCCATCCCCTGCAGTTAAAGCTACCAGTGACAGAAAAACCTAGGCATGATTGCACATGGAAGAGGAAAGACTTCATGTTTCCATGTGTAAGAGCAGATAGTCTTCTTTAAAGATACAAAAAACATCTGGGTCTCTGCCTCATGCACCTTCTCTTTCCTCCTCCATTTGCATATTTAAATACTGCACGTCTGTTTGCCTGCACTAAAATCAATAGACATTTGGACAGAAAAGCACCAACCTCCAGAAGAGGTGAAGGTCACCAGAAGGCACATTGCAACAACTGATGCACGTCATTTAGGTAGTCTTCAGCCCAACAAAGCCCAGCTAGGGAAGGTCAGCTCCTTTCTAGTGAGGAACTCAAGTGTGAGTATGAGAAATCCTGCCTAACATGGCCTGGGGTAAAGAGGCTCATGCTCTCCCTAGAGATGCTTTTGTTTCAGAACTGAAATGTCTATCACACCTGTGACATCATAGGTGGGCAGCCACACTTCTGAGGGGGTCCCTGTCAGACCAAAGAGGTAGGGACACCCCTGAGGGACTGCAACCTGTGGACAACCTACCCCAGGGCAGTGACACAAAGAAAAGTACAGCAGTGGAATGACAGTAGGAGGCAGGGAATGGTGGAGCAGGAAGCAGGGTTTGGCAGGAAGAAACCGGTCAGAAGCAAAGAGTGGCACAAAGAAACTAATAGGAACAGAAAGACAGACAGAATCCATTATGGACATGTCCCCAGCCTCCTCTGCTCCTTCACCTCACCAAAGGGATTGGGGCAGACCAAGTATAACCCGCAATGAAAATAACGGAAGTTGAAAGTGGGAATGGGTAGAATAGTTTTTCTGGCTTAAAATGAGCCTGGAGAAAGGGGAGGAATGTTGTTTGCTGAAGTGTTTTTTTATATTTCTCTTTTTTTCTTCGTACATGAATGAGTGATCAGAAATTGGTATTAATTTGCAAGTAATTAAATTAATTCCCCAAGTCACGACTGTTTTGTCTGCAACAAAGTCACTCTATGGTTGTTTTTATAATCTTCTTAGGGTCTTGTCTTCTGAGAAGCATTGAATCATTGCCCAGAAAGTCCTAGCACTACATGGGGAGCACAAAGACATCTAGTGCCTTACTTATTCCGCTCAGTACAGTGTAAGACTATAGCTATTGTCACTAGAGGTACATCCTGAAATCAGCCTATTTTGCCAAGAGAGCAGCATGGTCACAGAAACCAATAAATTGACACAGAAAACAGGAGGTGGGGCAGAATAAGAAAATCCTCTCAAGACAAGTCAATTTCAATTTGCTTGCTGAACTAAAACTACATTTTGCAAATACAAAGTCACTAATTACTACCTGCAAAATCATTTGACTCTTGAGCACTGAACTCTGCAACAAATTAAAAAGGTGGTAAATGTTGAGATAGATGTGCATTTACATTTATACTCTAGCACATCCACATATCTCTAACATATAGCACATGAGGCATCTCAGGGCAGCTGCAGTACTCATAAAAATGTTTCTGTGACCCTTCCTTTAAATGCAGCCTGGGGTATCATTTACTGTGATACAGTCTACTGGGACACAGTTTCCCACTGCCTCCCCTCTTGGGTGGGGAAATGGGTGTTGGTGATTCCGTAACCTTTCCTGTTCACTTCCCATGCCCTCTTTATAGCCAGAAACTGTTCCAGAACAATCAGAAAGGTTTTGTAGCCTTTGATGAGACCAGAGGAGACATGGTGTGTTTTCTCTGTGTTTTTTTCTGCCTTTGATTGCAGGGAGCTGGGCTATTCCCTTCCACTCCCACATTCCTATGGGGAATGAGCTCTGTGGCCAGGGGACCTGGGAAGAGGCAGAGCCTCACAACAGGAGCTGTGCAGCGAAGCCCACCACACCACAACCAGAGCAAGCAGCTGGCCACAGTCAGCCCTGACCCTACTACTGCTCTTTAGGAATCCCTCTCACTGGCAATAAGTGTTCTGTACTGAACTGTGTTCCTATTAGAAAACTTTTGGGTGCACTAAGCTCTAGACCTGCCAGACTGCTTTGTAATCTGCTAGACCCCTTCTTATAGGTCCAATATTGGCCTACAAGTCTGATTTTGACAGTAATCTCAAGGTGGCCTCTGAGGACAAACTCAGATATATCCCCTGTGGATTTTACTATACAAAACAAAGGTAGTACTTCTGATTGCATTCTTACCATTACTTTATATTTCTGTTCCTAAACTCAGTGTCCAAGACATTATCTTTCCCGCTTATGCTATGCCACCACCTCTGGGCATTTGTGGTGTACAAATATCATCAGGAGCTGAACTTAGGCAGGGTGGGGCTTGGGTTTCTTTGAATGAAAGAAAATTAATTTCTGGATTCAAAACCATAGAATCATAGAATCATAGAATCATTGAGGTTGGAAAAGACCTCTAAGATCATCGAGTCCAACCGTCAACCCAACACCACCATGCCCACTAAACCATGTCCCTAAGCGCCTCATCTACACGTCCTTTAAACACCTCCAGGGATGGGGACTCAACCACTTCCCTGGGCAGCCTGGT
>NW_008795922.1:127650-160713 GCF_000699145.1 Aptenodytes forsteri | reverse complement strand
AGTTGTAGAGAGCGATGAGGTCTCCCCTCAGCCTCCTTTTCTCCAGGCTAAACAACCCCAGTTCCATCAGCCACTCCTCATAAGACTTGTTCTCCAGACCCCTCACCAGCCTCGTTTCCCTTCTAACCAGACTGGTTATACACAATATCAAAATCATCCCCAAAGTCACAAAATCAAAATTTTCTTTATACGATTGTTAACACTCTGACTTCCACACCACTTGGCAGTCAGGATGTCCAACCACCTCCTCCGGGTGCTCCTTCCCAGCAATGGGGAAAGCATCCAGATCCCTCCTGAGTGCACAAGAGAGTCAGATGCAAGCACAGTTGGAGCAACAACGCGTTTACAGTCTTGCTACAAGCTGTGTTGGTCAGGCTCAGAGCTGCTTGACAGGGAGCTGTGAACATGCTATTTGGCTCACCTTATATTCCCTTTTTCCCCCACAAGATCTTCCCCTTTACCACTGTCACCCCCTCCCAAATAAACAGCTCACTTCTGTGTACCATTTCCCCACTGGCACTGGTTTTGTTGATTTTATACCCTTATTTGGTATTTATGCTATGGTTGCCCTGGTAATTTCTAACTTTGACAGCAATTTTGTCAAGCTATTACTTCTTTTGCTGTCTATAGTGTCCTGCCGTTTCTCATTTTGCTGTCTTGTTAGTGCCACCACGGGTCAGCGTAGGCCATCTGCATATACATTACTTCCCTTTGTAATCTGTACCATCCTGCAGTTCCTCATGTCGTTATTTTGTCAGAGGCACCACAAGACAGAGTGAGCCATCTGTACATACACTTTAACACATACCTGCCTGTACCATCTGCTACTATATTAATAGGAGCGGTAAATAAAAACCATAACTGGCAAAAAATAGACACTTCTTTTATAAATCAGATTAAACAAAAAATCAAAACCACCTTTGAAACCCATTAAATGAAAACTCATCAGATAAAATCACTTGCTACAGCTGTGTTCTACTGGATCTTGATTTACCTTGGGGTCATGTTTTAATGCATCTTGGAATGGTGTCCTGTGAAAGTGAAGGCACAGCATACCTTGTGTTTCCTACTCAGTTCCAGTCCCAGCTCCCAAAACACACTGGAAACCCAGTCCCAAAACTACAATGTAACCCAGAAAGAGTCAAAAGACCCTGTTCTACTCAAGTGGGTATGTTTGGCTCTGTGGAACTATGGAGATACCATAACTGGCCTTTCCCATGCAAGGAGGACAGAGTAGTAAGTCCTTCATGAAAGCTGATCATCACCACAAGTACACATAGATGCAGCACTGGCCCACTACAGTCAGCGTCCCCCTGAAATAGGACTTCCACCATGTCCGGGCTTGGCTTTCCCAGCCAAACGCCTGATTTATGCAGGTTTTATTTAACATGTACCACTAGCAAAAATGATCTGATTGTTTTTACTCAGTACATTTTAGTTATAGCTAACTTCCCAGAGTCAAATTTAGTGATCAGTTCTCACTCAATGTTGTAGACTTCAAAAACCATTTCCCCTTACTGGGGCTGCACTGTAAAGTGCATTGTAATTAGAAACAAATGTGAGATCCCTGCCTTTTCTTATTTAGAAAGAGTAAAAGAAAGGATTATTTTGTTTTCTCCAAGAGAAGTATGAACTAAAAGCAACACAGTACCTTCTTGAAACTTGCTTAATGTTAATGCTAGCACATTTATAGTCATAACTTTCAGCCAGAAGGCCCGTATCGTTTTAAAACCAGCCAATAGGTCAGTCCAAGAGTCAGGTAGGAATAGGCTGCAGAGGCAGCTCGATTCAGCTGCACGGACAAGTCGCTATTCATCTCTTACCTCAATTTTCATCCTGCAGAAGGGTCTCTTTGGAGACTCTGTTTTTCAGTGCATGCATTTAAATTACCTAAAGCCACAGATCTTTGGCCCTGTAGGTTCTCTCTTGATAGGACAAACAAAGCCTCTCCAGACACCAACTCTGAGGAGAGGAACACTCCCAGTTCCTCTGTCCCCTCTCTCTACTCTGCACCAGGAGACCCCCCCCTAGCTGTAGGGATATGATCCATGATAATGTCAGGGGACATCTCATTATAGAGGTTATTATAGCCTCAATCTGAGGTTGTTCTGCCTCTCCTTCTGCCCCATAAAGAGGCATGCTTTCTAGAGAAATGTTCCCACTGTTCCCTTGGGGCAGCACAATAATTCATCATCCTTTACGCTGGACACACACCAAAGCTGTGAAGTGCTGTAAAGCCCAGGGTATATTTTTTTCAGTAGGTCTGTAGCCCTGTGTGTTAACGCTCTAATCCTGCAAGGGAGACTTTTTTCATGGTCTTGGTCAAACTGGCTGAGAAAGGCTGCCAAGCTGTGCTCTGCAAGAAAAAGCTCTGTGAACTGCATACAGTTTTGCCTAGGGAAATGCCATAAACTCTTAGCACTAAATATTTCACTTGTGTGGAGATTGTATGTCAGAGATAATGGGCCTAATTTGAGGATGGCCTTTTACAGAAAGTTTAATATCACACACTGGGCTCCTGTGATGGGACTTTTGCCTTTTACACTTGCAAACAGCAACCCCCAGGCTATGCCATCAACTGAGCTGCAGAGAATTTTTTGAGGTTGTTTCTTCCTGACAAAGTCACGCTTTACTCTCCATCCATTACCTGGATAAGCCTGAAAATAAGCTGCAGACACTCCAGAATGTTCTGGGATGCTTCTGATGAAAGTACGTACCATGTCAACCCCTTCTCTGCTTAATAAAGATGATGTAAATATTGCCTTGCTCAGATTACATTTTTATTCAGTATATTGGGACTAAGCAGTCTACAGAACTTATATTTCTGTTAGTGGTTTGTTCAAATAAGAGGAAATACCATTTATGGTAGTTTTAAGTGATGTCTTTACCAGGAAAAAAGATATCTGGAGATTCTCACCAAACTATTCAAACAGTATTTTAAGCCTTAAACTGGTGTTTGGGTAGATCTGTTCTTCCCAGAACCTGTCACTCACCACGACCTAAGGTAGTTTAAGACCAAATCTTCCCTGCTTCTATTACCGTTTTGTATCAGTCACCTTCATGCAATTGTTGCAGAGGTTCAGCTCATTCTAGAGTGGACCAGGTGCCTACACAACCATGTATAAGCATTTTCCACAGGTAGCCACTATTTGATACAGTCTCTTTCCCAGCTGCCCAGACATGCTTGTCACCACAGGCCTCACCAAAGGTTAGGATGAACCCTTATGCCAGACACAGCTAGACACAGATCTCTTTTCCATCCATTGTCAGATGTGAATGATGATGTTTTATTCACTTCAACTTCAAAATTTCATGATACTTCAACAAAAATGTCTCATATCATGGTGTTATAGACATGCAGATGAGGTCTGGAGCATTCAATCAATTCTCCTTGTTCACCAGCAACTGGGGGCAAAGGATCCTCTCTCTGGGAGGTTTTTCTTTGCTTGGGAAGCTTCAGGGGTTGCCTTTGCTCAGTTCATGATGGATATCACCGGAGGTTCCCCAGTCAAGGTACTAAGGCTTACAATAACAACAATAACCAGTCCCTGTGGAATGTGTGACAGAACACAAGAGAAGTTAATTTTTACAGATGATGACACTGCAACACAAAGCAGGGCAGTGAATTTTGCAGGGACACAGCAGAGCAGTCACAGGGCTCAAATAGCACCTCATTGCTAGTACATTTCTCTTCCCACTCAGTCATGCAGAGCACAGTTCTTCTATGACAGTGTTCATATGGAAGAAATATTATTTGCAACAGGTGGCCCTGACTAACTAGTTGCCCGCTGTGGGTAGGATTGCAGGGGTAAGGGATATGGTCATGAAATAAGCAACTGACAGCTGCCTGAACTGGCTCTTGATGTTTTTTGACTTCTTCAGTCTTACTTTGATTTTGGCAATTTGAAATGACAAAGGCAGTATTAATAGTTTTTGACATTAAAAAAGGTCACACTTTGATTTAAGGGAGAAAGGAAGAAGGTTTACAAATGCTTTTTAATTTTTTTTTAATCAAGTATTCCCTACAATAGATGTGTGATATAGTAGTTTAAACTTCTCCAGTTTATGCTGGGGGTCAGAGAACACTCGTGGCTGTAGAGATATGTGTGGAACTCTAACGTCAGGACCATCCCTAGTTCTTCCCCATCATCAAGCTATGGTGAGTACCCTTCATTGTAAATTTGCCATCCTAATTCCTCAAGACTAGTTAGAACAAGCATAACTAAGAGTACCAAAAGATTCAAATGTTAATGTTTGAGTACTTTCCTTCATTACTTTTTTTCTTTAAAAAAAAAACCCCTCAGACATTGTCTTGTTAGAAGCTTTATTTTTCTCCCCGCAAAACTCATTTCATTTACTGCAAAATAAATCCCTTGATCTGAAAAGCTGACAGCTCATGTATTGATTAGCCATTCAACTATGCTGCTGCACGTTATTTTCTGCTTACAGCCTTGTCTCAGTTGCTTCAGGCTTGTCTAAAACATTAGTGCCTGGAGTCACAGCATTTGAAAACTGATTTGAATGGAAGGCAGGAGAAGGGCAGGGCTGCACAACACTGAATTATACATCACAGGAGCACACATGTAAGATGTTGTTGTAGAGGGTGGAGGAAAGAAGGGGCAGCACAATGCGTCAAGCATGCAGATAGGAAGTGCATTATCTCTTCTTTAGTTAGGATTCAAATACTTCACTGTCATTGCTATGAAATTGAAGCATGAGAATCATATCAACTGCTTAGCTTGGAGACTGAGCTGTAATTAAAAATAGAATGACTAGTCTTCACACCTTATATAAGATAGAGTAAATGGTGGCATGTTCCTGCCAGGCCTTCCTCCATCCTTCATGCTAGTGCTACATCCAAGTTCTCCACACTAATTTTAATTCACAGTCATGTCTGTGAAAGATACCACCGTTGCATCCTCAGCAGCAGTCAGTACTGCAGCAGCCTTGGTTCTGGTGATGGCACACAGAGCTAAGATTCAGGAGCCCTAACTGTAAGTTTTGCTTGTACCTGTGATATAAGAAGCGGCTGAGAGAACTTGGACTTTTCAGTCCAGAGAAGAGAAAGCTCAGGGGGATCTTATCAATGTGTATAAATACCTGACGGGAGGGAATGAAGAAGAGGAAGAAGCCACACTGTTCTAAATAGTGCCCACGGAGAAGGCAAGAAGGAGTGGGCATAAATTAAAACATGTGAAATTCCATCTGAACACCAGAAAACAGTTTTTTACCATGCTGGCAGTCAAACACTGGAAGAGGCTGCCCAGAGAGGTTGTGGAGTCTCCATTCTTGGAGGTATTCAAAAGGTGTCTGGACATGGTCCTGAGCAACCTGCTCTAGCTGATCTTGCTTGAGCTGGGGGAGAAGATGTGGGAGGTAAGGACTAGGTGATTTCAAGAGATCCCTTCCGACTTAAATTATTCTATGATTTTCCAAGTAATTTCAGGCAAATTTCTTGTCTCCTACTGTTTGTTACCTGTTTAAATCAAGGTCTCTCTTGGAAAGCTCTTTTGATGGTCTGTTCAGTCATGTCAACACTATATATATGTGTACAATTTTTTCACCTGGGGTCTCAAAATATGAAACAAATATGAAACAAAACCAATAAAACTAATCTCAGATCATGACCAAGTTAAAGGGAAATTATACAAGACAGGGAAATGTTAAAGAAAAAAAAAGAACAATTATGTCTACAAATAAAACAGCAAAGAGAATTTATGTGTAGTGCAACAGGGACGATGACTGACCCTGCTGATTGCTGCAAGTGTTTGAAAACGTTACTTTTAATGGGAAGCAATTTGTTAGGGATCAGAGCAGGGTGCTAAGAGACTGTTTTTTCTCTGCCCCTGCCTCATCTCATTCTGAAACAATGTGAAAACCATTCAGAATCAGAGAAAACAGGGCTGGGAGGGACTGTGAGAAACTGTCCAGTCCATGCTCACTGTGGTGTTAGCTATACCCAAAACATTGATTGCAGATGGTATTATGTGCTAGACTCTCCAGCCCTCACATAGCATGTGTCAGTGCTTAGCTTTCCTACTCATTAAATAGGTTTTCTTAATGTCTAGTGGATTCCTTTTTTATTTCAATTAAAGACAATCTTTGTTCAACTCATTGGGCATGGAGAGTATATCTGCAGTTATTTATGAAAATTTCTCTTTAAATTTAAAGTTTTCTAGAAAAAACAGCTCCAATTCCTTTGATTGTTTTTGTGCTGGTTTTGGCTGGCATTGAGTTAAATTTCTTTGTAGTAGCTTGTATGGGGCTGTGTTTTGGATTTGTGCTGGAAACAGTGTTGATAAGACTGAGACGTTTTCGTTACTGCTGAGCAGTGCTGACACAGAGTCAAGGCCTTTTCTGCTTCTCACACCACCCCACCAGCGAGCAGGCTGGGGGTGCACAAGAAGTTGGGAGGGGACACAGCTGGCACAGCTGACCCCAACTGACCAAAGGGATATTCCATACCATATGACGTCATGCTCAGCATATAAACCTGGGGGAAAAGTTGGCCGGGGGTCCACTGCACGGGAACTGGCTGGGTATTGGTCGGCAGGAGGTGAGCAATTGTTTTAGTTTGTATCACTTGTCTTTCTTGGGTTTTATTTTCCTCTCTCTTTGTTGTGTGGGGTTTTTTTCCCCCCTTTTCCTTACAGTTTTTTTAATCATTATTATTTCTTTTTAATTATTAAACTGTTGTTATCTCAACCCACACGTTTGTTTCTCGCTTTTATCCTTCTGATTCTCTCCCCCATCCTGGGGCAGAGGTGGGGTGAGTGAGTGAGCAGTTGTGTGGTGCTTAGTTGCCGGCTAGCATTCAACCACGACAGTTTTTTTTCTAGATCACTTAATTTACAGGTGTTTCCTATTATTGTTGGGCAACACCAGTGTCCTGTCCCACAGAATAGTTGGTGAAATGCTTGGGAGGTCCATCCTCCCAAAGGGAATTAACTATACTGTGATGCATGAATCATGCTCAAGTGAGGGTGGAACAGTGAGGTTTGCTCTTGTTTCAACAATGTTGGCACCAGGAGTGGGATTCAGTTGACTAAAATAAGACATCTACATCTGCACTACAGTGGGGTAAATCTGACCTTTCTCCTTTGGGGTGAGATGAGTTGTGCTTCATGGACTAGACTGAGATCAATATTGACAGTAAGGAAACCCTGCAATCAACCGTCCTGTGCCAATATCACAGAGATTTCCAAATTAGTTAGCTCACTTGTGTCCTTAACAGTCACACTTGTGTCCATAAATAGAGCTGTCACTCCTCTAATAACAGGATCTTGGATGGACATGTAGCTCTTTGTACTGCCTATGTTTCCCTATCCTGAGAATAAGCACTTTTTCTTTCAAATTCAATTACATCTCACACAGGGAGCTCTGCTGTTAATCAGCTGCATGATTTTCCAAGCACGTTATTGAGATACTGATACACACAACCCTAGAGGTTAAAAAAGCTTCGAATGAGTTGACAGTAGTCTTGGAAAACCTCCACTTCTTTGCATTAAACCGGAGTGATTCCGTCAACTTGAAGAGCTGTTTGCTCTGGTTTCAATCTGGTGTAATTCATGGAAGAATTTGGTCCTGTGTAAAGCGTATTTATTGAAAGACAGAAAGTATCACATTGTACTAATGTACTATATGCACTATGATTTGTTAATCACCTATTTGGATTCAAGCTGTATTAAGAGCAACGTCTCCAAGTAAAAACAACATGAGAGCAACTAGATAGAAATCGACCTTTTATTTGTTTGCCTGCAAATTCTCTACATTGCATCCCCAAGGAGGCTCTCAAAGCTCTTCGCAAACATTTTCTGAGCTTTACAGACAGGCTGCAAGACAGATAAGAATTCATACAGGTGAAGATCAAATATTTTTGCAAAAGAAATCCCGTATCTCACGTGCAAGGTGTGGTCCAATGCAGGGAATACTGAGTTAAATTTTATACCTGTGTCAATTATGAAGGCGAACAAGACATTGATAATAGTCTTTGTTGGCGTAAATTTTATGACTCATCATCCCCTTGTCGAGTTCTGGGAGCACAAACATATTGACATTTTAAAATGGTAGGACCTTTGGGTATATTTCAGAGTTCTGGGCCACTGCTTTAGGAAGGCCTGCTTTGGAAAAGAAGCATTTTGTGGTTTTACTTTTGATTGGAAAGGAAGGTGTCTAGCTGCATAGCTTTAGGCATTTGATGCAGGTGTTTGGTTAAGAACTATTCTCCCAGCAGTGTCAGCGGAGAAACTGTTGTCTTAGGTAATTTCAATTGGCTTCTTGACTCTGCAGAGCCTAATGGTAGATGTTGTGATTCTGTCCCTGAATTTCACGTTTATACACTGCTTTTCACTCTTATCCAAAAAATAAATCTGTCCCTTCTGTTGTGGAACAAAGTACAATGAGATTATACAAAGTATAATGAGATAACAAAGTATAATGAGATTATACTTTGTACTGGTTTTATCTGGGATAGAGTTAGTTTTCTTCACAGTAGCTTGTATGGGGCTGTGTTTTGGATTTGTGCTGGAAACAGTGTCGATAACACAGGGATGTTTTCGTTATTGCTGAGCAGTGCTGACACAGAGTCAAGGCCTCTTCTGCTTCTCACACCACCCCACCAGCGAGGAGGCTGGAGGTGCACAAGAAGTTGGGAGGGGGCACAGCCAGGACAGCTGACCCCAACTGACCAAAGGGATATTCCATACCATATGACGTCATACTCAGCATATAAAGCTGGGGGAAGAAGGAGGAAGGGGGGGACGTTCGGAGTGATGGCGTTTGTCTTCCCAAGTAACCATTAGGCGTGATGGAGCCCTGCTTTCCTGGAGATGGCTGAACACCTGCCTGCCGATGGGAAGGAGTGAATGAATTCCTTGTTTTACTTTGCTTGTGTGTGCAGCTTCTGCTTTACCTATTAAACTGTCTTTATCTCAACCCACGAGTTTTCTCACTTTCACTCTTCCAATTCTCTCTCCCATCCCACTGGGGGGCAGTGAGCGAGCGGCTGCGTGGTGCTAAGTTGCCGGCTGGGGTTAAACCATGACATACTTAATGTCATGTTTCCTGTTACTTCACTTGATCTTACATAAACTGATGTTTCCTTGCACTCATTATAATGATATGGTTGTGATTCATGGAAAATTATTTTTGGTACAAAAAGGTTAGGGAGCAGGCTAATGGGAAAAAAGTGCAAGCTATTCTAAAGTAATTAGGAACATTTATCAGCTTGATGTTTATCACTGTTTTCTCTGCACTATGTTTTGTTTCCTGTTCTAGGACAATTCCACCCAGTGAATCATGGATGGCATTTCTATGGCATCATAAATAAAAACTTCCCCTTGATGTGTTGTTCTGTTCCCTGCTCTAGCTGTTGTGTCATTGGGCACAGCTCATAATGGAGCGATATATTAATTAACATTAAGTTCCCTACCCTGTTGCCACAGAAGCAGGATGTTGCCCAGTACAGAGACAGCCCGTAGGATAAATATTGCTGATAACTTATGCAAAATTGTGAACACCAGAAAGAGAGGAAACTGTTTCAAACAGAAGTCTTTGTTGGCACAAGGACAACAGGAAAGAAATTAGCCTTGATAATGGAAACTAGAAGAAACTTTCTAACGAATCAGTAGAATAGTGAAGTCTTGGTATTGCTGAGGCAAAAATAAGCAGCTGCTATTCAAAAGGGAGCTTGATCAGTTTTATGGGAGGCTTATAGTTCTCTGCAACAGTGGCAGCTTGGATTTGGTGACTTTGAAAGTCCTTTCCAGTCCAGAGTGCCCAGCACACAGTCATTCCGGCTACTGGAAGCCAATATGTGGCACTCGGGCATAGGTAGGACAGTGTGCCACATGTCACCAGCCCCAGCGTCACATAACAAAGCAGCAATGTCCCATGGCACAGGAGTATAGTCTCATAGAGCTCTTCAAGAATAAAAGAAACAGTGCTTTTTGCAGGAGGGAGCTTTTTTGCAGGACTCCATGTAGTAGCTGAGGAAATGGAGACAGATACAGAAACCAAGGATTCAATCCAGTAAGGATACAAGTCCTACCAGCTTCAGAAGGACCTTTCATATATTTGAGGTTAAGCACATCTAAATGTCTTGTTCAAGGATCTGCTTGTTCCAACAAAGTCCTGTGCGGTTCCAGCAATGACTTCCATAGAGCAAACTAAAGAACCCAGTGATCCTAAATTAAGACCAGCTACTGTCGTTACTGCCAGGTAATCCTTCCTCTTGCTTTATTAATAGTGACCCCAGTTTGAGAATCTGTCTTACAAATCAAATGCCTCATTGTTGGTATCCACTAAATTTATCCAAGTGGTATTCCCTTCTCTCATCTCATTGTTCCAGGAGAGTTAAAATGCCAGTACCCTGTGGCCAAAGAAAAATTGAGTAAGTTTATCATGAGACTGCTATTTTGGGAGGCCTGGGAAATGGACTGGTTTTGTTCACTTTGTTCTAGTGGATAACAATGCCTTAAACTTTCCAGTCTCCCTGTCCAGAATTAGATTTGGTTACTATGGGAATCCAAGTTGGGATCTGTCATTCAGACTCACTCAGATACTCACCTAAAGTGATACTACATTCCTCTCTCCATCCTCAAATCTTCAGCACTAGTCTGTGTGTTCTGTGTGAAAGCTGTTCTGAAGGACTTGTAAACCAAGCAAGGGAGAAGTCATTGGATAAGAGGAGTTGCCTGGAAAAAGGGAAGAGGAGAATGGAAAAGTGTGGTATATGGTGGGGGAATGGATGACAAATAGAGCTCTTGAGTGAGTTACATTGACCTCCGGGGCATGGGAAAAGAGCAACAAAGAGGATACGCAGCTCCCAGTACTGTTGGGGAAAAAACGAGGGAATTATTACTTCAGGGTAGGGATGAGAGAAGGTCCTTACATGCGCAGCAAGTTTGGCTCTTGAAGATTTTCACAGAGACCATAGATCTCTCTGAATAAACTCTCCAGAAAACCTGCTTCAAAAAACTGGATTCTTTTCTTTTTTTTTTCTTTTCTTCTTTTTTTTTCCCCAGAGCCATTTTGATCAGTAAATGGCAGAGCAACAACTTAGCTCAAATGTCACATCTGGTGGCAGGACTTCCCTTTCAGGGATTGTAAATCGGCTGCATCTTGACATCATCTGTTTGGTTTCATAGGCAGATGCTTTATCCCTTACATCAGGCACGAAACTTGGGGACTCCTCTTATCCCAACTCTGCACAGTAAAAAATACCCGGTGTTCCCATTTTTCAGCATAGAGAAGCTGAATCTTTTATGTGAATTACACCTGGGATTGAATTCCAGTTTCCTCCACAGCTGTGTGAGCAGGTAACCTCTTCATGCCTTCTCTGCAGTCACAACAGGGCTAGAACATAGTTTTTCAACTTGCCTGCATTTGGAGTTTAGTATTTGCCTGTTCCTTGACTTATTCCACATTACTTCAGATTTGCACATGGTCTTCCATCTGAGTACCAGCCAGGCCTGGAAACTTCATCCAGGAGCACTTACGGGAAGCCTGGCATAGCCATGGTCAAGCAGATACCAGGAAAATGTCAAGGCTTTGGGCCACTGCTCAAACAGTGCATCTTTGCTTAGTTCTCAGGCCTTCTGTTACCTTGCTATCCATCTGCATTGGAGTAAACCTGGTAAAAAGCAGGAGTAATCATCTGTTATCCACTGCTCCAATGAAAAATTGTTCAATTGCCAACTCCAACTCAATTCTACAGAGTAAATAACCATTCCCTCTGCTCATTTGAGACTCATCACAGATAGTCTTTTTTTTCTATGAATCCAGGTGCTTTTGTTAAGAGCCAAATGCGAGCTGACAATTTGTGAGCTTTCCTTTTCCTTTCCAACCTTCTCCTCTTCCAGCCTGAATGGTATGCCGTGTAACACACTACTCCTTTCAGCCTGCCGAGTGGAGCCTGAGTAAGAAATAGAGGGTCCAGACTTAAATGAAGGAAGAAAAACCATAGTGTGTAATGAATCCCACACAGTGAAGTGTTCTGACTCCAGACATAATGGTGGCAGAACTGGAGGTACAGATAGGATTTATTCTCCTATGAAATCCTGGGTGAGGTGCAGCTCAGCCCTGTTTCCCCCCACCTGCCAAGAAAACCTCAGTTTTAGATGGGAAAATTATTACAGAATATTACCATGATATGCCTGCTCTGGTCAACTCCTGCTGGTTTCCACATTGCAGGAATGAGGGACAACTCTGACTGATTGTTCTCTGTATATCTACAAAGGGATTGGGAAATTGGCAGGCACATACCAGATCACATACCAGATCAAATAGCCAGCCTAAGGGGATCACTATTAAACTGCTTCTGAGCAGACATGGGGTCCAAGGCACAAGCTGTCCCTTAAATAAATAAAAAGTATTGCGAGTGCAAGTTTATTTAACCCACCAGGGAACAAAGAATATGGCATTGCCTCAAGTGGTTTCTTCTTCAGGGTATAAAACTTGGAATAATATTAACTTTTCCAAAATAAAAATTAAAGTGTTACCATCTGGGAATTGCTTCCCTCCTCTTACTCCCGCCTCCATCTGCTATTTTTTCCAGTAGAAACTCCCAAAGGCTGGTCTCAGCATTCACTGGACCATCCTTTATCTGATGGGAGAAGGTATTTCATGTCCTTCAGCCTCACTAACGTAATCATCATTTTCTCCAAGTTAATGAATAAAGTTCCTGTTATTATATATATTTCCCTCCTAGTGGAGGGAAATACTGTAATCTGCTTTATGCACATTCCTCAGCACTACATTGATTGAATACCCCCAAGCACAATTTTATCTTTAATAATACAATAATCAAAAAAAAAAAAGGAGAGAACATTTCTTCTCCTCTGCTGCCTGCAGGACACAGTTTGAGCTTCCAAGATTTTACTGCTTGCTTGAAAGGGAACAGTTTGTATTAGATTTCAGGCACGTCACAGTTTATGCAGCATGTTTTCATCTTGACTTGCTGTAGCAGTAAGGAGAGGAACATCTGTAACAATATGTTCTTCTAGAGCACCTTTTATCCACTGCTCTCCAGATGCTTGAATCCCAAATTAATTTTCTCTACATCCCTGGAAGGCAGCAGGCAGAGATTTAAGGGGGAGGAGAGGGGACAGCCAGAAAGGCCTTTTACCTCCTTTCCCTGGCTTCCATCTCCTGCTGCGTAGGTGTTCAGCTGGCACCGACTGGGGTTGCTCACTGGGGGTGTCACAGTGGCTGGATGGGGAGGCTGCAGTCTCTCTTCATGGCTGGGGATGAGTCACCAGAGCTGTGGTCCCAGCCCAGATGTCACCTTCCTCAAAAGTTGGCCCTGGCTCTGAGCATGGCCCCACACAAGTACCAAACCTCCTGTCACAATTATTTCTTGGGTGAGATGGGAAAGCATCCCCAGTGGCAGCAAATTGAGAGTACGATCACAGAGTAGATAAAAGGAAGTATCTAGACAAAAGAAGAAAACCTCACAAACAAGACCCAAAGCTTTCCTTTTGGAAATTTCTTGAAGTGATGATATTTCAGGAAGTCCAGCTTCCTCTCTGAGTGAAGTATAATGAATAAAGAAAAGAGCAAAGGAAAATATTGAAAGTGTTTTGCCTTTTTTTTTTTTTTAAATTCCCTGGCATATAATTCTGTTCCCCATTCTTTCATTTCTCATTGCCCTGATGTATATATGCATATATACATACGTATATGTATGCATTCATATATGCATATGAGCTTCCTATGAGCAAAGACTTCAAGCTTTACCCTTGAAGGAGAAGAAGAAAAGGCAGCAAGCTAATTCCATAGAAGAAATTCTTAATTATTACAAATGTCATTACTTTTGAAAGTATTTCACCTTAACTAAAGGCAACCTATGAAAGTGGACAAAGCAATTAATTCAGCAGCTATAGTAGTAAAATAAGTCTCTGCTAGAAACCACCATTCTTTTCCACAGATCCCTTTATTCCAAGTGATGCCAATGAACTCCGGCACTTTTCATTGGGTGGCTTTCCACCTTCTCTCTTTTAACAGCAGCATTCAGAAGTGCAATTGAGAGCGTGGCAGCACTGCAGGTCTCATACAGGCACACAGCAAGAAATCTTGCATAAACATGGAAAGACCTTTGCATCACTAGTTTCATAGCAGAATAGACAAGTTTGGTAATAAACAGGCAAGAAAGGTGAAGTTCTTCCCAAAGTCCCACAGCAGGTCATTGGTAGAGCTGAGATTGGCTTTCAGGTGACCATGGAAAGAAGACAAAGTTTTGGCCATTAGATGATCCTTTCAGATACACCTATGCACAACTCATTGTCTCATTTGGGATTGCAAAGAACCACTTATTTAATAGCACAGAGCAATACTTGCTGTGCTTTAGTTTTTGGTCAGCCCTGAAGTGGTCAGGCAGTTGGACTAGATGATTGTTGTAGGTCTTTTCCAACTGAAATATTCTATTCTATTCTATTCTATTCTATTCTATTCTATTCATAAGCAGACTTAAGTTAATAATTGTCCTGCTGTTAAGTACAGAAAAGCCAACATTTACCTAGGGGAGAGGAATATCACATCCAACATAATTTATTCAAACATTTTCCCCTACTTCAGCAACACTTCGGATTTTGTATTTCATTTTAATAAACTAGGGAACGTTTTACCTCATTGTTTCATTTGATCAAAGCAGCTTTCTGATATTTGTTAATTTGTCTCAAACATCTGCCATTAGAAAGTATTTGTCTCTTCTGTCAGCTCCCTCTCTCTCTGGCTTTCATGAAAGGGTTTATATTGCTCAAAACTTGCCAGGGCCTTGTTAGTCTGACAGGCTGCCTCGTATTTGCCCAAAATGTGTCTAGTAAGAGCTGTCAAGGCTATGGAGAGTTAAAATGCACAGCCTGGTAATTTAACGGAAAGCATTGAAGAGTCTCTGCCTATTAGAGAATGTTTAAGGTATTTCAGTACGCCTCGGTCTGGTACAGGATTCGTCAGGACAGGCAGATGAGATATAGGTTTAGAAATGTGGTAAATCAAACAGTCATGCAGTAAATTGTGAGGAGGTTGGCACAAGTGGATAATCAGCTGCCAGGAATTCATACCCAGTGTCTGATAGGTAGTCAGATCAGTGACAGAAATGTGTGGTTGGGTAGCACGGGGTACACCTGCATATATTTATGTGAATGGAAGTACCTGCAAAGGGTGCAATAAAAATTCTCTTTGCATACATATTTAACCCTGCCCAGTCCCTGCCATCAGGCAGCATGATCACTTGAGTGATGCTGTTATTAAAGGGCTATCTTGGTTATTCTCTACTTTATGTTTGCACACTTAGTCAAGCAGTGTTGCAGTAGATCTGTCAGCTCCCTGAAAGCAGGCAGCTGACAAGCTCCTCGAGAGCAGCACCTGTACGTATGCAAACATAAAGAGCAGGAGCATGTATGTTCTCCATCTGGCTCCAAGCTGGAGCTTTAGGTCTATTAATCATGCTCAGAGCCTCAAAGGCTTTTCTAGCTTGTTCGTTGCCTGACCCAGAGGAGTAATGGTTCAGTGCTTGGCACTGAAAGGCCAGGGCTTCTGCATTTTATTCCTAGCTCTGCAATCAATTCACAGCACAGGCCTGAGTGAATCTCTTAGGATTAGGTCCAAAGGGCTTAAGACTATAAAACTGAATCAGAGACACTTCTCTTTCCAGGATTTGGCTACTAGACTGCAATCCAGAGCCTGGGGACAGGTGCCTGGTCCCTCCACATAACATCACGAGGGGAGCAGCCGTTATGTCCACTGAGGACATCTATGGAGAGCAAAACACTGGAGAAAAGGGCACATATTAAATCTTGCCTCTCCTCCAGATGTGGATGCTTATCTGGGCAACATTCACTCTCTGCTAAATGTCTCTAGTCTTCCTTCACCAAATCAAGACCTCTTCTGATTTTTTTAATGGAGAGCAGCTTTGGTGATATCCCTTTATATGCATTTCACTGCTGAGCACACCATGTGGGAGAGCTGGTACCAGTCTCACAGCTGCATAGAGTCATTCAAAGCCACCTCCAAGAACAAAATCTACCTATTTGGGTGTGGGGAGGAGAGAGGTTTCCATTCCTCCTGCTGAAGCTGTTCTCTCTTGTGGGGAAAAAACCCAAAGAAGTTATGGTATCATTGTCTTTGGAGATACTGAAAACTCAACTGGACGATGCCCTGAGCAACCTGAACTAACTTTGAAGTTGGCCCTGTTTTGATCAGGGGATGGGACTAGGTGACATCCCAAGGTCCATTCCAGACTTGTGTGAGTCTGATCCTAGAATTACATGGAAACTACTTTAGAGCAAGGAATATGTGAGAGTTTCCTTGCAGCATAGAGTTTAGGGCTCTCACTATGAGGGACTTTCCTGTCCCCTAAGAACTGTTCATATATTTTGCCCCATGTCCAAAACTTATGGACTTACCTCTTTTCCTTCCTTTCCCAATTGCTACACAGCAGATCCACACATCTACCTGAGAAATGGGATGCTGCAGCTAAATCCATGCAAAGTCTGAAGCCAGACTTTCAGAGAAGGTGTCTTCTGAGATGCTTCAGGGCAGGTAGACAAGGTGGTGTGTAGTTTGTGGATCTAGCCAGTCCTGCACAGAATGAAACAGAAGTACAACTGAGGTATCCGAATGGTGAAAACAAAGAGCGAAGCAGTCTTGAATGGGAGAGGTTTGGATTTGTGGAGCTAGGTTTTACCTACTCCCCATTGTGTGTGCTTATAGTTTCCTTAGAGATAGCCCCAAAACCAGGATTCAAAAATCATTACTTATGTTACTAAATAAGTTGCCCGATTTTCATCTGGACTTAGCAGACACATCTGATTTATTTCAACACTAACAGGATCATGACTGAAATGAAATCATACACAGATGAGTGTCTCAATTGCTACTCTTATTAATCCTGCTGTTTAGGTTCATGTT
This sequence comes from Aptenodytes forsteri, assembly GCF_000699145.1. Lineage (NCBI taxonomy): Eukaryota > Metazoa > Chordata > Aves > Sphenisciformes > Spheniscidae > Aptenodytes > Aptenodytes forsteri. The sequence continues at coordinate 143,805 of NW_008795922.1, read as the reverse complement.
TAACAGGAGGCATATGCAAGGCTCATTTGATATCAAAACAGTGAAGAAGCTCCTAATCTGTCACTGTCACAGACATCTGTAAAGAGCCACCTGCAGCATTCTTCAGTGCAGAGAGCAACTGAAAAATGTGAAAAGCCACTGTGACAAACAGAGGGACTGAGATACTGATTGTGCAAGGTGTTTTCCTTGTCAAAATGGGACAAACCCGTCTCAGAGAATCCAATTTCTCTGCATCGCACAGGCACACAATGGGAGCCATGAGATGCCACAGTGCCTTGGAGGTATGTTGCAGTGAATGATTTCTGTTATAGAATAAGTATGCCTCCTGCCCTTGACAGGTCAGTGCTGAGCAGCAGCGTGGCATTTGCCTGTCCTCTGTGGAGTGCAGAGAACTCGTACTGAGACATTTTCAGCCAATATTTGCCTCAGATACTTTCCAGGATGGTGGAGCTCAGATCTTATCCCAGCTTTTGAAGTGGGCTCACCATACCAGTGTACTCAAAGGCAAGTATCTCCACTTCTTCTCCAGCCTGTCCACAGTAAATCAAGCAGTGCCAGGGTACATTCACAGGCACTTGAGTGCAATCATCCACACACTGCTGGAACGGATCCCAGCACAGTCTTGGCCCAAACCAGCTAGCACTCTCCCAGACAATCCCTGGGCCAAGCACAAGCCAGGGACCATTTCCAGTATGTAGTCTGCATGTTTTTCCAGTAAGCTAGTCTGTTTCTGGGGAATAAGAGAGTGTCAGATGTGAACCTTTCCACAGCACTCTGCCTCAGCTCCAGAGAACTGTCCTGATCATGTTTAATTTACAACAATAAAGGAAGCTACGGAGTTTTACTGGCTTGTTGGTAGGAACGAGTCCCAGCTATTTTCACTCTGAAGGGGAAGTCAGTGGACAATTTACTAGTGATACCTGCAGAACAATGTCCCAAATATATCTCACAGCACTTTGAGTTTAGTCAAAGATTTCAACAAAGTCATAGGAAGGTTTTCCTTAGCTTCACTCTGTGTCAGGTGAACCATTTGATGCTTAGCTGGCTCCCCTCAGAGCCAATTCATCTATTTTCCCTCTTGCTGGTGTGAGACAGGGGAACTGCAATCCTGGCTCTGGACCCTGGCCATTTACTCTGGTTGCTTGTTACTGACACAAGCCAGAACCATATCCTTCAGAGGGAGACATAGAAAATGGCAGGATATATAGGTGGAGTAATTTCCATCTCTGGATGCCTCATTATAAACTCAAGGCCTGCTTCAAAACCTGAAAAAAATCCTGATTTTCATCCCTAGGACTCTCAGAAAGTTGGGCAAGGTAAGCATGGGGAACCATTCCTCCCTCCCCAGAAATTATCATTACAGAGCTGTTATAACGATCAGGGATACCTCTGCTTAAATTCTCACACCCAATTTAATCATCCTCTTCTTTCAAAGCTGGACAGATTTCTAAGAGATGGTGTTTCTTAGAATATTAAAACATTAAATATTTAAAACATTTCCACACACGAGTCTGTATTGCATGAAAAAAGTGTCAGGCTCATAACACCTCTAGAGAAAATTTCTTAATAGATGTCTGATTTATTTTCTCCCTAATGTCCAAAGTCTACCAGGTTCCTCTCAAAACCAAGAGAACACATAGTACAGCTGAAAAGACCCTGTAACTTACATTAGTACATGAAATTTCTCTTACCAAACAGACAAATATTGTCATTGATATTTCAGCCTCAAAATTGTCAGCCATAAAACTAGGATATTGCTACTTTCCTCACCAAAGGGCTAAATTTCTCAGAGCTGTGGTACCGTCACCTGCAGCAGTCTCCAGAAGGCTGGATTTTCCACCCATCTGCTGGACAAATCAGTTCACCTGTCCAGTTCCTTTCCTGTCCTTCTCTGTTTAGACACACACTCTTCAGGCCAGGAAGCATCTATTTTGACATGCTTGTCACAGTCCTACTGCAAAGAGGGAATGTAATATCGCTGGAATATGATAAATACCTTATTATCACCATCATGGGCTCTAGAGAGGAAACATGTTTATCTGCTATTGTAGCATTTAGTCATTTAATTATAAAGCTGTAATCTTCATTTAGTAGAGTAACTTTGAGACCAGATGACATTCATTGTTCTGTGTAAACTATGCTTTGTTTTATCTCTATTTTATTTTTACTTAATTATTTTGGTCAGTCAAGTGCTAGAAGTTCAATGACCTATCTCATTTCCTGAGGGATGTTTCTGCAAAGTAAAATGCCAGCATTTCCAGGCAGTTTCACAAGTACAGTACAGAAGAAAACACACAAAAACAGTTCACAAATAAACTTGTTAAAAAGAAATAGCTTTTTCAAGTTGAAGAAGATTAATTTTATTTGAAATTTGTATTAAAGCAAATAGGATGGCTCTGATATAAATTATTTTGCTGTATTAGAAGTGATGTTGAATATGATCTCCCCCTCTCTTTCTTTGTCTTTTAAGCTCAAGCAAGCAGACTGTGATTTATCTTCCATCCTCCTAATTTTGACATGGAGTCCATGTTCCTCCTTAGCTATCTGGGAGAAAAGGATGTCCAGATTTAGGATGTATCCACATTATACAGTGTGGATTTCAAATAGCTACATGATTTGCAACAGATTTAGAAAAAAACCACAATGCTGAAAAGCTATTGATTGTGGCAGTGGGAAGGCTCTTGCAACTGATGGAAGGGCAGATTTCAAACTGGGCTGGCAGCCATGCTGGGAATGTGACCCCCCCAGCAGTCATCAAGGGAAAAAATAGTCAACCCACGTATGCTCAGAAACATTTGCATCAGTCAAAAGCATTTCCGAATATGCAAGGCAAGGACATTTAGGCCCCTAGATCATCAAGAAGGATGTTTACCTCACTGCGATGGTGTGCAGAGCAATGAGCACTATAATAAACGGTACCCTTGCATGAAGAGAAGCCTTGTGCAGTACACTGTCAAAAAGCCAGTATAGTACCTGAGCTAAACCCGTGGAAGCAGGATTGTGTCCCTTGATGGATAAAATAATTTACCTGCTGTGCACTTGAGAACTTTTTGTCTTCAAGAATCCCAAATTTTTTTTTTTAATTTGTTTAAAAATGTGACACACTAAGGAACAAATGCTGCAACTGTTACAACCGCAGCTTTCCTCTAGGAAAGGGTGAAGTTCTTTTCATGATATGCAAGCTCAGGAATCCACTGTGGAAATGTAGCCAGTTTTAAGGAAGAAAGCAAAGTAATGCTAATCAGATAACTGATCAAACAAAGCAATGGCAAAGTATAGGCTAGAGGAGGGAGTAATCTTTATGAAGCAAGAGAACACTATTCATGCTGCATGGATTGTTGCTAGCCTGGAGAACATCATGGACCTAATTCTGGTCTTATTTTCAAAGTCAGAAGTATCTGTACCAAAGTTAAAGTGACAATCACATGAGGCTTGGTATAAAATATTAGAAGCACTCCCACCTGGTGAAGTGTTGGGGAAATGGATCCAGGCCACTTTACTATGTTAAAAAGAGCTATTTTCATCCCAATTTTTCTTTAAGCTTTAATGTTATAAATCCAAAAATAACCAAACTGAAGTCAAAGTCATTCCCTGGGACTCTGTATTAGTAACTTGCTGAAGAGCATTAGCCACCTTTTACATCTTCCTTGGTTTGAATTTCCCTATACATATTAGTAGATGTACCTTTATAGGTAATAGCGCTGCATTTAGAACACAGGCCAATGTTTTCACTCAGGGCGTAGGAAATGCCTGTGAGCTAACGTACCTGGCTGTAAAGGCAGAGAGACTCTTCACCTCTTTTTGTTAATTTTGGAGGTTACCACTGTGTGACAGGCACCGAATATCTGAATTTGAACCACACCTGCAAAAGTTATAAGATTTCTGTGGAACTAGATTTAACACTTTTCAAAGCTTTTTGTGGGCTTGTGAATGTGAAATCCTTTAAACCTCCTTCAGGCTTGTGTCCCATGTGAAGATTTCAGAGATGCATTTGCCTCATACTCAGAAATAGACAGCTTCTCTCTTTTTGCTCACAAATATTGCTTCTGGCCTTCCTTTTTCAGTCAAACTTCCTCTAGGGTGGGCTTTCCACTTCTTCTAATTTAAAGATCCTAAGCTGGTCACTCTCTCAACCAATTTTATAGGGTATGGCCTGTCAGAAAGGGTGCTGAGGCTCAATTCCCTTCTCCAAAACATCTATTTGAATACCCACCCCTGCAGCCAAGCAGTCCAATGAGAGCTGGAATCAAGTAAAATATAATCAATCAATTAATTAATCAAAATTAATGTTATATTGAGGATACATTTAAATCCAGAATCCTAGTTGCATCTCTAAGCCAACACGCACCCAAAGACGTGCTTTTCTCACTAATTTTTATACACAGAACTGGCTTCAGGCGAAGGTCTGCAATTCAGGACCTGAGTTGAGGGATCTGAAAGCCCAAGAGAGAGCAACCTGACTTCTCACTGAAGCTGTTTCCACTTTCCCTGGGGTCTGAACACCCTTCTTCTACACACCCCTGGGACAGGGTGGTCCTTGCAGTCTGAATGCAAGTGGAAGACTACCCAGAGGTGTTTGTGGTTTTGTTATCTGTAGATAACTCTTTGCCTCCTCCCAGAACATGTAGGGAGGTATCTACCATGGAGAGGCAGGAACAGAGCCCTACTGTAGTAGCTGTGTAGTACTTTTGAGTAGTCAGTCCGCAGCAGTCACTCAAAACTAAAGAGAGCTAAATAAATATCCTGATTACCTAGCAGCCTTGTGAAGCAGCCTACACCTTTAATTTTGTTGGAGAGGAACAATCTGTGAACAATAAATACATTAAAATTAAGGCTGCTGCAAGGACTGGACTGGGAAAGTACAGAGCAAGGCCTCAAAGGTTTTTGCTTGTTTTCACTCATGTAAAAGGCTTCAGGCTGAACTGAATGGGAGCTAGCTGCTTTGAGCACATCACAGGATAAGGCTTTTAAGCAAACCTTTAACAGAAGCTATAAAAATTCACCCATTGGTGTTGTATCATAGGAAGAAATAGACACTGAAAACATGAAGACATGTCCTCATTCCAGTCTGAGCTGTTTCTAACAATGCTTCAGCTACCTTTGCTTCACCTGCACCCATCTACCATTTGCAACAAATTCAAAGAGAAACCATGAAGTCTGACTTCCCCCTTATTTCAATTATCTGTTTAGATTGCTGACTCTGGCAGAAATTTCTGGTTTGCAGTGTTAAAATGAAGGGAAGTTTTGGGTAGGTAGCAGTGTTCTGGTAATCCAGATATCCTCTGAACTGGGTTCATCTGCTGCCTACGTTTTCTTCAGAACTGAGTGTAAAAAAAGGAGTCCATAGGGCTGTTTAACACTCCATCTTTACACTTTTGCAGTCCTGTTGATTTTGCAAATATAACCGACAGCTCTGTGGAATTTCTTTTGCTACAGTCTTTCAGGTAGTTTCTGGTGGCAGGATACTGTAAGCCAGGGTTCCTCCCTATGTGCATTCAGATGCTTGAACACTTCCCTCCACCTCCTCTGGCTGTGGTTTATTTCCTCTGATGAGTGACTGCTTCATCCTAGTAAGTGCATCCAGCTCATGACAAAATTGATAGCTCAATGCTTTTGCCCGCATGAGCTGGTATTTTATTGAAACGTTCACATGAGCTGCAGTACAAAATAGACATCCAAAGGCAAAAGAGTAACAATAACAATATAATGAGGGTAGCTCATCTGAGAGCTCCACTGAGAGCCAGACTTTACAATATCCTAAATGGAAAAACACAATGCACCTACAGCAAACACAAGGTTCATCGGTAATGCAGTTTCCTCCATCCTAAAAGTATGAGTAAACACAGCCCAGGGGAAGGTAAAATCATAAATGAATACATCTTCTTTAAGGAGGTTTCAGAGAAAGATGAGTCTCAGGATACTCTGTAAAAAGTCAGTTCAACAAGCAACCTTTGGAGCCAGGCCCAGTCCATCTCCCGCACACCCAAATACCGACCCATGGTCCTGCTCTTTCCTCTCTCTATGCCTGCCCAGGCTGCTCTGACTGTGGGCTTGTCTCTGTAAAGAGACAGCCCTTTCCCTCATTAGAGTTGGTCTTCCCTTCTTAGTGCTAGGGTCTTCTTGCCCAAATGAGTAACCCATTGCCTCATTAGCTATTGAGTCTACAGGTATAGCTTTTCTCCTCTGCCTTTCAGAGGAGGACAGCAATACTGTTATCCAATACTGTAAGCATATCAGGTATTTCAGAGCATCCCACCCAGTAGGGTTTCCTGGCAACATAACAGGCTGTTGACATATGCCTTGAAGGGTTTGTATTCCTGGAGACTGCAGAATCCTACAGACAACCTTGTCCTTAATTATAACAGTCCCTAGCAAGGACTGTCATCTTAACAAGAGACAGATGAGTCTGTGCTGTTTCCCGCTCCCTTCACATCAAATCTAGAGCTGATCCATATCTCAATTTTAGAAACAGACATGTCTGATCTGACCAAAGGAATGGCCGGGCCTCTTTCCTCTTTCCAAGGAATGGCTGGTGGCTCTTTGCTGTTAAGAAATAATCCAAGTATGGGCTACAAACATAGACATGATAGCTCTGACATTCTTCTGGAAAGACAAATGTTCTACCTGAAAATTGCAGAACAGGATAGTAACCTGCAGGATATGACCATCTCTACCATATAAACTAAACCCAAATAAAAAAAGGTCATCAAGACTAAATGACATACATGGGAAAAAATTCATGAAACAATGGATAACTATGAATAAAATCAGGAACAACTTTGCTCTCCCAAGAAGGAGTAGGCTCACCTAGCAAAACACAAAACAAGAAGTTGTTTTTTCAGCCAAAACATTTGGCTGAATTCATGTGGGAGGTCTTGCAAGTGGTTAGTTTCAACATCTGCTCTTAAAGCAGGGATGATGGTTCCCTCTATCATTCTCTCCTAGCAAAATCAAGCTTTGTCACATAATTATCCAAGCCACAATATTTTTTTAATTATTTTATTTTTGTTTTAACCCTGGAAAGCCTGCAATGGACTGCCACCCACAAGCAGCTATGCACAAGTGTGACTGACTGTCACCCACAGTTTACAGGACTAGTCTGACCTTCAGGGAGTCCACGTTCTAATTTTCAGCCCTGCTGAACCACACTGAGTGCTAGTTGCTGCTGTTCCTCTACCAGCCTCTGCTGTTTCTTCTTTTGCCATTAGACAGCTCTGACAAACTTTGCAGCAAACTCTTACTCTTACTGGGAACACAGGGGTTAAATTTCTTCTTCCTCAGGATGAGTTTGGCAGACATATGCCGATTCTGTTTTCAATTGTGCCATTTCTCTCCCAGTGCATGCACAGTCACAGCTGTGAACGAGTTGCAGGCTTAAATTTTTAATGCTGGAGGCTATTCCTAGCTACCTCTTCAACATTACCACCTCCACTGCATCCTATAATGTACCCATGGAGACATCCTGGGTTCCACTTAATTGGAACAGCATTTACATTCGTCCTTCTGGTTTGTTTGTATCATCGAGTTCTTAAATGGAGTCTTGCTGAGGCATGGTAACAAGTTTGTCTTTCTTTGCTTATCTGTTTTGAAAAAAAAATATTCAAACTACATTATCTGCAAACTGTTGCAAAAGAAAGATGAAGGAAAGAGTTCTTAACTCAGAATGAAAGACATCCAGTGAATAAGGAGGAAAAATAATGCTGTTTATTAATGGCTGGATGGAAAATGGTTGCTGTGATTTATTTAATGGGATGAGCCGAGCTCCGGGTATTGTTTTCCAGGGTATTGTACAAATACAGAGCAAGAAGCAGCCTCTGCACTGAAGACCTAAATAAAAAAGAGACTCAAAAAATAGAGGCTGTGAAATCATTCTCATTTTACAGGATTAAGGCAGAGAGAAGGTAAGGTCACACAGAAAGTCTTGGAAAATCCGGCAGCTGATAATGTCTTTTGTCCTGTGCTTTAAACTGAACAGCATCTATCCGATCTGCAAAACTTCTACACATCCGTATCTTCCACAATTTGGAAGCAAGCTCAAATCTATGGGAGCTTTAGGTAAAGAAGACACCTTTAGGAAAAAGAAGCAACACAGTCCTCTCTGTAAGCATCTCTGCAAGTCAAAATATATCTTTAATTCTTTTAATTTTTTTTTGAATGTGCCTTGGTTGCTGGTTAGTTAATCCACTTCTGCAGGGAGACAGTGTGCTTCCTTCATATTGGAACAGGACTACCCCACAATGGGCACCAGAGAAATTTAGTGTTGAATGGGAGAAGTAAACCACTTTCTTCTTATGCTACATTGTGCAAAGTAATTAGCAGCTCCTATGGTAGAAGAATTTAACTCCTGCTTTAGCCTTAGGAAGTGTCATCCTCTTGGTCTCATAATAAAATAAAATAAAAAAATTCCGAGTTTGATGACACTATTAAAAACAACATTTGTATTATATTGTCCACACTTAAAATGAGTTAGAATTTCACTGCAAAATCTCCTGGCAATTCTCCCTCAACTGGGGAATATGCTAATGAGATATTGCCTTACTGTGTTATAATTTGAAAGTTAGAGAGACAAAATAATGCAGTTTTCCCATACAAAATTGGTTTTGTTTTCAACACACCCCACATATTAATGTTAACACAAACACAATCTGAAGGAGAGCAGAAAAGCTAGCTTCCAGCCCCTGCTATTTTAGGAATAGTAAAGTTTTAAGTTATAAATCTAAATCCATCAAAGAATCAGTCAGGTCAGAATATAACCACTGCTGACATCCTTCTCATGTCCAGTATTATCCTCTAGCAGGCACAGCATGGCTCAGTACCCCCAAAAGTGATGGATCCTAAATCAGCACAGCAGCTATATAGTGCTCTCCAATGCAGATGGACATACAAAGTTGCTTCTGCTGCTAATTAGAGATTAAGCCTCCCGCCCTCCAGGGTTTACCATCACACAAAGACAGATGATGGGAAACTTCTGAGGGAAAGGTCAGGCTCTAACTTATTGATAGTTGAATGGAGGTCCGTAGTAACATGGATAATGTTCTCTCAGTAAAAAGGTGACTGAACCAGGATGGATGGGGTGACAAATGCCCTGTCAGCTCCTGGCATACATATCTGACGGTTCAGGGGTGAGTGCATGCCCTGGATATTGTGCAAAACCACTCCCTCTCTCTTGGCTCACTGATGCTGAGTGAGCTCCAGTCCTGGCTTCTGTCCTGTGGCTCTTCATACACCAGCTAGACATTGCTGAGGGTGGAACCGCAGTCAGCAGGTAAAGCAGTTTCCCCTGAACTACAGTGTCCAAAAGCCATTGTCCCTTATTCCTGGGAGGAATGGAAAACACGCTGCTGGCTCTTGCCCTGTCCTAGGCATACATTCTCCTGTTATATGCTTCTTTCTCTCTCCCACTGAGTCATTCCCAGGGTCTCTCATGTGTCCAAATTTGCTAAAGCCTATATGGAATGAGTAAACTGGATGTATCTGCACCTTCACAATAATCTGTGAGAAAGTTGATGCCTAGACAGTTAATCACAAAGCAGAAAAGTCCTGTATTTTGTGTTTTGGAGCATTTTTGCCAATTACAGATGATCTCTCTGCCCCCTTTGCTGGCCCTGATATTGCATTCAGCCCTCAGGGAGTTCAGACAGTCCTGATGCAATCAACAAGCCATTTTATTGTCAAGTCCCCAGGATCAAAAAATCTCACTGAGTTTGAGAGAAGTCATTAACAATGGGGAAGCACTGGAGAATATTGTTCTATTTCTTGGCATGCCTCTGTCAGCCATAACACCGGAGTAGTGAGACAAGGCTCTGATTCAGCTCTCATTGATTTCTTTGGGATTTATCTTATAATTTGGCAGTATCTTGTTTCTCAGATAAATCTTCTCATTGAAAGATTCTTGATAATGATTAACTCACTGACTCTCTGTGCTCAGAGACCATGTTAAAGTAGAATAAACAGAGGAATTCAGGTTAAGGGGAGGACCCAACTGGTAAATTTAATTCAATTTTGGGCCCTCAGTACAGGAGAGATTTTGACAAACAAGGAAGAGTCTAGCAGAGAGAAGCCAGGTTGGTTAAGGGGTTGTAACACATGATGTAGCAGAGATATATCCAGGAGAAAAAGCTAAGGAGGGACTCAGTGTCCTCTGTTTAGTGGGTGGTTATACAGCAGACGGAGACAGAACTTCTCAGAGGTGCACACAAAAAAGACAACTGGACAACTAGCACAAGTTGTAGGACAGGAAATATAAATACTGGAACGGGGGCCCAGGGAAGTTGTGGGATCTCCATCCTTGGAGTTACTCGAAACCCAAGTGGACAAGGCCCTCAGAAATCTCTTATAACTTTGAAGTTACCCTTGTTTGGAGCAGGAGCAAGTAGACAACCTACAGAAATCCTTTCCAATATTTTATTCTGTGATTCTATATTCAACATGAGGGTGGGAACAACATTTTATTATCTTTCCACCGCTCATCTTCCAAGTTTCACTAGCACTGCTTGAGTTATTTGTTAATTCTGAGGAAGATGCTCTGTCATATGTCTAGAATTTGACAGGACTGTAAGGCACTGGACTGTCACAGTGTTTTTCATATATATGCATTTATGCAGCACATACCAGCATCAGCTCATATTAGGATCGTGTAGAACATGTCTGGGGTTTTGGTCTCTTAAAATTGTTGCAGCTGGACCTGAGCTCAGAGACACAGACACACAAAGGCATTTTAAATGGAATTTAAAGAGAGTTTTGCTGAAATACTTTGTGACTTCATCTCATTTTTCTCTGCATATGTCAGCCTGCAGTCCTGTTATCTCATCCAGCATCTACTTTCCTGTCAGACTTCTTTAAGGACTCTGCTAAGCCTTGATGTCTCCTTCCCCTTCAAGGGAGAACACAAAGCCTCTTCTAAGAGGCTTGGGAGACAGCACATCTGCAGCAAAGTGTCACCTCAACAGCTACTGTCTCACAAATAATAATACCAGAAGCATTATGAAACTTGGATGAAGGAAGCTGTAAGGTCTGTCTTGAAAAAAATAGATGAAGTTGTTTTCAGCAACACTTTGGGAAATGTGTCTTCACATATGAAATTGTCCTTTTTTGCCTCCACTCATGTAGAATATATTGCAGTGAACTCTGCTTAATTGGGGTGCCTGGTCATTCCACCCTCCATGGGATCAATTGAACCTAATGATAGTGAAAAGTAAATAACCTCTGCTTAATTAGGCCAAAATTAGCATAAACTCCAGATAATGGGGGAAAATACCTGTGGTTAACAAAAAGGTGAAGTGGAGAAAAATGTTGTTCTTAAAGACCCAAATGACATGCAACTTTGCCTTATTTGGGACTTTTATTAAAGCTTCAAGCTCAGAAGAGCTGACTCGAGATAACAAGCCACTTGAGGAAACTTGATCTGGGTTTCACGTCATAACCAAGCAACAGCCCTATCCACAATTGCACATGATTAGATGTGTTAGGAGGTGAAGCGTGGAAAGTGAAAGAGCTTCATATGGAAATTTTTGGGGTTGTTTCAACATAGAACTTACCAGGAAGGTGCAAATATAATCAAAACGAAGCGGAAAAAGGAAAACAGTCTGGATCTTTTAGTTGAAGTTCATCCTAGTTGGATTTCTCCTGCAGATTTCAGCTGTCACATCACTGAAGCATACATCTACAAAAGCATTCACTTAGTTTACGCCAATTATAACTAGACTGAGTAGCCAGAGCTGTGGAAACAACTTCAACATGGGAATTGGTTTCTCTGCTCTTTTGAAAGCAAAATGTGGGTAGCAGGAGGAGAGAGACCTTTCTTAAGTTACAAGCCTGTAAGAACTTCTTGCATGTTCCTGCAACATGGCAGGAACAAGCACACGGTCAGTTAATGTGGCTTTGCGGGCAAACGGTTAACCACAGTGATACAACACTTTGCATGTCTCTAGACATACTCAGAGTGGAATAGTGGAACCATGCTATTTGCAAAGTCAGAGAGTTGTGCTGGAAAACTGTCTCAATATTGACAAACAATTGTCATTTTGTTTCTGTTGCTTTTTGTCTCTGAGCTTAAGAATCTTATCTGATCATTGGATCTGAGAAGACATGAATTAGAATCCCAGCTATATTGTAATCTCTTTACGATCTTAGTTACTCAGTTCATGACAACCCATTTTCCTCTTCTGCAGCATTTTCTCTACTGCAAAGTTCTGGGCATAAATAAAGCATAGCCATCATTTGTAAATGCAAATGATTACCATCCCTTTTCATTGATAAATGGCAACAGCCAGATTTTTATTCTCTTTTTTCTTTTTCATCTCACCACTAGTCAGCAAAGTAATTCAATGTTGATCTCATGCATGTTGTAGAGCTGTTTGCAGAATACTGGTGTCTTAATCATGTGGTAAAATGGGGCCACAAATGTAGTGGTGATTAAGGCCCCAAACAGACATCTCAAAAAATTATACATACAACTAATTCATTCTGCAAAGTACCTTCAGTAAATGAATGATTGTACTGTTTGAAATCCATGAAGCCTCACTTAGGGTAAGGTAGGATTTCAGCTGAGTAAATACTCCAGAGCACAGCCTATGGCCAGCACCACAGCTACCCTCAGAATGTTCCATTTTAAGCATTTAAGCACAGTTCAGCACAAAAGAGTATTTCATACAGCAGTAGTCTCATTAAAATTAACAACTGATCATATCATGAAGTCTTGTATATTGAAAGTTAAGGTGTTGCAACTGATGTTGCATACGTAATCAAACATAAAAGAATTTGGAGATTTTGGTTTTAGATATAGTGGTGCAAGGCAGAGTTACTGTACCATGTCAAATTTAAGAGTCTGGAACATGGACAAATATGTGTATACTTATTTCTATTGTTCTCATTGTATACATTGACTGTTTATGAACCCTGTAGCCAAGGTCACCTTCGTTAAGAGAACCAATTAGAATAGAGTTAACCTAATAAAGCTGTTTGAATAATGAACAAAAAAAAAGTTTATTACTAAGCATTAATTAACTTTGCTGTCAAGCAGGTTATGTGTTTTAGGGTTGAGTTAATAGGTTTCCAAGCAGAACTTCACATTGACAAAGCTACCTGACTTTCTTAAATAAAAAAAAAAAAATAAACAGAAAGGGTGCATAGGATTCTCCACAAAGCCAATAATGGTTGCAAACCAGTTAGTGGCAAAAGCAGCCTACTGAAGACATTCAACTTTACTGAGAGCCATAATACATTACAATTTCCACTGAAATGCTCAGCCCAGCTATCCTGCTCCCAGCAATCTTTAAAGCTATTTATATATTACTCATATTGCTTTATTATTTTACCTTTAAGAAGCACAGTTTAATGCTTGAGTGCTTTTCAATTTTGCCATTCAGACTGCAGATTAAGTTTATAATGACTAGCTTAATTTTTACAGGCTGTAGCATGTATTTGGTCTGAAAGATACCCCTGGCGATATGAGGCTTTAGACGACTTTGGTGTTTCAATAAAAGTTAGACGCAGTCCAATGCCTTCTTACAGTCATATTGTGGCTGATTATATGACTGTGTGTTCTTTCTGGCCATTGCAGTATGTAATTTACAGCATATTTCTTTCTTGGGGTTTGAAAAGGCAGAGATCTCTGAACTGCAGGGTTAGGAACAATTTTACCCTCTATTTCTTCTGCCACAGACAGATTACAAGTGGATGAGGAGTCTGCATTGAACCCCTTAAAAAATGTGTAGTACTATGGGAAAAGAGCACCCACACTGGAAAAAAACAAAACAAAACAAAACATGGGTATACTTGAAAGCCTGTTGCTGGAGACTGCTATTCAGGGTCTGGAACTGACTGGATTTGAAATGGTCATACAGAGACAAGACACCTGAGGAACAAAAGCCCTCATCTCCCTCCTAGACTTTTTTGACTCTCTAGTTTTGAGTAGGATTTATTTTATGTAACTCTGGGAGATTTTAGCTTGCACTGAAGTAGGCACCTACTAGCTGCATTGCTTACTAGACTCCTCTGAATGTACTGACTAGATCCTCATGGACTATCACAGACCATAGACAGCCAGGGTGGGATGCTGTAGCCCACACATAGGTGAATTTTAGGCTTTGCAGGCTATCTTCCTTGGCATCTGTGTGCCACTTGGGAAGAGTAGGGATCTCGCATAAGACTATCTCTCATCAGCCAGCTCCACATAGAGGTCTTTGATACTGTAGGGTATCACAGATGATGCTAGGCAGATGTCTGAGCAACCCAGTGCTTTTTCACATACCTACAGGTAGATATCTATATTTAGGTGTCTTTCTTAGTCTCAAACAAGACCTACCCTGGGTGTCCTCAGTCCAGGTGTCTCCACCTGAAGCTCCCACTGTAGTTCATGGGGAGCAGGTCAACAGAGTCAGGGAAGTTTAGGACAGGAATCTTTTGACCAAATGTAGGAGCTTACTTAGAGTGACATGAAGAGACCAGTTCAGGGAGTTTCAAATGACATTTAGGTGTTTAGGCAACCAGATCAAGACTGGATAGCTCTAGGTACTCCACTCTCTCCATTGACCAGCTCTGCACTGACTGTAGAGGGAACCTAGAGTGGTTTGCTCAGAGATGTCTGCACTGTAGATTCTCGCATTCAATCAGTTAAATCTCATCTTGGGTGTCCTACACAGTGCACTGCAAGTGAGTGGGCAGCAGATCCCTGAAACCATAACTGCTCTTTCAATGCAAGGTCAAGGGCAGGGGGAAAGCATTCCTCTTTCTAGGACGGCTCAGCCCTGGCAAATTAGATGCTGCACTCAGAGGTGATGCCCCCATCAACTGCTTCCCTCGTATTGCTAGAAGCAATTGGTCCATCTCACAATTTGAAGTAGCTGAGGAATGGCAGTAAGGTCTATTCTCCTGACCCATGAGCAGGATAAGGAGGAGGCATTAATGTCTCGTAAGGGATAGCAAAAAACCTCAGGGCTATAAGCACCTTAAAATGACACATTTTGGTGAATGAGAGAGACAGAAAAACTGGAACAGGAAGGCTGTTTATCACTGTGCTTTCTTTGCTGTATTGACCCCATGAAGGAGAGAAAGAACTAAGATGTGAAACCTAAGCCCTCCAACCATTAAGCCACAGACTCCCATCTCCACTGCTGGTTGCTAGTTCAGCAGCACCTAAGATACATGCATACACATTTGTTTAGTGGGCATGGTGGTGTTGGGTTGACGGTTGGACTCGATGATCTTAGAGGTCCTTTCCAACCTCAATGATTCTATGATTCTAACTTAAGATGTGAACCTAAGCCCTCCAACCATTAAGCCACAGACTCCCATCTCCACTGCTGGTTGCTAGTTCAGCAGCACCTAAGATACATGCATACACATTTTTTTTTAAGGACAAAACTTTGGAGAAGCATTACAGAACCAGACATGTCCCAGTCCATCCTGAAGGAGAAATTGGACCTCAGTTTAAATGTTACATTTCATCTCAGTTCCATCTCAACCCAAACCAACCCAAATCTAAACAAAACATGAAAGAAACCAAAGATTAGCTGAAGTAACCTTGTTGTGAGGGCTTGAGTATTCACAGTGTGTCTGCAAGGTAAGCCTGATTTTAAAGTTATTCCCAGATCTGTGCAAAGCTGACAGTAGAAGCAAAACTTGTTTCCCCTTGAAGCCTGAAGGAGGCAGGCCCTGATTTGCAGTGGTGGTGGTGTTTGAGATGGGAGGCGTAGGGTGCATTCACCTGTGAGTGAGTCCTGGCTTGGAGGAAATTCAAACTGAAGAAGTTCATTCCCCACACAGGTTAGAAATGTATCCCAGCTTAGAAAGAAAGAGACAAAGTCTGCAATGACAAAAGTCTATTTTGCTTTATGTTCAATCCTTTTTAAGCCACTCTCTCACACAACAAGTATTGCTGATTGCCAAGTACTTACACACTGGGATTCTTTACTTCCTTTTCTTTCTTTAATACAAAGAAAAAAACCCATCAAGTGAGCAGAACTGTGGAAACATCCTTATGTTTTTGTTGAATGGACTTAAATGCTTAAGATAAAAAAGAAATAATTTGATGTCAGATCTAGTACCTGAAAATAGAAAAAGGTCTGTTCGAGAAAGATTTTGCGGAAAAGATTTCATAGAAGAGTGAAAGAGAGAGAAGAAAATATCTTTTTCTTACATATATATATATATATA
>NW_008795922.1:113076-127632 GCF_000699145.1 Aptenodytes forsteri | reverse complement strand
AATAGATGCAATAAAACTACCTGTGCCAAGAAAGGCAGACCCTTATGTTTATTGTAATAAAGCAGAAAGATTTACAATTTGGTATAAAAAAATTTTATGGTTCACTATAATTCTTAAATT
The DNA here is from genome assembly GCF_000699145.1 of Aptenodytes forsteri. Lineage (NCBI taxonomy): Eukaryota > Metazoa > Chordata > Aves > Sphenisciformes > Spheniscidae > Aptenodytes > Aptenodytes forsteri. The sequence continues at coordinate 127,512 of NW_008795922.1, read as the reverse complement.
CAAAGTGTTTCTTAACTTTGAGACAGAAGCCGTAAAAGTGAAGCGATGACCTATTATTACTACTTTTCCTCAGTAGATTTCAAAGAACATTCCAAAGGTGGTATCAATTTTAGAGATGGTCAATAATTACCTTTTGGAATTTTTGGATTTTTCAATGGAAAAAGACCTTTTGTGAAACCATAGTTTTTCTATTCTCTGTGAGGAAAACAGAAATGATAAATCCCCATATACTTACCGAAAAAGCATCTGTGATTTCAGTATTCACACAGAACATGAAATTACATGAGAGCCTTCCGAACAGTTAACTGGAAGGTTACAGTAATACCCAGACCTCTGCTCAAATGCTCAGGCAAAACTGATCTCAGAGAGGGCTTGGATCTACATAGTAAAATTTATTTCCACCACTAGCTTGTTTTTATATATATATATATATAAAATATTCCAAGTCTCTATTACTAGTTTAGTTCATTTCTGTAGAAACCTCTTTTGAGGGAGAAGTTTAATTTTTGCATGCTTAAAAATAATATATATCATACCAATCTAAAATGTAGAGAAGTTAAGGTACCACTATGATACGTTCTTTATAGAAACCTAGTCTAAAGAAAATGTAGAGCTGTTTACTATTTAAGGAGATGTTTTGTTAACTTTTTAAAGATCTACTCTATTTTAGGAAATTGCAAAAGGACATGTGTGCACAAACACAGTGCAAATAAAGGCATTGATGCTCCTGGTCAAAAGCCATCAGCTCAGAGAAGTCAACTCTCACAAGATAAAACTGAAGGTCGCATGTGCTTTATTTCAAGCAGTCATAGCACCAGTGCTTGTAGTGCTGGAACATACTGGCTAAAAGCTTGCTTGGGTATGTCTATACTGCCACAATCTATGCTGGGAGATGATGCGATGGTTGTCAAGTCTTCATATAGGACATAATTGTTGTCCATCACAGGCAGATGGAAAGAGCAAAATAACACTCTGCAGAAGAATCTGGGACATGGCATGGGACCTTCCAAAAACACAGAGATGGGAAGTTGAGGAACAAGGGAATGAAAGAGTCTGTGTGGGTGTGAGAAGAGAAATTGTTGGGGGTGAGATGCTAAACTTGATTTCATGGGCTTGCCAAAAAAAATCCCACTGTACTTTAGGATTCCAGGGCCTCTTGGATCCGCATGCTAGTGGGCCAACCCACAAGTGTTAGTCAGGTTCTTTTGGGGAAGTAATGTTGCAGTCACCCTGAAAGCAGTGTGGTATCAGCAGAAAATCAGGGCTTTGTACTGCGGTCACAATTAATGTACTCTCTGCTGCAATCAATTTACACTTAATGATGTATTTAGTGGTAATAAAAGTGGGAAGCTATAAAATATTCTTACCGTTGTTATAATTTGCTCCCTTTCAGGTGTCAAGGAAAGGTGGGGTCATAATGTGCACCATTTTAGGGAAAAAAATCCAAATAGTTGAGGTAGAAAGTCATGAGAAAAGAAAAAGATAATAAGGTTACTGGGAATTATAAGTACTTTTTCTCTGTACTAATCATGAGAGTGCTGAGTTAGGAAAATGGCATTTAGAAAGTTCTTTTGTTAATTAGAAATGCCCTCCTTGCCTCTGTACAGCAGTATTCCCTCTGAGATTTCTGTGCCACCAGGCAAGGCTTTCAGGAAGTCATTATGACATACAAATAGACCATGCTAAATTAAATTGATTAATACATCGTATGAATATTTTCAACTGCTTAGTTTTGGCTGACAGCAAGTTCTAATGGACATCTAATCAGCAAAGAAAATCCAAACATCTGAGAAGTCTGAATCATTGGGGAAGGTATGACACAAAACTTACCTTCAAATGAAGGACACATGACACACCACTTTCCACGGCATGAGGATTTTGTTCAATATACTCCTCCCTGTAGCATGGGGCTAAGCCAGCCCCGATCCAACCTATGAATCTCCCCGCTGGAGGGTTCAGAGAGGAAATTTGGACATGAGGATTCATTTTTATTCCAAAGTATTAGTCTGTACAGTTCAGAATTGCTAGGACTGATTCAGTGGCCCTTGGTTGAGCTGAAAAGCATTTCTGTCATCCTGTATTTTCTTCATGGAGACAGGCAATGTAGGTCAGGGCAGCTAAAAATGAAATGTGGTCATCAAGTAATTCGGACATGCAGAGTTGACTCACTTTTCTCTTCCTGCCCTGGAACACCAAAAGACATTAGCTCACTTTTTGGCAGGGGGAAAAGTGAAATGGAAGACTGAGACAGACTGAAAATATTAGCTTGAGCAGGTGCAGGGAGGGTAGGTGGAAATATCATTCAGCTGTTGAATATTGGTTCACGTGGTTTGGATTTTATTTTTGTATTTTGTATTTTCCATAAAAGCTTGGAGTTTGGAGGGGCAAATGTTTTCCATTTCCACCAAATTTCAGTCGATAAGGAACAGAACAAGGTAAAGTAAATAAAACCACAAGCTTCTCCCAATTCTCTTCCACAACTTAACCCCATCTGAACTAAAATGCTGAGGTTGAAAAATTTCTGTTAATGAGTTTTCTTTTACTATTTGCCCTTTTGGGCCTTTTTCAGACTTCAAGCTTCTTGTGTTACTGTTAAGGAATTTCCACTATTTGGAACAATAAAAACTGCTGAAATGCCAAAGGAAGGTAAAATAGCTAAGACTGTCCATCTGAATCCTGTGCTCCCAGCTAGAAGCTGAGGGTGCAAAGAGCAGAACTGTTGGTAGCATGTTTTTATACAACAGGAATGAGAGTTACATGTGTTTACAGACGCCTCTATTGTAAAGCAGCCAGAAAAGAGAGAATTTCAACTTAGGAAAGCAACAATGAGTCAGGGCTAGTTTTACTTCTGCATCAATTCAATGCAAGAGAGAGAAAGCAGAGTGTGGTGAGTGAGATGAAAACATGATGTGCAGAGTACCTCCTGGATATCAGTGGGATGTGTTGGGGGAAGCTGAGGTTCCTCCTGTGTAGGAGAAATTCTCGTTGCATTTATAATCTAAACAAATCCATTTTCTGTGGAGCACCTTAGGCACTAGCACTGCTCTCCTGATTGCTGGTCTTTGCTGAAGGAGCAAAAGAAAGGGGCAGACAGAAGCCAGTCCTTCAAGGCCTCTGTACTAATGTCAACTGCATTCCCTAAATTAAAAAGCATATTCACGGGTTTTGTGATTTTTCTCAAGGAGACTGCACAAAAGAGTGGTAGGAAAATCTAGAAGAAAGCAAAAGAGCTCTATTTGGCCCTAACACATATTTTCCCCTGTGTTTGCATTGAAATTGCTTTGTCTTCTCTGCCTTTGGCAGGCAGGCAAGAGTTTTCATTTCAAGCTGTCAAGAAGCTGTATGGAGAGATAGGCTGTATTTATTCAGCCCCAGTTATGGGTTACTCATGTTTACATACTTCTGGATGGCTTGAAGCACATCAATGGCACATTCATGTCTATTTATGAGAGACTATTTAGAGATCTTGTCTTTGCTCCTACCATCCACCTCCTGCCTATTTGTCCCTGAAAAATAGCACATTGTGCCTTCAAACAAAAAGAGGCACATTTCCTAGAAATACTTGCCTACATGTTACAAGGCGCAGATGAGTTTCTTTCTCCTGTGAGACTGCCTCCACAATCTACTATCCAATATTGTATACTGGGCATCTCAATAAAGAAGGGTGATGACACATTTATAAAGTGACTTTTTTCTGCAAGAAATTGCTGGCATCAAGAAAGCCAGATTCCAAGTGGAATAACAGGATTCCACTTAAGAAACATGTGCTTCAGATACTTCTCACAAACCTAAAGAAATTAGGCAATTTTCCTGGGTGACCTCAACAGGACATATTTGCCCTGGTGATGTATCAGAGTAGGAGAGCACTTAGGTGGGATTGACTCCAGCTGGGGAGGAAAGGTGTGCCCTAAGCAGCCATCCTGCTGTCCCTTGACATGTTGCCCCTGTGCTGTTGTGTCTTTTTGGGATAGTGCCCTCTTTGTACCACTGCTCCTTTCCCGCTCATCTCCCAGCACCTTGCCGGCTCTGGCTCTTGCCCAGGATACAGTCACATTTAGGTGTAGTGCAACGTCAGGATCTCCAGGCTTTTCCCTCTCCTGCAGTAATTAAAGCTCCTTTGGTACTGAATAAAGATCTTTTCACCTCTTTATTGTGTCTCTACATCCAAGACAGCCTCATTCTTCAGTCTCACTTTGAAGAGTTCAATTCATTAGAAAATAGAAAGAATAAGCTGAAAATCAAGCTCTCATTCATTTTTTCCCCCATGCTAGAATTCCTGTCCTATGTAATCCAGTGACACAAGAGCTAATTCTTTGCTTCTTAGAAGTGTTGTGAAGATAATGAAAGTTTGTTTTCCTTTTATTCCTATCCTTGAATGAGTTGTAAGCAAAACTTCAGAAGTATCCATCCTGTCATGAACATTATCTGTGAAAATTAACTACGTCTCTTCCCCCAGTTCATCAGTAGATGGTGGCAGAGAGTTCTTGCTCATCTAAGTTTCAGACCCCAGGGGGTACACAAGTATGACAATAACAACAACTGATGGGTAATATTTTGCCATCTGCTGCACTCCTTAGCTTTAGCTGCTCTATTCATGTATGAATGAACCTGTTGCAACTTCTAGTTGCCTTCCCACAGGAAAAGCTTTGTGAGATCACAGAATTGTTCGCTGGTATCGTTTCCTTTCTCCAGGTAGCCCTTATCTTCCAAAGGCCTCCAGACCTTATTTCTCTGACTGAATCCAGGGAGTGCACCTGTCTGCAACTGTCTAGGTACTTCTCTTCTTTTCACCAACTTGCCTTTGTTATTATTTACTCTGCACCTGAGTTATTTAACTATGAGACATACGGTAATATGATTTGTGTGAACTACGTAGCAAAACACAACTACATTGCAAGTTGCATTACTCTACAATTAGGAAGTAAAATGAAAACTATTTGTACAGGAAACCAATACAAAAATATACAAAGTTTCTTACATGGAAGATCTTATCAGAGAAATAATTATCTCCTGAAATGACAAGCCCCACACTTGAATTCTCAACAACATCTTACAGCACAGACTGGTATTTCATTATTAGAATTTCACGGTACTCTGAGATCACTAATCCTAAAACCTTTATTTGGGATTAGAATACAGATTGTATTTTTTCATGGCCAAAAATACATTGCAATTTTCTATCAGCAATGTGCTAATAACCAGACCAAATTAGCACTTTAAGCTTTACTTTTGGCAGATCACAGCATGTATCTACAGTCTATCCCGTAGCAACACAGCTTGGGAGAAACATCGAATTGTGGGTGCCTTTAGTATTGGCAAGAATATTGAAAAAAACTGGTGAAAACCTGGGGCAAACAATAGTGTTGCTCCTAACACTAAATATGTTTCCTAGTTCTACCTCCAATCCGAGTTGTAAGCTGACATCTGTGACAAGGAGAAATATCGAATGCCAGTTTTATTTCCAACGAGGTGTTATTTCTTTTTTTTTTTTTTTTTTTCCCCCCCACCACTTCATAGCCATCAAAATGTCCTTTCAATTGCAGTGGGGAAGCACAGCTTCCTTGATCATTCAAAACCAGTCTTGGAAGTGAAAGTCAAAGTAATTTTCTCTCCAACAGAAATACAGTGTGAGTTGATATATATTGAAATACCCATCCACACTAATAGCTTTTAAATGCCATTCTTAATGATAACATTTAAATTAATTTTAAATACTTAAGAGAAAGTGAGGCATGTCACTGTAGACAGCTGATAATTGCAGAAAGCTTGACTGCAGAGAGGAAAGCAAAGACGGTGTTTAACTGTACAGGAAACAGAGCAGGAAGTAATGCAGAAGATCCAATAAAAGAGAGAGATTCAGGCATGCAATCAAACACCTGCCACAGTGAAAAACCTCAGAGTAGAGATTCCAAATATGGAGATCTGAAAGGCTCAGCCCACTTAGTGTGGAGGTAGACAGTGGGGGGCTTTTATAAGTGAATAGTAAAAAGGTCAGTCATACAACAAGGAGACTTTCAATTAAGCTAAAAGACAATGATTCAAAGCTTAGAAAAGAAAACCTGAATGATGCATAATTAACCTGAAACGTATTGTCACAACATTTCGCAGTACCCAGCAGCTTAGAGGAATGTAAAAAGAAGCCCTAGTATTAGTTAGGCAGTACAAATGTTAATTGGATGCCCGACATGGCATACGTAATGTGCTTAGTCTTTAATGATATGTTCACAGTCTAATTTTTGCACAGGATCCCTGCCTTAAGCATGGAGAAGATGGACACAGGTAGGAACAGAACTGTGCTTGATAGGTAATTCAAAACCTACCCGCTGCTTAATGTTTGAGGGTTTGGCTTTGCCACCACAAGAATCTTTTAGTTTATAATTGATGTAGTGCAACAACACTTGCATTAAACATTTCACTTTCAAAGTCCTAGATGTTATACTCTGGGGGAGTACTGGGTCATTGACACCAACACTGTGACCACCAGTGTTGATCAAATGGTAGCTCTTGTACTGGATTTGCCCATAAAGACCCTTTTATTTTCTGCAGAAAAGGACATGGGGTCTGGGCAGGCAGCAAGCTGAACATGAAGAGTAATGTGCCCTTGCAGTAACGAAAGAAAACCAGGTCCTGGGCCACATCTGCAAGCCTGTAGCCAGCAGATCAAGGGAAGTGATCATCCTACTCTATTCAGCACGTGTTAGGTCAGATTTGGTCCTCTCAGTTCAATAGAAACCTTGAAGAACTGGAGATGGTCCAGTGGAGGGCCACCGACATGATTAGATGGTTGGAGAACTTGACACATGAAGAAAGGCTGAAAATTGGTTTTGCTAAAAAAAAAAAAGAAAAAATTGGTATTGTTAGGCCTAGAGAAGGAAAGGCTTGGGGGGATCTAATCACGGTGTTCCAATAACTAGGAGGTAGTTGTAAAGAAGTAGAGGGGCTCTCTACACAAGGATGCATGGTGACAGGACAAGAGGCAGTGGGCACAAGTTGCTTCAGGGGAAATTTTGTCTGGATATAAGAAAAAAAATCTTCACTGCGAGAGCAGTTAAGCATTGCAATACATTGTCCAGAGAAGTGGGAAAAATATTCAAGACCTGGTATGACAAGGCCCTGGATAACCTAACCTAAGGCCCTGCTTAGAAGATTCATCCAGATAATTTCCCCTTCTAAATGAGACTTTTCTATGATTCAGTCTCTCTCACTGCCCTGACTTTTCTATGATTCAGTCTCTCTCACTGAGAGAGTCCTTGAGGAGAGAGAGCAGCTTCATGCTCAGCTTCCCCCATGCTTCATGCATGAGGGAAGAGCCATACTCTTTGAGAATGCTTTTGGAAAGAGTTAGGGAGAAGAGAGACAAGAGAAAAGTGTCGTTTACAGCCTCCAGCCTCCCACCTGATACAATGGACAAGCCTGACCTAAGGGATTTGTCCTGTCTCTGCTGCCTAAATGTCTTTAAAAATATTTCCTGTCTCCTTTATGTGCCCTTCACAATGACAGCGGCTGTCAAGTGGTTGCCCTAATAAGCATAGCCATCTCTCCAAATGGAAGAATATGTTGAACCGTGTAAAATATACATAATTCCAAGCCCATATCTTCCAGCAGCAGCATATTACAGTCTTTTAACATAGTGGATTTGTTAGTATCACCTCGGTTTGAAAAGTGCAGCAGGCATTGCTAAGATGAATTATGAGAGGTTAACAATGAAAAGTAAGCATTGTGTATTGAGCTGATAACTCATACAGAGCCCTTCAAGAGATGCACATATTAAAAACAGCTGGAAAATATCAGACAACATAAAAAATATACCATCGCTTTCCTAACCTCTGATGTTGTAAATAAACTTGGAAATTTAGTACTGATTATATCTAACTTTAGAGGCAATGGTGGAAAATACTGCACCACAACAGTTACAGTGTGGCTTCTGATTTATTTCACTGACAACCATCAGACCCTTCAATGCCTCGATCACAAATAAGCACAGGAGAGGACAGATACGCAAACTGCAATACAATTGATTTATATGGAGTGGGAAAGAACTCTGTGTGTGTGTAGTCATATCCCCATGCTGGCTGATACACACTTCTCTAAAATTATTTCTGTGCCTGATTTATAAAGCATACAGAAGGTTTCTGGTCTGTCAGCACCTGCAATGCTGGCTTAGCTTTAAAAACACAGCCATGTCCCTGGACTGTCCATGAAGTTCACAGGAGAACTGGAGATGAACGAAATGTATGTTCCTTGTGCTCTGTTGCCTTATGTGTCTCCTCTCCACACATTACACCATGAATTAAAAAAACGAGAACAGTTTAACAAGCATTCATTTGACTTGAAAGGTAAAATGTCGATATATTCCTGCTTCAAATATATCTATAAAATAAAAGTTCAAACTTGAGAATGACAGGTACTGGAAAAAGGTCCCAAATAATCTTTAAGAAATGCTAATTGGCTAGATATAAAATTAAATGTAACAAAAAATAATAAAAATCATATTTAAGAACAAATAATTTTTATTGATCAGGATTGTATTGCATCCACAGCTATTCAATTCTGATACACAATACCAAATAAAGTACCTAAGGCCTAGTTACTAATTCTGTAGTCAGAGACCAACTACAAAGCAGTAGGGCAGGAATAAATTTCCCCATGTACAGGTGAGAATGTAAGCAGCTTTTGTGACTCACCCGAAGTCACGGAGGGAATCATCAGAAGAGCTAGGACTGCAATGCAAGAACTTCTAGCTCCCAGGCTCACCCTTGGACCGCATGCAGATATACTTTGGATGAAGTTTGAGGGCTCTTATGGACACTTGATGTATGCAGTTTATCAGGTTATAAATTCACAGAAGTACATCTCTGAATTTTCCCTGCTTATGTTCAGCAGAAACAAGATGTGCATCCCTGAATTAAACAAACAGAGGGAGAGAATATGGAATACATATTGACCAGAGTGACTAGTAATGTAGGTGTTTGCTCCCAGAGATATCACTGGATAGAGAATTAGGTCCATGGCATGAATGAACTGCATCAGGTTGCTAAGAAAACCCAAGCAAGCAAATAACGCCTCCAAATCCAAGAGCCCCCAAACCCCAAACCATGAAATGTATATTAAAGTACACTCGACAGTCATTTTCTTTTCCTAGATACTTGTCATTTCTTGTGATTCAATGCACAGATGTACCACTGTAAATCTTACTTTCCTTTGTTAATTGTAGTAGTTCTCCTTTGGGGATCTTTCCCCTGGCATACCATTCTTTAATATTTTCTGGCTTTAACCAACTTTTGAACATACAAGTATTGTTCTAGACTTGTCTATTTTGCTCCCTTCTTACTTTGTTCCAAACTGCTTCAAATTTACTCAAAGCCCTCCCAAAGCTGGATCAGCACTTTCACATTCAGAGGAGAATCACACATGGTGGCTACTCCTATACCAACAAATAAAATTTGATGGCTACAATGCATCCATCATGCAGTGTCCATGAAACCAAATGGACCACTATGGTTCACTTCTATGAAGCTATATTCTCCTTTCTTCCCCCTCCATACAGCAGAAGAAATTCAATAGAAAGGACTTGGATAAGGAGCCATTATTTAGTCTTCCTTTCTTGCAGTTATCACAACTTTTCCCTTGGCACAAGCTTATTCACCTGCCACCATCTTGTGCTGCTGTCTTTCCTACATTTGGTTGGTGGGCACTTCCACTATAGAATAGGGAAAATCATTCGATGTAAGAAAATAAGGCATTTCCACACTATCATGTTCCCCACCTATGACCAAGGAAGCCCTTTCAGACATTGTAAACAATGGATAAACTTCAATCATATGAAAAACTCCACCATGAGACTGCTGATCTGCTGGTGTGCCATGAAGTACACTCCAGGACTTCATTATTATAACATAAATCCAGTCTCTGTGTGCTGACAGATATGCTGCCTCAGCTCCTTTCCTCTCCATTATTCCCAGTCAACATAATGGAGCTATCTGGGGTTTGGGTATCACTTCTCTTTCGTTTCAAATCCCTTTTTCTTCTCCTCAACCCATGTACATTAGTCTGCGGTTTAGAACACAACTGGCATTCAACAAAAATATGACTTTTTTATGTGTGCAAATATTCATGCCACATAAAGTTAGTCAAATGAGATTACAAAAGCATGAAATCACCCAAAATGTTAACCTGGAAACATGAAGATTAAAGAAGATATTAGTGAATCATGAAATCACCCAAAATGTTAACCTGGAAGAAGATATTAGTGAAGTGCATGGGCAAACTTGCCCGTTTGATGAAAACCAACATGGGACAGGTAAAGAACACACGGAGACGCCAGGACCTCCTTGCTTAATGTTTGCCCAGAAGCTCTTACATGGAGGGGCAGGTGATTCTTCTCAGCCTCCTACACTGTTGAATCGTTCACCCCCGCACAAAACAAGACAGCATTATTTGGATTACTGCTCTGCCTGGAGGTCCCAAATGAGGCTGGAAACCATTACATTAGTCATGCATAATAAGACTCGGTCTCTGCACATTACTGTGTAAACAGGGCATGTGAAAGGTAACATTGTCACTTTTATTGACAGATAGGGATAACGGGCAGAGAGCCTTGATTTCCTGAGAAGTCTGTACTGTTCCTTCCCATTATCACATATGCAGAGTCATCCCCTGAAACTCAATCTTCCATCTTAATCCACTACCTTAATCACCTATCTTCTCAGAGCAGGGTGGTGGACACTTGATCTCACTTTGTACAGGTGTAAAACTGTCCAGGTGTTAACTATGTTTGGGTTCAGTTTGACTCAGGGGTGTATGCACTTGAACAAAACGTAACTCCATGCTAATCTCACTTCAGGACCAATGACCTAGATTTTCTAGGGTTGGTTGTTAATTTTCATTCTTATCTGAAGCCTCATTTCAGAACAAAAGAAAAAAAGAAAAAAAAAAGGTAATCTAGTTGCTTTAAAATGTTTTAAGATTTTTAAAACTGAACATGCAAAAATAGTAAGTCAGCATTACTCAACATTACTATTCACTTTGAAAAAATGTAAGCCTGTGGCTCAGCAGCTGATGCTCAGCAGAGTCTGCTAATGAGGCTGGTCAACATCCCTCAACACTCCTTTTTATTTTACATAACCAGTCCCTAATGGAACATCTGCCATTTTAGACTAAAGTGGCAATTTCAAAGAGCTTGAGTGTATGCAAGGCCGAGGGCTTAAACCTAGATGTGCCATCAGGCTCTAGTTCAGCAGTATCCACAGTGGGTCTGTGTTAGAGCTTGGTCCTACAGGACCCATGCACAGGCTTCAGCATGTGCATAGGTCTGGATTTTCAGCCAGGCACCTGCTTTACCACTTTACCAGTTCTGCTGAGTTCCTGATACATGTTGGGATGAGACCGGGGCATGCGCCGTCCCCTCAGGTGTGATTAACAGAGTCATGGCCTTGGTGGGAGCTCACAGGCAATACAGGACAGACAGCAGCCCGCCGGGGTGCACAGCAAGCGGTGCCATGGTGAGCCAGGGAAACAAATCATTCCTATTACTCAACAAGATGAAAGAAATAGGCAAATTTACAAAAAAGCTGTGCCTGACAAGCTCTGAAAGCAAACTTAAATCCCACTTAATTTGCTCTTAATTTCTTTTGTACTTGCAATCCATAGGTAGGGCAAGTATTCCTATAAACTGGGGTATTTCAGTGTGAACAAAAGCAGAATCTGTCTCTCATGTCTTCAGTTGACTAGGTGGCTCTGCTTTTCTGTGCACCACAAAATGACTGTGTAAATCCACTTTTGCACTGAAAGCTGAGAGATGAAGTTCACCTGCTACACACTTCCTTGCCAAAGCGCAGGCAGCCTCTCGCTAAGCAATCTTTCCCAGGTAGCAGAATTTTTATGGTTCTTTAATGCTTCATCAGGTGTTAATCATAACATTTTACTGTCTGAATAACAAGCTTATCTCCCTCAAGAAAGTTTTGGTTCATATCCAAAATTATATTCCCAGAGTAGACAATACACTTCGATAGCAGTGACCACATTTCACCCTGTGCCCAATGAATTTCCAGACTCACGGATTGAATAAGAAGTACATTTGTTAGTTGCTGCCTTTGATATTACTGAAGTGTCTTACGTTTTATTTCCCAGGATACTGCTGCTGAAGAAATCAGTAATTCCAGAGAGAAATACTCTATTTCCTGCCCCTCATTCTTGTGTAAAAAACGTAGCTTGATTAAGGTTAAAGGATAGCAATGGGGTGTGTGCAGGGTGAAAATCAATGTCTCGACCATGTGATCCAGAACTGGACCAAGGCAGAAAGCTTTGTATTCACAGTAACATGAGCAGATTTGTCTTTTCTCTGTTCCATAAGAAAGGGAACAAAGTATGTTCTCTCCTTCCACATGTCGTGGTTTAACCTCAGTAGGCAACTGAGCACCACACAGCCATTCGCTCACTCCCCCCCACCCGGTGGGATGGGAGAGAGAATTGGAAGAGCACAAGTGAGAAAAAGTCGTGGGTTGAGATAAAAACAGTTTAATAGTTGAAATAAAATGATAATAATAATAATACTACACAAAGCAAGTGATGCACAGTACAATTGCTCACCACCTGCCAACCGATGCCCAGCCAGTCCCCGAGCAGCGGCCCCCCCGGCCAGCTTTCCCCAGTTTATGTACTGAGCATGACGTCACATGGTATGGAATGTCCCTTTGGCCAGTTTGGCTGTGCCCCCGCCCAGCTTCTTGTGCACCTCCAGCCTTCTCAGTCGGTAGAGCATGGGAAACTAAAAAGTCCTTGGCTAGTGTAAGCATTACCTAGCAACAACTAAAACATCGGTGTGTTGTCAACATTGTTCTCACCCTAAATCCAAAACACAGCATTGTACCAGCTACTAGAAAGGAAATTAACTCTATCCCTGCTGAAACCAAGACACTGAGACTCTCAGTCAATATTTTCAGTCCAGACCCTCAGTGAATATTTTCAACAGATCTGCTAAGTGACTTAGAAACTGAGACCTCATTTTCAGAGAGGCAGTTTCCTGAACACCTGTCTTCTACGTACTTGTTCCTTCTGAAAACAGGACAGGATCCTAAAACACAGGGTTAGTTCTAAAAACATTGCTCCCTCTCCATTATGCTTTTACAACATTCAGCTGGTGAAGCACCATTCCCTGAAATGTTCCAGTCCCATGTTTTGATTTGTCACTGGAAGAGGTGTTGTTTTGCACTGTAGAAGGTCATAATGAATTATTCTGTCAAAAAGTCTTCAAGGTAGCTATTCTTGTCTGTGTTTTTACCTGTAAAATAAATATAATCTTGTAATGGTACACTTTAATCAATGCTCTTCAGACAAAAGCAATCATCCTTTTCATCCCTTCAATGGCAATTTTTAACCTTTATTTTTCACCTTTTGATTTCAGAATGTTTTATGAAGGAAATAAGAACAGTGAGTGCCTAGCCCCAAAATCGTTGTGACATCGTCTTTGTGGGCTTGAGTTCAAAGCCTCGTTATTAATATGCCCTTTTCACATGTGGATCATGCTGCAGCACACAAGTGTGGATGCCAAGATGTTCGTGTCATGACTGTGGGGCCACTGGCTGGGAACGTGCTCCAAGGAGAAGTCACTGTAAGGTTGGAGGATGTTGCAGCCAAGTATGTGGGGTGGCTGCTCCAAGACTGAACTTCCCCGGGCCACAGAGACAGCTCATGGCTAAAGGTCTGGGAGCCCCAAAGGGTACTTCATGGTTTGTGAAAGCAACCCCACACATAGGCTTCTGCCTTAGTCATGTCAGGAGCATGGCCACTCCCTGGGACACAGCTTGAGCCATTGGTGTTAGCCATTGCCTGCTGTATTCTTCCATATATCATGGGTAGAAAAAAATCCTTCATCTTGTCAAACGTGGATGAGAGAGGTGATGAGATTAGGGTGAACTCATTCTCACCCTATGCACCTGCTGTGTTGACTTGCCTTTTATATAAAAAAGTCACATTAAGCACAAGGCTGATGACATGGTATTACAGATAGAGGGGTGTAGGGCGGTGTGCCACTGCCAAACTCAGGAGGAGAGTTGGAGGACTCTGCAGCTCAGAAAAAGTCTCCAGCAGCCTTGACATTGTGAAGGTACAAGACACTTTTCTCAAGTCCTTTAGCTGGCACACTGGACACAAAAGGTTTTGATGCAGCATGCAGTAAGATTCGATGAGCCTGGAGAAGGAGCACAGGTCAGCAGGAGAGCGCCTGAAGAGCAGCACAAAGGAACTCCAGCCAGTAAGACAGCTTCATCGGGGGACCAACTTAAATGCCTCTATGCAAATGCACGTAGCATGGGGAATAAACAAGAGGCGTTAGAGACGTGCGCACGCCTGCAGGGCTTCGACCTACGATCACGGAGACATGGTGGGATGGCTCCTATGATTGGAGTGTTGGGATGGAGGGATACAGGCTCTTTAGGA
>NW_008795922.1:93655-109063 GCF_000699145.1 Aptenodytes forsteri | reverse complement strand
GGGGTAGATTGAGACTAGATATAAGGAAGAAATTTTTTACGCTGAGGGTGGTGAAACACTGGCACAGGTTGCCCAGAGAGATGGTGGATGCCCCATCCCTGGAAACATTCGAGGTCAGGTTGGAGGGGGCTCTGAGCAACCTGATCTAGTTGAAGATGTCCCTGCCCACGACAGGGGGGTTGGACTAGATGACCTTTAGAGGTTCCTTCCAACCCAAACTATTCTATGGTTCTATGATTCTATGATTCTATGTCCAGGAGTTGTTGTTCTGGGCCAGTTGACATGCTGTGATCACACTGCGGTTCTGCTGAACCTACATGGAGATTTAGGAAAACTGCCCAGAGAAGGAAAAGTTGTGTAGTTTAATCCCAGTTTAATATAATTCACATCAATTCTGCAGCAACATTAGCTTCTGACCTCTGTGTTAGCAGAATTTTTAGATGGAAGTGGAGTGCTAATCTCACTGCAGCCCTTCAGATATTTTTCAAGTGACTTGCCAAATATCTGATCTCATCAAAGGCATTTGTACAAGTTTTACCTTGAAACTGAGATGGCATCCAGGGCCTCCAGCCACGGAGTCTTGTGGGCTTTCAGAGCTTGAAGAGAATCTGGTCCTGTCACACAGGCAGAGGTATGAGGATGAGCCAGTTAAACGTGAGGTTTAACCACAACAGCCAGGCTACAGAAGACCAAAGAGACTGTTCCTATTTTAACCTTAGTTTTTCTTGTCAGGGTGAATTGTTTTTTCTTTCTGCTTATACTGTTCTGACAGAAACTGGATAGCCACAGCCCATTGACCCGTAAAAGTTTTTTCTTTAAACCATGGTCACGTATTAAGAAATGTGTGTTTTCACAGATGCCTCCCCTGTCGTTATGCAGACTACCTTTCCGTCTGTTTGCAATCTCAAGTCATTGCAGTGGCAGCAAAGACATGGGAACAGCTGCCTTTCGAAATCCACAATGTCCCATCATTATTCTGCACTTTGCCTTGGCTAATGAGCTTACCTGACTGTGTTACAGGTTAACTCCAAGGGCAAAGCTTTTCACCATCTACGGCAAATAAAAAAATGCTGTTTTCTCTTCTTATCAATCTTGTCTTACCTGACTGCTATCTCTTCAACTGTTACTTCTCATTTCTGCTGCCCCATATGACTGCTCCTTTTGCTTGTGCAATTACGGTAGTGCAACCATATGGTTCGGTCCTCTAAGGAGACAACTCCTTCACACCACCACCCTTGCAGCAACTTCTGTCTTTGTATCAGCAAAGACGGCTATCTTGCCTGGAGGTAAGATTAGATTGACTAATGGCAAAGATATTAATGACCTGTCAATGCACTCATTATAAAAGCTATATTACTATTCCTAAGTGTAATGGTAAGGGCAGTTCACAAAGATATAAAAAAAATCTCTTTTTGAAAAATTTATTTTTTTAAAAAATATTTTTTATAGCTGTTTATTGGAGTATTTCTTCCATTTTTCTTGTTTTTTCTTTTCTTTTTCTTTTCTCTTTTCTTTTGCAACAGCATGTCTAACAATTTATGAATGCTCAATAGCTTTGTCCTTAATTAACTTGTCTAGTGTTTCCTTGAGTGTATGGAAAACTTGTCATCTGCTACATCTTGCAGAAGGAGGTCCATAGATTGACTACATGTGGTGTGAAAAAAACATACTTCTTGTTTCTTCTCTGTCTCCTTCCCTTCGGTTTAATTTGATGTCTGTAGTTCTTTTACTGAAAGAGGTAGTAAATAATCTATCGTATCTAACCTTTCCATGCCAACAACAATTTTTACAGACCTCATCTCTGTCTTCCCTTCTTTTTCCCTCACCCTGCAGTTATCCTAAGTTGTCTCTTGTCCAGACTGAAGATTTTCAGCTTAGTCACTGCCGGTACAGAAGCAGTTCCTCACATCGATTGCACCTGAGATGCTTCTCTGAATCTTTTCCAGCCTTGTATAACCCTTGCAAGATCGGAATACCAGAACTGTACATAGCATTTGAAGTGTGGGCAAAATATGGATTTACACACTAGCATAGTAATATTCTTTCCTTTGTTCTATATCCCTTTTCTATTAATTGCTAACATTTCACTTGCTTTCTTGACAGCTGAAGTGCACCAAGTTGATGTTTTCACCGTACTGTCACAACCCCAAACTCTCACACCTGAATGGTAATGGTCAGCTCAGAGTCTGTCATGTTATACAAGCAAGTTGGATTGATTTCTCTCTCATGTGTCACTTTATATTTACCTCCACTGAGCTTCATCTGCCAGTCACCGAGTTCTGTGAGAGCTAGACAGGGGACATATAGCACAGGACTTTTCCTTTACTACCCCAAATATCATAGTATTATCAGCAAATTTTGTTAGTTCATTGCCTTTCCCAAACTGTAAGAATATGGTCTAATATGGGTAGAGGAGAGCACATGAAACAGACAAAATGCAAAGAGAAGAATGGTGCAGAGAAGCCCTCACAGCCCTTCCCTCTCAACCAGAAGCCCCTGGTGTTCCTCTCATGATGGCCTTGAAGCTGTCCATCTTGTATTTCATTGCAAGCAAAAAAAAGTAACCATTGCCTGAGACTCTCAGAAATTAGGAAATTGACTCCAGTGACAACAGATCTCAAAAGCAACGAGTAATTTGGCCCATACATGTGTTCAGGGAAAAGGGAAGGAGAAGAGGACACCACAAAGAGTTCAGTGTTTTCCACCTGCTGAAGGAGACTGGCCACTTCCAGTGGTGTCCAGTGGTTTTCTAGCATTATCCAAGAAGAGCTATCAAACACACCCGTATTTGGTTTTCCTCAGAGAAAGACCTATTCATGGTATTTTCAGATCCAAAAAGGATTTTTGCAGGCAGTCTAGAGCAAGTTTAATTGCTCAGGCTTCCTTCCCTCAAATATACGGATGCCCAAACCACATTTTTTCCCTACAGCGTTGTCCTGATGCCTTTATATCCCTACGTGGCCTCAAGGTGAGGAAGTGCTGTCAATCCAATTTACAGACAGGAGATGAGACAGAAGAGGTTCAGGGCCAAGGTCAGCTTTCAGGCCAGGGATGGAAGAGGTGGTCACATCATTGTCTCCAAGATCCTTAACTACTGATCAAGCATTAGGCCACTTTCCCTCTCTGGTAATGACTTCCCTGCACTAACTTTGTGGATACTCTGAAAGAAATCAGTCTGCAGGGTCAATGATTCAGTATCTTTCTCTGATGCTTAACAAACAGGAGAGAAACCGATCTTCAGACACTTTGTCTGGTTTAAAGAGCAGTGAGTCCAAGGTGAGAGAGGAGCTTAAAGCTCCTGAACCAGTCCCACCTCAATCCTGTTCTTCGTTCACTTCTGTTCCCACACCTGACCCTTCACTCAATGTCTTGACAAACCTACAGTCTTGTTATTCTGGTAAAACTCAATTCTTGCTGCTAAATATAACTATAGGAATAATAGCACATATGCTGTATGCCTAAAAGCCAGCTGAAATATTGATCAACAAAAAAAAATCACAATTAAATTACTTAGCTACCTAACCTCTGCTTAGAAAAAATGCTAGTTCCCAGCAATACTCTGCATGGATACATGCAAATAACTGCTCTGCCAAAAGAGTATTTTGAAGCTGCTAAGTCAAGCATTCAGAAGTTAAGAAAGTATAGTTCACGTTGTCTTACCCTGGCTTCTTTGTGCAAATACAGTCTGTAATTACATAGTCACGTACATATACTTTACACAAAAACTGTTTTATGGTTGCAAGAGAGCTGTCTTGGGGTCTCTGCAGTGAGGATCTTGACACGTCTGTGAAAGGGAGTGTACTAACTGAAACAGCCATAATATTGTTGGCCACATGAACAACAGAAACAGAAAATTCCCATCCCTTAATAGTGGATATGCACTTGATTAAAAGTCTGTATTTCAGTACCTTTTTGGGAGTGGGACCAGGGACTTGTTCTAAAAATCCTTGCTCTCCCCCATCATGACAGGGACCATAATGGGATGATTAAGCTTATTATAGTAGCCTGTATATAACAAACATGACAACTTTCTTATCACCAGGATCACTGCAATTTTTACACTGTGTCTTCAAAATACTCTCCTAGGTCTGAATTAGGGCTGTTGAGATAACTAAACCACACAATTCTGTTTCTAAACTGTGGGGTTATTTTTAGTTTTAATTATGACTCTGCATTCTCTTGATTTCCAATACTTTTTTATTAGGTAATTGCAATTCTCCCAGAATATCTGCAGTTATTAAAGTGTACTCCCAAAATTTAATTCTAATTTAATGTCATTTTTAATATAGAGACTTATTTTATTTTTAATGGCTAAAGCTTTATACATGAGCAATATAAAAAGACACTTTAGAAAAAGAAACCTCAAGACAAATTTGCCTTTAGGTGCCACAAACGTAAAGAAACATCACCATACAAATTACCCAAAGATTCAAAGGTATGGAGTACTGCCTTTGCATCTTTGTGAGTTTAAGCTTAACTTTGGAGACTTTGGATTTGCAGATATGCTCAGGCGGAGTCACTATCTTCTGGAAAAGCTGATGCGGGTCTGTTTTCCTCTTAAAACCAGTTCCTATCAATTTTCCCTGACTCCTACCCAATGGGGAGCTTGTCAAAATGCCAGACACAGAGAGGGTCTTCCCTCTTTTCCATTCCCCACCTCACATTGACCTTTCTATCCCCCATTTATTAGCCTCTTCCTCCTTCCCCACATATTCCTTTTGTCTTTTCAGCATCTCTGGAGATTCCCCTTTCTTGGTTTCTTTCCTGAATAGACTTGTTGAGAAAAGGATTTGGCGAGAAATGTGTTTTGGTTTTCTAATGGGATTAATGGCCAGTTTTTGATATTTTTGTCTGCGTTTGAACACTTCTTCCCTAGAAGTGGTTGACAGTTTACTTTCTCTTGCAAGATACCCTCACATAAAGCGATGTTTGTTCAAAATGCCAGTCTATTCTGCTCTCACAGGGAGTCAGACCACCTCTGCCCTTAGCAAAGATGTCCTTTGCCAAAGATGCTATTGGCTTTCCTCTGCAGAGGAAACATTATGTGGTTGAATAAACAGTTATCATAATCATCGTGTCTTTATTATACACATTCAGAAAGAGCATGAATTTCTCCAGGAAGTTTAGTTTTCATTTTCTAAAAGATTACGTTTCGAAGCTAAAATGGCATAGTTGTCTCTTATTCCAACAACTATTTATTTTAGAAGATTGGCTTTGTGTGTATATATTCGTATATATCTCCAGGTACTTTAAAAAATTGTATAAACCAGTACATTGAAGTCTCTAGTTCAGTTGGTTGCCAACTGCGTGGGGATTGCTTCTCTTCTTTTCTTTTATTATGTCCTTGTGTACGTCCCTGTAAAAATTTCTTCATTTCTCCAATGCCAGGTGGGTTTTGTTTGGTGTGATTTTTTGGTGTTTTTTTTTTTTTTGGTGTGTGTGTGTGTGTCCTGTTTAGGAAAGGGAGCTGTGGAAACACTCACATTTCTGTACTCTATGAGACCTTTGTGTGAAGTGTTGCGAAAGCCTTGAACTTTTCTGGGACAACTGACCCATTTAAGAATGCTATTACAGCTTATTAAAGGAATGTGGGATCTTTGTGTGTTTGCAGAGATTTCCACTTTATTTGGTACAGCTTGTATGAGTTTATTTCCTTCTGGGCAGCTGGAAGGCAAAGTCCAGGCTTTCACAGCCTTGTCAGCTAATAGGACTATGGTGAGATAGACAAAGGAAAATCCTGTTTTTCAAGATATTTAAGAGGCAGTCCAACACAGAATAAACATTCCCTCCCTCTCTCACACACTGTTTTGTTCAGATTTCAAGTTAAATTCCATTTTACTGAACTATATTACTGAATCCAGCAGGGATAGTCAAGAATTTTTCTTTGGCTATATGTAGTCCACAAGTCTTTAGAGGCATAGACATTTATGGAAGCAAAGAATTTCCTTGGACTGCTGTATCTTGATACGTGGATTCTGACATTTGTGCAACCCTGTTGCAAATCATCTGTTTTCCTTACACACAGGTAATTAGTTTTAGCCCTACCTGCCAGGGAACCCACACAAAATTTTATTGTAATTTCTGTCAAGGAGATCTGGGACTTCAGCAAAAGTCTCCTTTTTCTCTTGTCACAGTGGCATTACAATACAAGAAGGAGAAACACGGCTGTCTCACTGCACAGACTGTAGGAGCCAGTGCACCCATTGCACACTGAGAGCCCATGTGGTAACATCTCAACATCTTCTCCATGGCCCAGCATAAAATTTAGGTTGACTGTTTTTCAGTGGAGACATAAAGGTTGTCCTGCTTGCTCTCTGTCCCCTGGTAAACTAAGGTGGGATTTCTGTTGCCTAATTTTATCTGTCTAAAAGCAAATTTTGTAATCTAGATTAATCTAATCTTGTCCAGACTCACTTTGGAGTCAATGGGAAACAAGACCAGTTGAAAGCACAGTTCACGGTACCTTAAGGTTGATGTTGGATAAGAGGCTAATTGGTCCTCTCTCTGGTCTTGACTTTCTTCTTTGGCAATAACTATGGAGGGAACCTAAACGAGTAACCCACACAAGGCTTTGTGTGTCCTTCCATGAATCTTTATGACACTAGTAATACCACAAAGCTTGTGGGGCACTGCACAAAATAAGGATGCTGGAAGGAGAATTTTCAAAAATACTCATTTAACATAGGAAGATATATTTTAATGGCACCTTTGAAGTTCCTGTCCTGCTCCTTTTCCCAGGAGAATTTGGTCTAAAACTCTGATTCTGCAAATGCAGAATATGCTTAGCTTTACACACCGGATTCCTGAGTCACTCTGAATGAGTAACACAGAGCAAAACTGACCCTTCTCTTTCTCTCCTGCAGTTCAGAGAAATCAATAAGATTAGTCAGATGCATGGACTTAAAATGCTTGAATAAGTGTTCCGCAAGACTGGGTATAAGCAAAGAAAGGTGCAGGTCCTGATGAGACAAGAACAAAGCATGACAGCATTAAATCAGGACAAACAGCTATTGAGTTTTGCTCTGCCCCTTGGACGTTTGAGGTATCATAGGACAGCCCACCTGAGAGCTGCTGTTCTGGATGGATGCTGGTCACTCATAGCTCCTGTGTCACATCTGTGAGCACCAGGAAGCTGTCTCAGAAATCTGAGACGTTTTCTTCAGAGGCACTAAATGCTAAAGCAACTGTACTCCTCCTTTGTGTTGTGGTTTTGAGTCCCTTAAAGGATTACGAAGCTACCATGCTGACATACCTGGTTGTCCAGAAATGGTGGATCAGATGGCTGTGTTTGGGGAATGAAAGAGCACAGTGATTCTCTGGAGAGATCTGGAAGGCTAGCCAAGAAGTCCTCCGGGAAGAAACTGGAGGGACAGCCAGCCCCAGAGGGCCACTTGTTCCTCCCTTTCCGTTCCTTTCCACCCCTTGCCACCTGAGACTTCTGCTGGATTAAAAAAATGTAAAACTTAGGAAAGAAAAAGTTGGATCTCAAGGCTGTGTCCACGTGAGGCTGAGCTATCTTCCAGCTGTAAACACACTCTATGGGTGATTTTGACTCGTTCCAGGCTACCTCTCAGATGCTGGTTCAGGAGTAGGCGGGGGTGCCACAGGGCTGCGACAAGGTGCCTCAGTTTGGGAGAAGTTGTTTCAGCTCTTTGGGCAAGAGCTGTGTTGTGTCCCTTACCCACAGGGCCATAAACCAGGCCATGGCTAGTATTCATGAGTGCAGACACACTGTTTCCAAATGCTCTGTGTGTATGTGTGTGTCTACAGGCATCTGCTGCATCAAGAGCAGGCAAGTTTATTTCTCACATGTCAAGCTGACCCAGGACAACCAACAAACATGACTTACGCAGCCCAAAAACAGGTCTCTCTGACCACATAAGAGAGTGTATTACCCGTCAGAGCAAATGGGCCCTAGAAAGAAAATGAGGCTTTCTGCACAGACATGGATACAATGCGATGCTCTGCTCCAAGTCTGCTACAAATATCACAGATGAACTAATTTTTTTTTCTTCTTAATAATCTCTTTTCATTGCTCAATTTGTTAAATCTCAATGATTGCTGCTGCTGCTAGCTAACTTAAGACCATGAAAGACACTGTATCAGATTAAAAAACAAAGAAGATCCATTTTCCCCACCATCCTGCTTCCAGCAGCTGCTAACAGTAGATCTCTATAGAGAATGTAAGGAAAGGTCATAGGAGCACTGCAAAAATAGAGTGCCTCTCCCAGAATACTCTCCCAACCTCCACTCACCCCAGTGAGAATTAATAGAGATCAGGAGTTTGGTAACAGCTCTAACAGTTGAGACATGGTGTATTAGACTAAATTTTGACAGAAGTATGTTAAAAATAACTAAGTAGAATGTCTTCATTTTCAGGTTTTAAATGTAATTAATTTCAGAAGTTGCATTTAAGGGTTTTTTTTTCATTTCACTTGTATTTTACTTTGTCATTTCAATCTCTCAGCTGCATTGGTTGTTATTGATTCATAAACTGACAATCCATTAGAGTCTGAGTTGTAACGAGGAAACAGTAGAGATATCTTATATTTTTATTGCTTAAAATACATTTATTTTTATATAATAAATTATAATAACTTTTTTTAAAGTAATATAGAACTAGTTGAAAATGAAAATAAAGCTGAAATTCAAGCTAAGTACACTGACTTAAAGAGTTTTAAAATTAATTTTAGAGGAAGTGTAACAAATTGTTTCCATGAAAGAAAAAAAAAAGTTAAACTGTTGACATTTACCACAGAGAAGAGGCAAAGGCTTTCTCCTCACATTAAAATAAAATAGTCATGTTTAACAAACATTTCAAATTGAAAGATTGCTTTGATTTTTGCAGAAAATAATTTGAAATTAAATGTTCTGAGCTTGCTTTGACCTGAACAGGGCTGAAATCAGAGCTCTTCCTTCTTTCCCTTTTTATGCAAACTGAAAAAATCCTGAGCCACAACGGTGAGAACACAATGGCAATTGGCCATAACCGATATCAAAATACATAGATTCAATTATCAATCATGTGAATTGAAGTACAGAATAATTTTGAATGACCTCATGAAAGAATCACAACTTTCTGACAATTACATAATATTTTGGTAAATTAGTTTCTCTAGTTGAAAAAACTTTTTTTTTCCAGGCAGCTTTTTAAAGACCATTTTGCAGGCAGACCCAGAGGCAAGCAAGTATTTTGTCTTGTTGAACTCATTGTTTTCAGATGCCCAATACAACAAAACAGATCATTAAAATTCATATTTTTTTTCTTGGTACTTCTGGCTGGCATTTAACATGTCATTGAACCTGATGGTTCACTCTGAAGTACTTTGCTGCTCTTATGGATGCTATTACTTATGAACACTTAGCATTTTTGGACAAAAATATTCTGCACCTCCCCAGAGTGTGGCTCTGTGAGCATGCCTATAGAAGTATTGTTATAGCAACTGCTACAGGTAATTGGAACCAGAATGTCTTGGGCCTGTGAGTGATGCATATTTTATGGTTTGTCTTCTGTGTTGTTAAAGGCTTAGGGCTTATGAACTTGGTTGCTTTTTATCCAGCCATAGAATTCCAGTGATTGAAATCACAACATTCATGGGTTTTTTTTTGGGGGGAGGGCACAAATACTGCAATAATAAAATTGGTGGAGGAACTCGAGGTCAAGAACAGAGACACACAGAAAAAAAATCAGTGTGGGGGTATTGGGTACATTCAATATTGGTGTCCAGATGAGGATGATGTGGTTCAAGAAGATGAATGTAGTAGAGTATGTTTATATAGGGAGAATGAAAAGAGAAATTCACAAGCTAATACTTCAGTAGTGTTCTTACAATATAACAAATGAATCTGTAGCAAGTAATATACTCATTTCAGAGGGCAGTTTGCTTGTCTGCTATATTACGGTTTTGTAATTGTGTCTGAATTTAGCTGCTCCTCAGCCATTGGAAACAGATCATTCTGCCCTGCAATTACAAATATTGATTTACAATGACATTTGCCTCTTGTAAAGTGTTTCAGTAACATCTGCAAAAACAGATGATGCAGAAGCATTAATCTCTTCATCTCTCTGATTTAAAAAATAAGTGGTTTTGCCCTGTAATGGCATGAAGGAACATAACTGTGATGAGTAGTTCAAAGAAAGGATTATATTTCTAAAACTCCTATGCAGTAGCTGTAGACATAGAGATAAAGATTATGGGACACTAGAAATACAACAGCATCCTATTTTGGTATGTTAAGCAAATAGAAATAATAACACACAAACTGCACATCCCACTTCTTGGTTCAAAATGTATCCCATAGTATAATTGAAGTAAAACTAGTGGAAGCTACAAATAAGAGTAGTTTTGATACACTACATAAACTGGATGAGATTCATTAACAAATTTATCAGTGCTCATGGCCTGAATTCAAGTCTGCAGCCAAAATTGAAACCAGCTGTATATCACATTCTTTCTTCTTTCATTGTGAATGTCTCATATATTTTTCTCTATTTTTCCTATGCAAAACACTTCACCAAATGGCTTCAAAACAGCATCCAAAAATAAAAGATCTGACTTCCAAAACACTACTGAAAGAATCATTAAATAGCAATCTAAAACTGGTAAACTGGGAAAAGAATGGATTGTGAGACCTCATCCCCTTGTAACTCATTATTCAACGTCTCTTCTCACTTTGCTGAGGGTGAAATGTCCCTCACTACTTTTCATAATCTCTTACCTCTTTTAAAAGCAGTTTACATGCTCTGTTTAATATATTTTCAAAACCCAGAAGAGTCTCCTGATGATACAACAGTAAATGGTAATAAGTCCAAAGAACAGTGTAGGAGGAAAACCTGCTATGCAAAATAACCATGTAATAGCTGGGATTCTTCCTACACCATTGCTTTAACTGACTTTGGGATTTAGACATAAAGTGATAAATATTGACTACTTAGATCCTACTGACCTTTTCAAAAAGAAAGGCTATTAATCATATCCCAGAAACTCCTCTTCTCCATTTGGGATGCCTCAAGTATCTGAGATATCCACATTGGGCTGCTAGATAATATACAGGACTATGTGTGAAGTGTGCTTTTCTGAAGATGGAGCTCAGCAAGAATACTTAGGGTATATCATAAGGTCTTGGGTGCCAATACATACAACATGATTCAGCTCATCACTCACAGGCATCTGAATCTATCCTCATCTGGATGGACTAAATCTCCATTGACTGTGCCAGTAATGGAAGCTTAGACACTCAGGTAAACATTTAAATTTAGATTTCTTAATTTGGAGTTGACTCTTACTGTTACGTTTGGCCACATGAATACCATCTTGAATTGTTAACTTTTACACCATAGCTCAAGTATGCTAGGTGGGCTGCACGTGGGCTTAATACCACCCATAAAGTGTCCTTATGAGATGTCATGAAAATAAGTACATTTAATCTTGTGATCTTTAATGGTAATGGAACCTTTAAACATAAATAATTATTAACTGCAATTTTAGAAAACAC
This sequence comes from Aptenodytes forsteri, assembly GCF_000699145.1. NCBI lineage: Eukaryota > Metazoa > Chordata > Aves > Sphenisciformes > Spheniscidae > Aptenodytes > Aptenodytes forsteri. The sequence goes on along the minus strand of NW_008795922.1, from coordinate 97,567 downwards.
AATATCTGTACAAAGCACCACTTTTCTCTCTGCACAGCAAAGCCCTCAGTAACCACAGGAGTGGCTAGCTCTGTTATTTAGAAGCCAAAAACTTTCCTGCCCAGTGTCTGAATATTCCTGCTCCTTTATAGTCTTGAGCTAGACTTATATACCAAGGGGAAAAACTCTCATATATCTAATTTTTGCAAGCTTATTTGCCTCATTCTCTTTTTTCATTTCTCCACGTATTAGGCACTGCCTGAGCTTGCAGGCTGTGTGTGATGGAAATCATGTCCTCTCATCTATGCTTTTTCCGAGCCCAGCATGAAGCAAGGCCAGCAATAGAAACCTGTATTACCATTGCATTTATAATACCTGCAATCAAACTAATATAGTGATGGACACATATAGCTATTTAGCCGTTTTTGAAATCAAGAATAAAAACACATTTAAGAGCAATAACTGCAGAGGGGTGAGAGATACTGTGGTTTAAAAGATTATATTTACATTTGTGCTCAAGTTGGTACATGCCAAACTTTGATAGCATAAGATCAACCACTGGCAGCTGTCCTACCAAAAAAAGCCACCCAGGTGGGCTGAAAAGTTGTTTGAAATTGGTCTAGTTTGAGATCGCCAGCTCCTTGCTTTCACTGTGGCTGCTGTGATCAAATTTACCAAGACTTTCATTGCATTTATAACATCGATAAATGGGGCAGATGGATGCCAAAGTAATCTGTCTCTGTGGCAGCTTATCTAATTAAACATTTAGACAGAGAAAGGTATAATTGCTGAATAATCTATCTGCTTTTATCGTGTGCTTTCTCTTAAGACACTCCTGCCTTTCTGAGGGAGCAAATAAACTTTGACAGATGTTTACTTTCAAAGTAAAAAAGATAGTGGAGTTCTATTAACGCAGACCGTATTCAATAGCAAAGCTATTTTTTCACTGCACTCAATGCCAACGTTCTTTGTAGAACAAAGATTTTGGTACTGAGTAAAATTTGATTTGCATGCCTGAGGGAATAATAAAAGAAACCTATTATGGAATGAAATGGACTGTAATCACATTGAGAGGATAGAGATTGTTCCTTGGGTGGGGAGTGGGGGAAGGCTACTGCCTGGTAAATGGCCTATTGAAGAAGAAAACACAATGTTATCCAAGATACAACATATGCCAAAGTTTGAGGAATGACATGCGTAATTGCTTCACAACACAGACTTCCATTGCCTTCAGCAGGAGCTGATATGCACTGAGTGTTTTGCATAGGGCCACACAGAGGGAGACACTGTTGAACACTGTGGACACCAGGACAGAGTGAAAAAGCCATCCCGCCGTTCTCATTGGATTATGCCTTAGCTAATGTTGACTCAAATGCCATACAGAAGGTCAGCATCCAAGTCTAAGTTTGTGGCCGTTCTCCCCACGACATACAGTGCTTGTGGAGCAGGGCTCCACTCCTGCTCTCCTGGCCAGGAACCAGCCTCAGCTGCTGTGGACTCAGCACAAGCCAGGAAGAGAATGATTTCAATTACCGAAGGAACAGCTGCTGCTCCAGAAGACATCGGTGAAGCCAATCCCTTCTCCTAGTGCTACTTGAAATGAACAAAGAGCTGGGCTGCAGGCCCACGGCACAGCTGTATGGTGTTACTTTGCTTTTAAAGCACAGGACTCTCATTAAAATAAGGTCAGCACCAGCTTCCCACGTGTGCACATACCTGAGCAGAGACTGATACCTATTTCACTGCATCCTCCATCTGTGTCTGCTAGCACTGTTTCCAGTAAGTGACATTGTGCTGAAAATTCTGGATGCTTACTGCAATTTTAAGAATATACAGCACTATATGCCCTGTAAGCTCGCTGTCACACAAGCTGTTCACATTAATGGCATTTCTGCATGGGTTTGTAAACAGAAATGCTGAGCTCCTAAAGGCTTTCTAGTTCTCCTTCTTGTTAATCCTAGTGACAGTGCTGATACCTGTCCTTCTATCAGCTTATTCTGCTGTGATTTTACAAGGAACTTTCCCCCATGATTGTGCACTATGTAAATGTAATTCTAACTATATAGACATTATTATTCTGGTTATACAATGATATGTATTATATTTCAAGGCAAAAGAGCAAAGTTACAGGGGGACATCAAAAAAGCTAGTTATAAAAGAAGTTCAGTGTCAAACACCAGAGCAGAAAAAAGCAATACAGAAGCAGATGCTTTGTGATTTGAAGATTTGAATTGTCCTTGTTTCCAGAATGCTGCAAAAGTGATTGCAGTTGACAGCCATACTTCTTGTGATAGGCGTAATGCCATTCACTGCTTTTATACTTGAACGACTTGGATACTACACTGTCTGTCAAGTCTAAATCTATTTAAGTCATGACAATTTATGTTATACTACAGTACATTACTTGTTTTGATCATAAGACTAAAATCATTCTTGCATGAAATAAACTGCAACTTTAAAAAACCCAAGCAAGGGCTGCTGTTTTCAAAGCAACTGAAATTTTCCTGACTGTGAGATTGACCAACAAACTACAAATCCAGAGGAGTAATGCAGAAGACCAAACCTTCCTCCATCCGTATCCTGAAGTGTTCAGATGAGTGTGATCAAGGCCCAGAAGCATTAGCCAAATCCTGTGCGCTAGCTAATACTCTCTGGTGTGAGATCAGGTCTGCAGACAGGAAGTTACCTTTGAAGTACAGTGTGTGGTTTATGGCCTTTTGTCAGAATATGGTCATTGCAGTATTTGGTTTTCTATTTTTAAAGGTAGGAAATAACTGTAAGATGCATATAGCAAACATCTGGGCTATTTCTTTGATTTGCCAGCTGTGGAAGAAACAGAGATCATGGAAAGGAAATGGAGGAAAGGCATTTGCCATAAGAGCAAGACAGTCAAATGCTGGCAGGACTAACTCAACAGTTCACTCATCAAAGACAGAAATATCTGTAATTCATGTTCTCTTACAATGGTTCTTAAAAATCAAAACAAACCTTCTCCTACTCCACTACAGGTTCTTCCTGCCCTGCTTGGACAAGGACACTGTCATTTCCGTGAGGCTGAGTGCATGTCCCTGTGGGCTCAGCCATGACATTCTTGTCCTTGTTGTTACACATTGTGCTGGTCTGGGGCTTCCCTCTGCTCCTCAAGGGTGGCTGCCTTTTGGTACCGATATGTCTGACAGCCTGGTCCTCAGGACGTGCATGGTGCGTGGAAGCACACAGCCTTTCACAGCAGGTGATCTACAGGCATTGGCGGAACCATTGACCGACCTGTTGGGACATGTAGCAGGAGCAGAGGTAGGCTATCAGGTTAGATCCTGCATGGCAGAGAATAATGGGTGCTTTGCACTGGGTGCAGCACAATGCCGTGGTGTGGTTGTCTATACCTTATACTGCATCTTCTAAAGAACAGACAGAAAGGTGGAATGTTTGATTATATGTGATCATTGAAAAGTTCAGTAATAAACTGCTCACTGTTACAATGCATGTTAAGAGGCATTTTGCTTTTACGAAGGTCTAGTGGAGAGACAGATTCTCCTTAAACTTTGAAAAGAAAAGAAAACTTAATTAGAGTGGAAGTCCTTACGATTCTCAGTTCTGTGGACAGGTGAGGGAGAAGTTTTTTCAACTTTGGGCTGACCTGTTCCTGTACTAAAACTCCTAAATAATTTCTTAATCTTCATTTGCAGGATGTTGTGGTTTAACCTCAGCCGGCAACTGAGCACCACATAGCCACTTGCTCACTCTCCCCCCTCCAGTGGGATGGGGGATAGAATTGGAAGACTAAAAGTGATCAGGTAAAATAACTAAAATAAATAAATAAAATAAAATAAGATAAATAAAAGATAAGAACAGTTTAATAATTGAAATAAAATGAAATAGTAGTAATAATAACAACAATAATAATAAAAGAATATACAAAGCAAGTGATGCACA
>NW_008795922.1:85705-93492 GCF_000699145.1 Aptenodytes forsteri | reverse complement strand
TGAAAAGTCCTTGACTAGTGTAAGCACTGCTTAGCAACAACTAAAACATTGGTGTGTCATCAACATTGTTCTCATGCTAAATCCAAAACACAGCACTGTACCAGCTACTAAGAAGAAAATTAACTCTATCCCAGCTGAAACCAGGACACAAGATAAGATTTGATGTACAACTTCTTTATTGGAACGTCCTGCTACTCAATTGTTTTGATACACATTTTAAGAAGGTTTAACCAGAATATAAAGAAAAAGCTTCACTTTTCTATGTGAAATCCCCCTGCTACAGTTTTCATATTTTCCTGACTGGCTTTTTTTCCCCTGTATTTTTAAAATAAAAAAAAAAAAAAATCTTTTTTCCCAATTTGTTTTTGCAAGTTTACAGGCCTTCCCTTGGTTGGTTGGTTGGTTGTTTTTTTCCCTTCTTGATGGCCTATTCATTTTTTTTTAGAGTGAATAAAGTGAAAATAGGAAAAAAATAGGTGAGGGGATAAAAAGGCACTAGGAACTAGAACCCACACATGGGAAGTGAGCTTTCTAACTTTCCATAGACCTAGATTAAACCACATTTTATGACCAAATTAATTTAATCTCCAAATGTATACTTAAACAGTATTTCTCACTTTAATTTTTCCAAATCATCATAATCCTCAATCCATCTCTTTCCCAATAGCAAATATATCAATTAATACAATAACATTTTTTACTGCATTTGAGGAACATTCCTGCATTTGTATCCTTTCACCCTTACTCTCTTTTGTCCCTTTTTGTTATACATTATTCCAGGAAGAAAGAATTCCTTGAAAAATCTGGTTATATGCTTAGTTTACAGTAAAAATTAAAAAACAAAGATTGGAAATATAAGGTTTTAATCAGGGTTAGCAGTAATAGGATGAATTTGGGAAAACTAATATATCCATGAAATTTCATTGTTTAAATATAAACCCAGATACCTTGGCATGCCAGTGAGATCAGCAGCAAATCCTATTAGCAGGATAGTGCGAGGAGAGGGGTTATGCCACGTGACTGCTTTTAATAACTGCAATGAAATGGAAGCACGAGCAAACAGCTGCAAACTGATGAAAATCTGCAGGCAGTGCTGAATTGGGAAGTGTTGTGAATACCCAGGAAGACAACAAATTAAGACGGACACACACAAAAAAGATCAGCATGAGGTCTCAAAAAAAGAAAAAAAAAAGGGGAAAAAAATGGGGGATGCCGTTCTAAAATGTGTGTGTCCATCCAAAAAAAAAACGAATTGGGACTATTTAATCAGAGAGCAAAACTTGACGATGCAACCCTTTGCAAAGGGATTTAGGTGAGATCTAGAGAGCAGTGAGTTCCACATGAGTTTATAACATGACATGGTTGTTAATTACAAAAATCAAGAAGCCTGTATTATTTCTTCCATAAGGGGATTTTTTCACTTAAGGATATTGTGATCTATCTAACTATTACATGTTTTCTGTTGAAAGAAGAAGAAAATCCTTTTCTGTGCAATACTACAGTGAAAGCATATGACATCTGCTTTTCTCATTGTTGGAAAATGTACTGAAAAATTACAGTGGGTTGAGAATAAAGTGCTGACAGTGATTAAAGACAGGGAGGAGTGACTTATGAGAATGCTTACACACTCCTAAGGGTGCCTTTACACAGCCTTGGTTTTCTTTGATGGTAAAGCTGCTTAAGACATTCATGCTGACCTCACAGCCCCCGATTGCTCATTTTCTTTCTGCATGCAGCAGGTTCCTACTCCCTCAGGTCTGCCAGTGGAGCTGTTTATAAGGCCGTGCTGGAAACCAGATCACTGAAAACCTGAATTTACAAAAAAAATTACAGCCTCCTTTTTTAATAGGCAGAAAGTCTTTTTTAGCCAGCTCTATTTTCTTGTCCAAGAGTCCAGGATTGGCTCAACAAGTGATTGTACCAATACATCCAAAGAAGGCAGTTTATGGGACCTTATTTTGGGACTGTGGTCAAGAGCAGAAGGAAAACAGACTCTTCTGCAAAAGATTTTGCAGCTCAGGGAAATCTAGATGGCTTTTTTAGGTGTAGTGACCTCCTAACTGATGGGCTTGTACATGAAAGCAAAATCTGGAAGAGACAAAGTGCTTGGCAAAAAACGAAAAGCAAGGAATGTGCTAGCCTCCAGATATGTGTGCAGTATAAAAAAAGTTGTCTCAGCATGATATAAACAGAAATCTTGGGATTAAAACTATGAAGAATATTGCAGGTTGAGTATCATGCAGCACAGTCTGAAGGTGAGACATGGTCTTGCATGGAAAAATAGTATGAAATATTTGAAAATAGGCAAGAAAAATCTCAAGAACAATCCTCTATAGGAAAGGAACAGGTTACAGAATTAAGGATTCTCTTTCTAAGCTGGCCAGTGAAGTATTGTTTCCAGATGAAACTTTTTATTGTATTAAAGGATTTCTTTTAGATTACTGATATTTTGTTTTAGGTGTAACAGCTGCTTTGAAAGCCCACAAGTGTTTTTGAATACCATTCTACTGAAAGCAAGGGAAAGTTGAACCGTAAAATTCTATGCTCTTCTGCAGCTATAAAAGATGAAATTAAGCTGCTTTAGGAAAGAATGAATATGCTCTCCCACACTTTAACATTTTCATTTTTTTTCAAAATGTGAGCTTGACAAAATGTTTTCTGAAATTGAAAGATGAACAACCTAAACAAACTATGGAGTAGCTGGTCTGAAGAACCAAATGAAGACAGAGGGAAGGAAAACCTTAAAAAATGTCTGGATTTTTAAAAAATGAAAAAACCCTCTACTTGCTGGAAGGTGTTTTAAAAATTGCTGGGAAGCCTTAGTAGAGAATTAATGTGTCACTAATATCCATCACATTAAATAAAGTTCCAAGAGTATGGAAAAAGATTGATTGGAGTTTGCTTTTAAACTATCTCCTAGTAAATTTGCCTCAGAGTGCTAGTTGCCCCAAAATGGCAGGTTTTATAAGTTTTTGGGGTCAACATGAGCAGTGCTGCTGATGCCAATGCTGCATAGCCTGTGAAATAGTATAGCTTTTACGTAAATGAAAACCAGAACTGCGTACAGCCCGTAAGCATGAAGGGGACGATATATGAGGAGGGAGTGTTTATAATGAAGTGATAGAGCGAATTCTCCACTGCAGCCCCTCAGTCAGCACAGGCAACACACAGGCAGCACATCTGCACAGACCGCTCTGCACTGCTTTACAGCCAGCCTCTGTTTTACGAGGCTGTTTACAGCAGCAGCTTAGAGCCATGCTATTTATAGGCTCCTTCCTCCACAAAAAAATCGCATGTGAGAACATGATGGACAATTTCATATACATAGTGAGTTAACATAATCGGGCTTTCTTCGGAGTTAAAAAAGAGAGGAGGATGGGGAAGGGAGGAATTGACATGGCATGCCAGGTTGTTTTCACAGTCATTAGCAAACAGTTTCTCTTCTCCCCCCCCCTGTATCCCACACAAGACCATGTAAAAGTTTGGGAAGACCAGAGCACATATCTGGTCCGTATATCAGTATGTATTGCATACATAGCAAGGCTGGTTCCTATGGGCGTGCAACAGAGAATCCTTTAACCCCTTGCATGGGGTTCCCTTCATTTTAAAATATTGAGGTATGGGCCCTCTAAGCCCAAAGCTTAAGATGTAGCAATTTTCACCTTTCTGTCCTATGCCACACAAATATGCAAAATTTCCCTTCTTTATTTTTAAGTGGGTATTTCTATAGCTCTTACAATGTCTTTCTTCCATCTCCAGCCCCACCAGGTTGCTGAGCTGTTCTCACAGGCACAGCTTGGCTTGGGTGGCTGCTTCAACTGAAGACCCTCTTGGGGCTGTTCGACCCCAGCCTGGAAGATAAGTCTGGACTATGCAGCAAGCTTTGGGTGAGAACTGATGGTTGCAATGTTTATGAGATGATAATCCCATCTAAAAGGGATGGGATTACATTATTGTAAAGATTACATTATTGTAAAGATAGAAATGTGCTTGAAAGGACACTGTTCACTGGTGGGTAAAGCATTTTCCAGCTTCTCCATTAACAGTGACAAGAAGCACAGAGGACATTACGCTGTACAAGGATACTAGAAGATTTGCAATTTGACAATTACCTTGCATAGCTCAAGAAAAAAAAAAACATATATTGATGTTTGCTCATTATAATGCTGCAAGTCTTTTTGTTTACACAGCCATACCGAGTTTATGCATGTTTAGCTTCTGTTATGACTGCAACAGAAATTTTACTGTTGTTGCCTTTGGAGGCAGATAAAAGAGGGAAGGACAAGGACATTGTTCCACTGTCATCAGCATCCTACAATAATCTGTGCTGATTTAGTTTTCCTTTGGGAAAAAATATAATTAAGACATAGAAAGGACTGTGAAACATTACTAATGTAATTCAGACTTCAAATATACCACGCTTAAAAGTGGGATTTACTTCACTTATTTTAAGACATCTAAAAATTTGGGGTCTAGTTTACAAGTCACCCAGCTTCCCTCTGTCAACAGTGGAAAAATAGGTTCTTCCAGAGTGTGAGTCACACCATTATCCTTAAGGTGTCTCTAAATGGGACAAAATGTAGAGGAGATAATCTCTCTTTACTGCATACCAAGCAAATGTTGCTAACTGGCTCAGATGACTGAAATTCGGAGGATATGAACTGTGCCCTACAGTGCCTGATTGAGCTAGTAAAAAAATAGAGGTATTTTCCTTCAGATGGTTTTCATCAACACTTTAAGCATTTCTTTATTTCAACTTAAAAAAAAAAATTACTTGTAATAAACTACTAGTTTCCTGCTGAAAAAGAATGTTTTTGAGAAAAGCAGACACTTTCTGCAGACATTTTTTATTCCGCCATATATTGATGTTTGCTCATTATAATGCTGCAAGTCTTTTTGTTTACACAGCCATACTGAGTTTATGCATGTTTAGCTTCTGTTATGACTGCAACAGAAATTTTACTGTTGTTGCCTTTGGAGGCAGATAAAAGAGGGAAGGACAAGGACATTGTTCCACTGTCATCAGCATCCTACAATAATCTGTGCTGATTTAGTTTTCCTTCGGGAAAAAATATAATTAAGACATAGAAAGGACTGTGAAACATTACTAATGTAATTCAGACTTCAAATATACCACGCTTAAAAGTGGGATTTACTTCACTTATTTTAAGACATCTAAAAATTTGGGGTCTAGTTTACAAGTCACCCAGCTTCCCTCTGTCAACAGTGGAAAAATAGGTTCTTCCAGAGTGTGAGTCACACCATTATCCTTAAGGTGTCTCTAAATGGGACAAAATGTAGAGGAGATAATCTCTCTTTACTGCATACCAAGCAAATGTTGCTAACTGGCTCAGATGACTGAAATTCAGAGGATATGAACTGTGCCCTACAGTGCCTGATTGAGCTAGTAAAAAAATAGAGGTATTTTCCTTCAGATGGTTTTCATCAACACTTTAAGCAATTTCTTTATTCAACTTAAAAAAAAAAATTACTTGTAATAAACTACTAGTTTCCTGCTGAAAAAGAATGTTTTTGAGAAAAGCAGACACTTTCTGCAGACATTTTTTATTCCGCCCCAAACCAAAACATCCATGGATGCAACCCATGTGTTTATAGAAATATTTGTGAGGACTAGAATCTAATCCTCCCATTCATTTGAGATAGTTCTATAATGTGAAATTTAAAACTGATGAAACAGCAAGTTTTTGCATGAATGGGGAGCTTGTCTAACTTCACCTTCTGTAAATTTAGTTGACTGTGTATCTTCCGCTGAGCGAAAAGCTATCCTGTAAATGGTAACTACTTCTGACCGAATTACATCTTCATCTGCTGTCCAGGACCATGTAGAATTACCCTGATAAAAGAATCTGGAGGAATTAGCAGATCTGATGAAAACTTCTTGCACTGCCCACAGATGGAAACAGACTATTGGTCAACACAGACCATTGATCTGATTTGTACTTGGACTGTCAGATGAATCAAAACCCATCCCTGCAGGAGATACAATAGAAGAGGAATAGTTGCCCTTCTGGGCAACTGAGGAAGGACAGTTGGAGTCTGGGAAAACAGGGCGGTGAATAGATGTAATCCCAACACTGGTCATGGAGTACATTAAATTGATATTTGGCTGAGCCTCTGTGGATAGGCTGTTGAGAGAAATGTGGACACAAAAGTCCAGCAATAAGGAAACAAGAGTTTGTACATCTGTCAATAATAAATGACATCCACCTTTCCAGGACTAGGGGTATCTAAGATCATCTCCATTTGGTTTGCTTTGCCCAAGTGCCTGGCTGAAGGACCTGTTTTCACATCAAGTGGTACTACAGCTTTCTAAGAACAGCAGCTCATACCCATGCATGTGGTCTCTTCTCCCTTTTCTTCTGTATGCTGTAGAGAAAAACACCTACACGCCTGTACAGCAGTGAGAAAGGCGCTCCTTTGTGCAATAGTCAGGACGACACAGTGCTGGGCACCTCTGACACTGAAACTCCCACTATGTGTCACCTGGTTCAGGACAGTACAGCAGCTTTGATTTGATCTAAATGTCCTTGACCCATCAGTCATTCAGATCTCACAAAATCACAGAATGGTTTAAGTTGGAAAGGACCTCTAAAGGTCACCTTGTCCAGCCACTCTGCTCAAGCAGGACCACCTAAAGTGAGTTACCCAGGACCATGTTCTGACAGTTTTTGAACATCTTCAAGGATGGAGACTCCACAATATCCCTGGCCGCCTGTGCCAGTGTTCGGTCTCACTTACAGTAAAAACTGTTTCCTGATGTTCAGAAGGAACCTCTGTATTTCAGTTTGTGTCCATTGCCACTTGTCCTGTCACTGGGCACAACTGAAAAGGGCCTGGCCCCTTCTTCTTTGCACCATCCTTTCAGATATTTATATACATTAATAAGATACCCCCTCAGCCTTCTCTTCTTCAGGTTGAACAGTCCCAGCTGTCTCAGCCTTTCCTCATAGGAGAGATGCTCCAGTCCCTTCATCATCTTTGTGGTCCTTTGCTGGACTCTCTCCAGTATGTTCAAGTCTCTCTTGTACTGGGGATTCCAGAACTAGACACATTACTCCATGTGTGGCCTCACCAGCGTTGAGTAGAGGGGAAGGATCACCTCCCTCGACCTGCGGGCAATACATCACCTAATGCAGCCAAGGATACCATTAGCCTTCTTTGCAGCAAGGACACATTGCCTGCTCATGTTCAACTTGGTGTCCACCAGGACCCCCAGATCCTTTTCTGCCAAGCTGCTTTCCAGCTTGGTGACTCCCAGCATATACCCACCCCCCTGAGATGGAAGGCAGGGACGGGGAGCAGAATGAAGCCCCCATAATCCAAGGAGAAATAGTTAGTGACCTACTTAGACACACACCACTTAGACACACACAAGTCTATGGGGCCGAATGGGAACTGGCGGAGGTGCTCACGAAGCCACTTTCCATAATTTATCAGCAGTCCCGGCTAACCGGGGAGGTCCCAGTTGACTGGAGGTTAGAAAATGTGACGCCCATCTACAAGAAGGGCCGGAAGGAGGATCCGGGGAACTACAGGCCTGTCAGCCTGACCTTGGTGCCGGGGAAGATTATGGAGCAGTTCGTCTTGAGTGCCACCACGTGGCATGTAGAGGGCAACCAGGTGATCAGGCCCAGTCAGCATGGGTTTATGAAAGGCAGGTCCTGCTTGATTAACCTGATCTCCTTCTATGACAAGGTGACCCGCCTAGTGGATGAGAGAAAGGCTGTGGATATTGTCTACCTAGACTTTAGTAAAGCCTTTGACAC
>NW_008795922.1:77471-84893 GCF_000699145.1 Aptenodytes forsteri | reverse complement strand
TGCCCAGGGAAATGGTTGAGTCCCCATCCTTGGAGGTATTTAAAAGATGAGTAGATGAGGTGCTTAGGGACATGGTTTAGTGGTGGACTTGGCAGTGCTAGGTTAAAGGTTGGACTTGATGATCTTAAAGGTCTTTTCCAACCTAAATAATTCTATGAATCTGTGATTCTATATATTGGTGCATGGAGTTGTTCTTCCTCAGGTGAAGAACTTTGCACTTCTCCTTGTTGAACTTCATGAAGTTCCTGTTGAGTGATTTCTCCAGCCTGTCGAGGTCCCTCTGGATGGCAGCACAACCCTCTGGCATTTCAGCCACTCGTCCCAGGTTGTGTCATCTGCAAACTTGCTGAGGGTGTTGTCTGTCCCATCACCTAGATCAATGAAGATATTAATATCTCATCTTCTGTGGAAAGTGTTGGTTCTTACTTGGTATCCCAGACTGCAGCTGCTCAGCAACTTTCAGGCAAAATGCCTTTATATCAAAGACATACCTTTTGGGAACTGTGCTGGTTTCAATAGAAGTTTCTCTAGTCCAGGACAAGACTTGCGGTCATATTAGAAATTAATTAGAGACTAGAAATTATTCTTATGCTTACAACACTGTTCTGGAATATTCCTATCAGGAGAAATTCATTTTCCTACACTGAATCAGGCAGACCACATACAGTCCAAATACCTTGTCTTCTGGATTTTAAAAACTTCAAAAAAACTTTAAAAGATTGCAGGTCTGAACTATAAAACATTTTCTTTCTCAGTGCTGACACAATATCCCACAGACAGGCAGGTGCAACTGCGATTAGACTCCAGACCTTGTGAGCTCTTAAGTAAGTTCATATTCACCCAACGATAGCTCTCATGCTCATTTATGTCTGTTGTGGGCTGCACTAGCTGGCTCAGACAAGAATTTGTCCTGAACTTTCACCTAAATATCCTCACAGAAAACATCTTTCCTTTCTTACTCATGAGCCAATTCCCATTAAAATGCTACATTGGTCTTTATGAAAAAAAATAACAAAATAGAAATAAATTTGGGGAAAGATGGCATAACACCACATTTGACAGAGCCATGAATCACACTGCTCAGATGAATGGTTATCCAAAGCCATTAAAAGAGCTTCCGCACTTCAGCACAATGCATTGTTTAAGAGGAGTCATACTGGGCTGGAATCTGCTCTCTGTTTCACCAATCTCATAATGAGCTTTAGGAGGAGTTGCTCTTGATTTATCTTGGATCAGGGTCAGACTATGAACTTTTCTCTCTCTCCATAGTGTTAGCATCATCTCATAAGTAACTTCAACACCCAAAACTACAGCAGAGAAGGATCCAAGAACAGTTACTGCAGTATAACTCTAAAATGCAAAGCTACCCAAGTTACACTGACAGTTATTTTTAAAAGTATACTCTTGAAATAACCAAAACACATGATATTTCCCCTATAGAAAGCAGTCTGAGAAAAATCCAACTGGTGTTTAAAATAGTTGTTTGTTTGTTTGTTTGTTTGTTTGTTTGTTTGTTTGTTTGTTTGTTTGTTTGTTTGTTTGTTTGTTTGTTTGTTTGTTTGTTTGTTTGTTTGTTTGTTTGTTTGTTTGTTTGTTTGTTTGTTTGTTTGTTTGTTTGTTTGTTTGTTTGTTTGTTTGTTTGTTTGTTTGTTTGTTTGTTTGTTTGTTTGTTTGTTTGTTTGTTTGTTTGTTTGTTTGTTTGTTTGTTTGTTTGTTTGTTTGTTTGTTTGTTTGTTTGTTTGTTTGTTTGTTTGTTTGTTTGTTTGTTTGTTTGTTTGTTTGTTTGTTTGTTTGTTTGTTTGTTTGTTTGTTTGTTTGTTTGTTTGTTTGTTTGTTTGTTTGTTTGTTTGTTTGTTTGTTTGTTTGTTTGTTTGTTTGTTTGTTTGTTTGTTTGTTTGTTTGTTTGTTTGTTTGTTTGTTTGTTTGTTTGTTTGTTTGTTTGTTTGTTTGTTTGTTTGTTTGTTTGTTTGTTTGTTTGTTTGTTTGTTTGTTTGTTTGTTTGTTTGTTTGTTTGTTTGTTTGTTTGTTTGTTTGTTTGTTTGTTTGTTTGTTTGTTTGTTTGTTTGTTTGTTTGTTTGTTTGTTTGTTTGTTTGTTTGTTTGTTTGTTTGTTTGTTTGTTTGTTTGTTTGTTTGTTTGTTTGTTTGTTTGTTTGTTTGTTTGTTTGTTTGTTTGTTTGTTTGTTTGTTTGTTTGTTTGTTTGTTTGTTTGTTTGTTTGTTTGTTTGTTTGTTTGTTTGTTTGTTTGTTTGTTTGTTTGTTTGTTTGTTTGTTTGTTTGTTTGTTTGTTTGTTTGTTTGTTTGTTTGTTTGTTTGTTTGTTTGTTTGTTTCAAATTCAGAAATCACTCATAAAACCTCAGGATCCAGTGAGATGTAACTGTATTTGTCATAGACCTGCAGGCAAATAAACTTCAAATTGACAGGGATAATGTTAGAATTAAATCTCCTTGGGGCTTTATTATTCACAGCAAAAAACTGATTTGAGACAACAACCAGAAACTTGAAATGCAATATTTCATCAGGTGTTTGATTTTTAAACGGAAATTTGGTAAACATTTTTTGTTTGGAGCAGAAAACATTTAAAGAAGATTTTAAATATGTATATGCAACAGTGGTAGAATTCACAATAAAATTAGAGAGAACAGTTGGCATGAGGAGGTAATTTACTTGACCAGATTCTTCATTCATCATGTTGAATATCATTGTGATTTGGGCTCTTTCTAAATCCATCAACACCGTATATTTCAGCCATAAAATAAACAACTTTCTAACAAGTACTGACACACATAATGCTGCTTTAAATTACTTCCGAAGCAACTTAGATTTAGAAAGCCTTGCTAGGAAGCAATCGAATAACAGACTAACAGCACAATTGCTTTCCATTGGCTTTGCGCTGGGACTGGGGGACAATTCTCCCTGTACTTTAAAGTGTTGTGAGTTCATGAACTATAATACTACTATAATACTACTACACTAATAGAAGCAAGGAAGCAAGGACATTATCAAGGGTCAAAATGGGACTGTAGAGATGCTGAGAATAAAAAAAACACCGTGTAACATGAAGAATCCTATTTCTATTGTGTTTCACGGCTGTTGTAAAGACTACTGTGCGTCCTTAAGGCATACTGAAATATACAGGTCTATTTTGATCACTGTGCTCCATAAAGAAAATATAAACCATAGAAATAGATGTTTTCTTAGAGGATAGAGAGTGCTACATACCTAGAAGTGAGTTCAGGCTCAGAAGTAGACAGTACTTATTTGAAATATTTCTTATTTTGAAATCTTTTCCATCTACTTGCACAAAAGTTAATGAAATATAAGAAATAGGTAAAACCATTCCAGTGAAAAGAAAACTGGATGCTCAGTTGTGAACCCTGCAGGTATATGGAGTATCTGGGTCTAAAGACCAACCCTGGAATATGAAATGAGTGGGGCTGATGCAGTAAAAGCTTACGGGAGTCCGGAAGATTTCAGGAATCCAGCACACAGAGACCTTTAGCCGTGCTTTGTCTTCTTAAGCAGACAGATTTATTTCTCTTTTTTAGCTAAATTAACAAGTTGTGGTGTTACCTCTTTTTAAATAGGTTGAGTGCCCATCGGGAGGGATTATAATAAGATCTGGTTAATTGAGGTTTAGTTTATCTGCACTTCTGGATACAAATAGTCTTATGAGAAAGACACCCTACAGCACAGCATATAGTGTTGACTTCCTATTCATCATCCGAATAAAAATGAGAGACAGAATTGAGTATAAATTTTATAGTCTTGCCCTGAAGTTTGGGCAAGGGTGCTATGCTGTGAGATGTTCCTTGCACAAGAGCCTACCTCTGTATTCAGCCTGGTAAGTAAAGCCTGATCTAAAAATCTGTACTCCTAACCTTGGAGCATGTTGAAAATTCTGGGATATTATTTTTGTTCTCTTCAAAATAATTTTCAGAAACTAGCATGAACTCGGATGCTCTGAAAAAGGAACACAGCTAGATGACGCCCTAATCAGAAATCAGAAGCTGTTTGGTATGTAAAAATGTTCATCTCTTCACCATTTTTTGTATGGTGAACTGAATTGAAAGGAATAACTGGAGTTGAGAAAGGATTGGAAAACTTTAATGCACTGCTTTGAAAGTTAGCAGGAGTTTAGAGTCTTAGGTGTTGTAATTTAATCAGATCATGCTTTTCTGAGATCAGCTGTTGGTTTTTCAGCTTCTGCACTACTCCTTGACTTCTTCTGGGCTTCCTGTACAGCAAAGATGGTGAATTAATCAGCAGGTTTCGTGGTTAGCCAAACACGAGTTTCTCAAACCCCCTCATGACAGAAAAGAGTTCCTAGGCTTTAGGTGCCTAAGGGATTAGAAAATTCCAGGGAGATATTCTAATTTGTAAGCATTGTATTCATTATCATCGACATCCATCATCATGATAGTCTTACTGTCTCCTATCAAAGTTTGCTTGACTGTACAATGAGCAATGGGCAATGACTCTGCAGTCCCTCTGTCCTTCACAAATGTGAATCATGGATGGAGACAGCTGTATTGTCCGGAGGGAGGTGGTCCTCCACATCTTAGAGGAGATCTGAGCCCCCACAAGTAGTGTCCGAGGTCAGGACAAGCCTGTAACTCCACTTAGGAAAGGGACCCAGGCTATGCATGCCAATGTGCGTTCTCTCTATCTCTTCACTTGTGAATTGTGGGGATTAGAAGTCTGACTGGAAGGTATCTGAAACTCATTTAGCCCCCATGGTATGTCTGGTAAATCTAGACTACTCGTGTGCAACATTTATTTTCCTTTTTTTTTTTTTTCCCATTTTTTTCTTCCTTTACTGTTGCCTTCTGGTTCTGTGGCCCTTGGTATTTATGTTTTTATGCCAAACTCTGAAATTAAGAAAACTGGAAAGTTTTAGAAATTGAGCTTTGAAAAATAACATATCACCAGTAATCACAGTAATAAATGAAATGATGACTTCCTTACTGAAGTAAGTAAACTGAAATGTTTTTTTTTTCCCATTTTTTTCTTCCTTTACTGTTGCCTTCTGGTTCTGTGGCCCTTGGTATTTATGTTTTTATGCCAAACTCTGAAATTAAGAAAACTGGAAAGTTTTAGAAATTGAGCTTTGAAAAATAACATATCACCAGTAATCACAGTAATAAATGAAATGATGACTTCCTTACTGAAGTAAGTAAACTGAAATGATAATGATGACTTATTCACTGAAAGGTGACTGTATGTGTGGCATCACCAGTGAGATCAACGTCTTTCTTACAAAACATTAAAGACGATTCACCATTTTCCCAAGAAAACATATCTTGTCAGAAAAGAGTATTTTGCCAAATACAAATTTTTCCATGACTCTTATTTGGACTTTTTTTAAAATCTGTGTAAGAAAGCTTTGAGTTTTCAAAAGTGTTTGAGTCCCCAGTTACAGATTTCTTTTGAGCACATAAACAAATGTAGCACTTTTTCCTGATGAAAGGTCTCTGTATATGTGCTTTCACAATTTTAAATATCCTTTTTTTTCTTTTTCTACGGGACAAGTAAGAAAAGAAAGAAGGAAGAGTATGAGGAAAGAATGCTACTTTTCAATATTTTATTAATTGTTCCTTTGTTCCTGAATAAAATTCTGAAAGAAGAATTTTCTGGGGAAAATTATATTTGCAGTCTTCTCTAGATTGCAGCATATTTATTAACATAGGCTCATTGTTCAAACTTATTCCAGGTGAATTTTGATACATTTGAGAATAATCTGGTTCACTAACTTGATTTCACATTCATTTATACCTGTAGAATTCTTATGGTGGTGTAGCCGTGATTTGCACCAGGGCAGGAGTAGGATGTGGCCGCATTTCTTCTGCCTACTTCTCTCTTTCACAGAGAAGAAGAGCTTTTAGCGTTCACAAATAAATCAATGGGAGCAATTTTCTTAAAAATTTATAAGGTGGCCAGTTAGACTTTTTTTTGGCTCCCTGTAGGTTGTGAGTTATCATATTGTTTCCAGGAGTTTATGACAGGAGCAATCTTTAGATTGTTCAATCTGAGTAATTAAACCACAGCTCACTAACTCCAGAGAACGTCGTCAGAGTAGTTACACCGGAGTGTTTCAGGCCTTCAGTTACTGAAAGGTGAACAAGGAAGGCACTAAAGGAGTAGCCACCACCAGCAGCACCAGAGGCTGCTGCAGGCTGTTGCAGCTGGAATATTCCCACACAGTCCCAGCAAGTAAACTGGACCCATATCTGCCAGGAAACATGAAAATGCTTTGAATCCCATGCAGTCAGAACAGTATAATTTTTTCCTGATACAAAATCTGGTGAAAAGAGTCTGAAGCATCCAGATGGGTATCTGAGAGGATGACTAACTAATCTGGCAGTGCTCTGACTTACCCAAACCCATGCCCTTCATCTTTTACCTTTCCCAGCTCCCACAAGCTACCAGCTAAAAGACCAAAGCATGAGATCACGCTTCTTTGACACTAGGTTTGTTTCCCCTCCCTCTTTGTCAATGATCATTCATAGCTATGATCATTCATAGCAATGGCAATGTCTCTAAAAACTCCCATTTAAGCCACAGCTCCCAAGAGACTAAACTGAACGTAATAGCAAGGAGACATGAGACCACTCAGCGAGCAGCCAACACAAACAGAGTCATCCCGGCTGAACCCAACATGTCCTGTACTGTTCCCAACACTGGGCACATTCCTCCTGGGCCTCAGATGACGACTGCAGCAATAAATATTCCAGAGAAAAGCCAGCCTCATTAAAAACAGTGAATCAAATGTGTGTCTGGGTTTAAGTCAATGGAGTGATACAGGGATAAGTCTGGCCCGGTACCAAGTGAGATGGCTGCATCTTTAAAAAACTCAGGCCCTGCAGTCTTAAATTCAGCTACGCTTTCTGAATTCTTGTTATATCACAGCCCAGTCCCTCATCATTGATGTTACATTCCCCTTTGCAAAATAGGCCTGCAAGCAAGTTAGAGGTTCATGCAGTGATGCTTAGGGGTGCTTACCAGCTGCAAACTGAGTTTTCACCATAATGATTAAATCATTTATTAACTGCAATAACAATATACATCCTGCCTTCATTTCACTTCCAGCTATGGGATTGAACCTTCACCTCATGGAAATCAGAACAGGTGGACTTGCCCTCAGATTTTAGGATGATTTTTGGGATGAGATTTAGGACAGATTTATACATCCTGCCTTCATTTCACTTCCAGCTATGGGATTGAACCTTCACCTCATGGAAATCAGAACAGGTGGACTTGCCCTCAGATTTTAGGATGATTTTTGGGATGAGATTTAGGACAGATTTTTAGGACGAGAGGAAATGGCCTCAAGTTGCGCCAGGGGAGGTTTAGATTGGACGTGAGGAAAAATTTCTTTACTGAAAGAGTGGTTAAACATTGGCACAGGCTGCCCAGGGAAGTG
>NW_008795922.1:74180-75255 GCF_000699145.1 Aptenodytes forsteri | reverse complement strand
GGACATGGTTTAGTGGGCATGGTGGTGTTGGGTTGACGGTTGGACTCGATGATCTTAGAGGTCTTTTCCAACCTCAATGATTCTATGATTCTGTGATTCTATGATTTTATTTTATCCCTTCAAACCAACAGATTTTGGCAAATTGGATTCATATCTCAAGACAACTCCAAAATACTTTTTTTCTTGGTCAGGCTGGGTTATGCTCCTTCAAATCAGTGTTGATGCTTCTTATTTGGGTGTGTTGCATTCTTTCCTCTCTAAGACTAAGTTGAGTAAGAACCCTCTGTGTTATAGCTTCTGTTTACTCGATGCATCAGGCAATTGGGAGATCACAATATCCTGGTTTCCTCTTTTCCTTTATGTTGTGTAATCACCCCATATAGAATGAAAGAAATGGAAACAATAGGCTGATAGAATAAATCAATCAATCTCTGCATAATGATTTGCTCTGTGACTGGCAAATAGCTTATCCAGCTCTTTCAGTTTAAGTCAAGTCCATGAGTACACCGTGAGATGTACTGTTGAGATGGCTGCTGTGATCTGGCAGCCATCTCCACCCTGCCTTCATGACAGTACTCATTCCCATAGCATCATGTGACTACACCTCCAGAAGAGGTAAGGTTGGAAAGAAGGTGTGGTGGGTTGACCCTGGCTGGATGCCAGGGTCCCACCAAAGCTGCTCTATCACTCCCCTGCTCAGCTGGACAGGGGGAGAAAATATAACCAAGACTCATGGGTCGAGATAAGGACAGGGAGAGATCACTCAGCAATTACCATCACGGGCAAAACAGACTCAACTTGGGAAAATTAATTTAATTTATTACCAATCAAAGGTCAGAGTAAGGTAATGAGAAATAAAACTGAATCTTAAAACACCTTCCCCCCACCCCTCCCTTCTTCCCGGGCTCAACTTCACTCCCAGTTTTTCTCTACCTCCTCCCCTCCCCGCAGGCAGTGCAGGGGGACGGGGAACGGGGGTTGCGGTCAGTTCATCACACGGTGTCTCTGCCACTCCTTCCTCCTCGGGGGAAGACTCCTCACACTCTTCCCCTGCTCCAGCATGGGGTCCCTCCCA
>NW_008795922.1:62160-73096 GCF_000699145.1 Aptenodytes forsteri | reverse complement strand
GTTGAGCCCGGGAAGAAGGGAGGGGTGGGGGGAAGGTGTTTTTAAGATTCAGTTTTATTTCTCATTACCTTACTCTGACCTTTGATTATTAAATTATTAAATTAATTTTCCCAAGTTGAGTCTGTTTTGCCCGTGTGCTGAGTGATCTCCCTGTCCTTATCTCAACCCACAAGCTTTGCTGTATTGGCATCCAGCCAGGGTCAACCCACCACAAGTTTAAAAAAAATATAATATATGTACAATGTTTTAAAATTGAGTACCTTGCATGCTTGTAAGGTTTTGTTGCTTGTTTCATTAACTGTTGAGATACTCTGGAAATTTTCAGCTATCTCACAGGAACAATCCAAATGACTAGAATTGTAATGTTTCTTTGGTCATAAAATAGTATTTATTACAGCAAAGTGTGTTGAGGAAAGACTCTAAAAAGCAGTTGTTATAGAATTCAACTTTGCTCTAACTTTTTTTTTACTATTTTTTTCTTTACGTGTTTTGAAAAATGCACATAACCATTTTTTATGTTTTGTGGTTTATACAAAATCTTTAACAGAAGCTGTTAGTTACAAGGTTGCAAATAGACTGCACATGTCAGGTCATAAATTCTGATATATTTGGTCAGGAGGCAAAGAAACCTGAAGTTGTTGTTGCTTAGTTTTAATAAAGAACAAGACAAATTTCATGGACAGACAGGAGATATCACAGGTACCATCTTATCTTTGCGGGAAAAAATTGTTTTGGAAAACTACTACCTAAGAAAATTAAAATATTTATGGACACTTTACTCAGGATGCTTCGGAGGGACTTCTACGTAATGAATATTATCACTAGCCATACAAAACAAGTCATAAAATTGTTCCTGTTCCCTCGTCTCTTCTTATTATCTGGAGTGCAGTCTACACTGCAACGTGCAGATGGTTCAGGACAAATGAGCTTGGGTACTGGAAGCAGCCAAGTGGAAGCTGAGATCCCAGTGCAGGTTTATTCCTTGGAGCAGTATAAAGACCTAAAAGTCTTGTTAAAAATAATACTTTTCTTTTTAAGAGTTTAAGCCTTTACACTCAGAGTCATGAGGGAGGGTTCTTTAGGGTTGGTTAATTCCATCATGTTTTGTGTCCTCAGAGAGATGGGAAATTTAGTGATCTTTAAGAATTAGAACCTACTTTTCTGATCTGTGTCCTTGAAAGTGCTATATATCTTAATTTCCTGTTATTTAACTGAATATTTAATAATTTTATGTACATATGGTACAGTCATAAAATGCTATAAAGTTACTCATGTAACTGCTTTAAGAGTAAACATGGATATTAATTTGCTAACTTTTCTTGGTTACAGACACAAGAAAAGAAAGCCTCTGACAAAAAGTCATATCATCTTCAAGGGCTACTTACATAAAATTGTAAAGAGGCAGGTTTAAAAATAGTCATAGAGAGAATAAAGGTATTTGACCCATTTGAAACAGAGTTTCACCTTCTATAAGCCCCTGAGAAAACTGAAGTGATACCTCAGAGAAGTGGGCTAGGTAAAAAAAAAGATATTCTGAGAAATTCCTGCCACAAAGACAAAAGCTAGATTCCAGCTCTAGTGTGTATGTGGTATTAATTCACGTAAAGCAGTTAATAAGATGAGCTGGGAAAGAGTTCTACCAATGAACAGGTCACAAATGTGACAAAGCCCCAAAAGTTAAGTTTCTCTCTTTCCAAAATGATACAGAAAAGAGGTTATAAAAGCCTTTAAATGGAACAAGCCCTTTGCTTCCTCATGAATTTTACCTCATCATCACAGCCTCAGATCTCTGCTCAGCCCAACTCCATGTCTAAGATATGTGAGAAAATAACCACACATCAAAGTCTGGAGGAAATAAGCTTCACAGTTAGAACATGGTATTTGTACTGTGTTGCTGGAAAGGCAATGTAAGATTGGACAGGAATTTTATTTATGCTTTTCCTGTAATTAGGTGAAATACTATTTTGATTTAAGATAATGATGCCTCTGGTTGAACACCACAGCCTCTTTATGTAGATTATGTTTTCCTGCAAAGGGAATACAAGAAAAATAATCTTTAATACTGGTTTTAAATCTGTGGTAGTCTTAGGATGCCTTCTTTTGGATGCAACTGACTTTAATATCACAACAATTACTTAATTATCATAGTAAATACTTACTTTTGCCATTTATTAATATTGAAATTATCCATGGTAAACATAGGATGCCTAATACGCTCTTTTCTACAATAATTTTGGTATCTTACAATCTATTTCAGTTGTTTACAATACACCATGGCATAAAATATGGACTAATTTTTAGTAGGGCAATTTCCTTTG
The DNA here is from genome assembly GCF_000699145.1 of Aptenodytes forsteri. Taxonomy (NCBI): domain Eukaryota; kingdom Metazoa; phylum Chordata; class Aves; order Sphenisciformes; family Spheniscidae; genus Aptenodytes; species Aptenodytes forsteri. The sequence continues at coordinate 70,778 of NW_008795922.1, read as the reverse complement.
AAAGCTCTCCCCACAGGGACAGGCAGAAAAATTAGAAGCTAAAGTTCATAGTGTCTATTGTTCATTCACTGTTTTTCTCTTTTCTATCTCCCCCTCCTTTCCATCTTTGAAGACAACACAGTTAAGACTACTTATTTGGGACATTTTTGGCTCTCTTTAATTGCAATTTCCTTACATGTCTGGCAGGGAATCCTATGTGACAGAAATAGTGGGATTCATTGAACTTGCAAAGGCTTTCCAGTAATATTTAGAGGAGATAATTGTACGTGACTTTTCCTGTGCATTAGGGATCTCCAGCCCTGTGGGCAGCTTTCTTGGAGTAAAAGCTGTGGGATTAGGTTGTCTACCCAATATGGAGTTTTGCTGGAAAAAGACGACTTTCTGCTTCATACAGTGTATAGAAAATTGACTGGTTTTGCTTATTGTATTTCTCTCTTCCATTTGAACACAGTAATAAAGCTATTTTTTCTTTCCCGATCATTTATTGTTACTGCTTTGACATAATGGGCTAAGGGGCAAGTGAAGTTAAAACATCTGAGCTAAGTAAAGGTGACATTAACTGTTTTTACTGTGAATGGCTTGTCAGACATTATTAAGCTTTGCCTGAGTCCATCAGGGTTCCTAGCCTGTTAATAAACATTGCTACCAAAAGAAGGGAGCAAAAATTACTACAAAATTATTTTCCTTTTTCAGAGAACATAAAGGCAAAGATTTGTTCCTTGTCTCCACCAGGTATTTAGTCTGTATGTAGGAAAATGAAAAAATACTGGCTTTAGCGAGAAATGTGCCCCCCCCCGCCATTATTCTTCATATTTTTTTCAAGAAATTTGAGCAGTAAATATGACAAAATGCTTGGAAGACTAAATTAGCTTTGCCTCCAGGATGCCTACATCTCAGATCACCTATTAAAACTGTTCATGACAACACATTTTGCTTTTTAAGCTCCCTGAACACACTGTTTTCTGAAATATCTCTCTGTTCCCAAGATGGAGTTATCTGAAGCACTCCTCCTAATGTGTTTGAACAGTTAAACTAGCCTAAAGCACTATAACTTTAATGCATTATAAATCAATCACTATGGATACAGGGTGTCTTGATGATCCTAAGTATTTGCCTTTGTATTACATTTTGATATCTGTGATGTTTGCCTACCCAGCAGAAAAACAAGCTTCATAAAATTTGATTATTTTATTAGAGCAGTCAAATTAAAAAGTTAAGGGGATAATGAAATATAAGACAAATGGAAATAGTAAAATTTGCCATCTGCCCAGTTCTAACAGGTGATGCATTCACAAAACTTTTAACCAGTTGAAAGGGGACTGACAGGTCAAATCCTGAAGCCTGTACCAGGACCTTATCGCCTGCCTTTGATACAGGGCTCTGTCACAGTTGCATTGCAAACGCATCTGTCCCCCATGCATAAAGGACCAAGGAAGACAGGAACGCACTGTGCAAACTTCCAGCTGTCTTTCCTGCTGTGTGCTGACACGAGTGCCAAGTGCCATCTGTCACATAAGCAAAGTGCAGAGTTGATTTCAATAAGAAAATGTGGTTAAAAGGCAATTAGTTCTCCACCCTGACTTTGTATTTTCTTATCTAGAGCTTCCTCTGATTTCAGTGAGAGGTCTGGCTGAATGCTAACTAGGAAAGGATTGCAAAATTTGGCCCAAGATATCATGAAAATCAGGTTGGAAAGCCTTATCTCTGATTAAAGCTGGCAAGGCAAGGGGCGTTGTAGTCCCCTCTTCTTGCCTCCTACAACCATCTCACCACCATGGATCAATGTAGTATACAGTCCTCTGGTCGTATAACAAAATAGCACTTATCCACCTGGGCAGCCTGTTTCCCACACAAATCAGCATCGCATCTTTTACTGCTTTGGAAATTAGTCCCTTAGGAGCTAATCCAACACATGCTAAAATTCATGGACTATCTACAGGGGACTGAAGCAGATTTAGGTAAGAGATTTAAAGGTTCATTCAATCAACTGTATTCCCAGGGCCAGAAAGAAAATGGTGCTTACATCATAGAGTACCTATAGGATTTACTGATATTTTAACTGATTTTTTAATGGACTCCCACTCCCTTAGGAAGGGAGAGATTTGCTGTAAAAACGGAATCACACGGTTTGTGGATGGATTAACTGTTTTGTAAATTCCAAACCTACACAGAAATCATGGAGTCCAGTCTGATGACTAGATTTTCTTCACATCCAGGATCAAGTGGATGAAAAGTAGCTTCAAATTCACAAATTCTCTTGCTATTCTTCACATGATCCCAGAATAACAGCAGCAAGTATTATCTTACTGGCAGGGTTTTTGTTCAGTTAGAAACATGCATTATGACAGGATAGTTGTTGCCTCTGCTGTGTAACAGATTTAATCTGACAGAGAAGTTGATACTAAGTGTGTAACGACTTGCTTCATGACCAGTTTTGTGCTCCTACTTGTCTTGTCCTCAATCCCTTTCAGCCCGTCTTTCACTGAAGCATCTAAAACCCCACAGAGTTTATAACTCCATATACACTTAAACAAGTCAGTTACTTGTGCTAGTTAATGCCACCCAACACATTTCCTCAACAGAAAATGCAAAAGTAGGAATTGTTCTGGTTTTACTCCTTTGTTAATGGAATGAAGAAAGTTTCTCTGCATTTTGCATTTTTCCTCCATTACCTCTCTTGGTTCTGCTGCAGGAAGTCAAGTTGAACATAAAATGGAGTCTTATTCATTTGTCTCAATTTGATCTCCAATATTTTCTTGGACCTTTACATTTTTGGAACATTTAGTCTCCAGACTAAACATCTGTGAAATCACAACTTAAGAGAACTTACTCATGATCTAAAAAGAGGGACTCATGAAATGCAGCCCCTCCTTTTGAAGTACACTGTTGGCAGGTGTGCCTGGTTGAGGACCATGGCCGCAGAACTGACTAACAAGAAATGAGCTCCACTGCTCATGTTGTTCTCTCCCTGCTCTGTAAGTGCATGGCAGGAACATAAATGAACTTTTCCTGCAGAAAGAAAAATCTTCCCTTCCACAGCAAAAGATCATGATCATGTTTTCCTCAGAGTTAACACCTTTCCCATATAAAACAGCCTTTCTTGGGCTGCCCAGAAGAAACAAAGGCTGATTGAGTGAGTAAAACACATTGAAGAAGACAATACATGACCCCAGAGATGAAGCAGACAAAAGGATGGGAGAGAGGGAGTATAATCATTGTTATTTCTTAAATAGCTAATTGAAGCCTATGAAGAATTCGACTACTTGACCATGCCAATTTTTAATGTAGTACACTCCCTTGGTGGTACCTTTATTTCCCTGTGGCAGGAGGGAGATGTTTGTCAGGCTCTGTAGTATTTTATATAAGCTCTACACATCTTCATTCTGGTTACTGAAACCTAGTCCACGCTGTTGCACCTCTTCCAAATCAACCAAACCTTCATGGAGATGACACCTCCCTCTTGCTTTGCTCTGCAGAGCAACCCCTTTGCCATGTTCCTTGCTTCACTACCTGTTTTTTGAGTGTCAGCTTCATCCCCAGTGTATAACCAGGAAGTCAGAAAAGACAGTGAAGTGTAAAGGGGATTATACTGGTTTACTGCTTGGTTGCTTCAAGCCTGATTTTTGTGGGGCTTGTCCTTGTTCTTTCTTTTTTTTCAATTTTTTTTTAAATTAATTGAAGAAACTAATTATCTAGGAAAGGATTTTCACGTTTTCTCTATCTCAATGGTTTTGTCCCTCTATTATACTTTCTGAGCTTCCCATTCCATGACAAGAAGACAGAAGTGTGTTGCCCTTCGTAAAAGTCAACAGGAGATATGGATATACTGTCCAATAAAGAAATCCCTTGAAGAAATTAAAACTGTCAGGGGCAGTTTACAGTCAGCTCAGTTTGTGAAGAGTGATGGCTTCCCAGGTGATAAGCGGGCGATCATGGTTGGACTCTGAAGAAGTCTCTTATTCCTGCTTTGGTGCAGGCTCAGGTGCCCTCTGGTTTTGCATCTGCCCTTCATCCATCCCACAAGGAGGGGAGGCTGTGCAAGTGTGTGTCAGAAGAAAGAGAGTCTAAAGATTAAGTTTTCTGCATAATAAATACCATTGGATCAGCAGCACATGTGGCACTGTTTTCCTGGGACACCTGCAGTGCTGCAAGTGCACTAAATACCTCTTTGGGGGAACTTCGAAGAGATTAGACCTCTCTGGTTTGGATAAGGCGTTCAGGGCACTTCAACTGGCCTGATGATGCTGAGATGTTTCCTTCTGTAGGAGAGCCATAGAACAGAACCATAGAATTATAGAATTGTTTAGGTTGGAAAAGACCTTTAAGATCATCAAGTCCAACCGTTAACCTAGCACTGCCAAGTCCACCACTAAACCATGGCCCTAAGCACCACATCTACACATCTTTTAAATACCTCCGGGGATGGGGACTACACCACTCCCCTGGGCAGCCTGTTCCAATGCTTGACAACCCTTTCAGTGAAGAAATTTTTCCTAATATCCAATCTAAAAATCTCTTTTTAGCAGAAGTTTTTTTTGCATAATGGGTGCTGGGCATTTCTGGTAAGAGGAGTGTTAAGAAGATTGGTCTCAGGGAGGGGGTGCAGTCAGGGACAGGGCAAGGAGGGGTGTGGGCCACTGCTAATGAATGCACAAGGGCTGCTACAGAACAGTTCTTGGGCTTCCCAGTGCCTTAGTAGAGTCAAATGAAGGGGATATGAGATTTAATCACTGAAAAGCAAACCTATTAAAGCTAAAACAGTGTGATGAAAGTGGCAATCAATGCAAGCACTAGAGGATTTACATAACTTTTAAAGAAACAATTATTTGGTTTTAGTTATGTTTTCCATTTAATCTAGCTATCACAAATTGTTTTATATTCCTCTGTAGTCTTCTCTGAAGAAAGCGTTTTCTTATGTTTCTTTAAAGATGTTTTAAGTTGCTACTTTCCCTTTAAAACACTCTGTACAGGGAATAGCACCTTCAGCTGCCGTAGGGCTGGTATGTACAAGGGACAGACTTCGCCTGCAGAGCATCCTGCTTGTGAGTAGGGCACATGGGCATGGAGACCTGGATGAAGTCTTAAACAGCACCGAGCTATTCTTGAGGAAGAATGAAATGGCTTGACTGGCCACAGAGGCCAACAGGAAAGTCTATAATCAGCAGCATAACATTGTCCTGGTTTGGCAAAGTGCTGAGACACATAGTTAACTACTGTTCACTTGAAATGCACGTACTGCTTTGACTGGTTTTGGTACCTGAATCTGTGTATCACCCTTCATCACTTCCAAAACATGTCTGCTGCAGGAGCTCAGTCCTATGTTATCAATAGCATGATCTGGTTAAACAGTAGTGGAAAGGACCACGTTTCAGTGACTTCATAAGCAACTCTTCCTTGTGAGGGATGGCTGGTTTCTGACTGAGTCCCAGTTAACACACCTGCTTAAAAAGTGACCTTGTGCATCTAAAAGAGTCAGGGATTTTCTCACTGTTTTCTGAGAGAAAATTGCTATTGGAGGGCCAAAAAGAATTCGAAACAGGAAGGAGTTGATGTTGATAACAGGGAAAATAGTCAAATGTCTGGTTATCTGCCTGGCCTGTTATATGATAAAAGTACTAACAAGCAATTGTGTTGCAAACCAAGAATAACTCCTTTGCCTTTTACTGCCCTTAAAATAAATAGTCGTGTGAGAGTCATGCTGTTATTCTTGGCAGACTGTTGCATCTCAGCTCCCAGTGAACTGCAAGAAACGGAAATGCAGGATATGGGGCACCTAACAGGAAACCCGCTTTCCCCTCTTTCCATTGCCTTACGGACAGACAAATCCACAGGAGTCACCTCCTCATATTCATTCTTTTGAGCAATCTACAGACTCAGCATTGTTATATGACCTTCTAACCACATGTGCACAACAAAGGATTGCTCGATGCTTTACAGATGCATTTCCTGTTTGAAATAATAGTTCAATTCAGAAAGAAAAATATAGAAAAACAGTGTAGTTGTTCTTGTCTACATTTTTTTTAGCATAAGAGACTTCTCTCACTTTATCTTAACATTTTGTGTAGGTTCTTAGCTGTTTTTAATTGGAAACAAAACAGAATAAAAACATAAGCCTGATCTTAACATCAATATGAGCACACTTTAAAGGCATTTCTTGAGTCCCTGGCCAGTATCATCTTATTTTAGCAGCCAAAGTTCTGTCCCTGGCATGAAGATATGCTCTGCAGCCTATTTCATCCCACCTCCTACCAGATACAGGGCAAGAAACAATCCTTTCCTTAGGTCTCATTAATTAGCCTAAAAGCTATTTGTTAACCACTGATCATTTAAAAGGCACATTTCAGCCGTTACCCATGATGTTGTAACCCACATTGGATGCACATTAATAACTCAAATAGGAAATTCATTAAAGGTTGAAATAAGTCCTAGCATAGCAGTTATCTTTTCCTGGAAAATGAAACTACCTAATGATAGATGCTGTCTCCTGTAAATTTCAAATAACGGAAGTTTTAAATGTTCACTAGTTCATTGGGTAACTGTTTACAGAGGACCTGTAACTTTGACTCAAAAGCCTTCAGGTTGTGATTTGTGTGCAGCTCAGTTGCAGCCTGGAAAGGTTTAAATTTCTTGATTAAAGTTATTCATAGCTTATAGTTTAGACAACTGAAATCATTGTACTTTTCTAACAATGCTAATTGCGTTCTAGATTGCACTATTTTGCTGTGTTTAGCAAAGAGAGAACCGATATCCTGCTTCTCTGCATGCTGTTCAGTATGCACCGGATCATTAATGTGAAATACTGCACAGCTGGTTTGCAATTCATCTTAAAGATGAACTGCAGCTCCTTAATGGTCTTGAACTTTTAGTTTAAGAAAATAAATAATATAAATCCTTCAATGTAGGGCAGAAGGAAGGAACCAAAAGTGCCCATTCCTGGCAGTAGGGTTATAAAAAACTCTGCTTGAAAATGCCTTCCATCTTATTAGACATTACTTATTTCCTGACATCATTTCTTGGAGTGGATTAATTGTCACTGGCCAAATATTTTGCACAACACAGAGGGTGCCAAGGAATTATCTGAGCATATATGTCTGTATCACTGAAAGTGGCCAATATAACTTAGAAATGCCACCCAAAGCTCTCAGGCTAAAGTGACACCATAATATCACAATAACTCCAGTTTTCCTTTTTTTTTTTTTGAGTATGAAATTCACACTTCTTCATACCCAGGTTCTTGTTTGTTGGATTAGGGTCATATTTCAAAGCAGTAGGCAATAAACTGTTTTGGAGTTTAATTATTTTCCCCTCTATTAGAACATTTTGGGCGAATGTACTGGAAAATCCTGACTCATGACCAACACTTCAGTGGGGAGTGTCAGTTAAATTTCTGCACAGGCCATAAAGAATGCCAGCAATTTACTGTCTGCACAAAATCTCTCTATACATTGCTTGTATTTTTGGTGTCTGATTGCACTATCATTGATGATGACAAAAAATCTCACACTGATTTCAGTAGGAGAGAAAATTAAATGAAAAATTATCCATTTAACGTTGCAGTTCTCAAGAAAAGCAATTGCAGGTTCAGTGTGAAGACACAACACTAATATTTTCATATTCCTGGTGAAGTCTAACAACCTGTGACTGGAATGTCAGCAAGAGTTGCAGGTTCTCCTGGAAGACAGGTTTGTAATGTATCCCCTAATATGAGAACAGAGTCAGTCAATTAAATGAAAAGAATGGCAAATTCAAAAGATGTGAAAATCTCTCTTTTCATATAGGTTAGCCTAGACTGTCAAATCCATTGCACAGAGAGTCGTCAGGTCCAATATTATAGCTGGATATTTAAAGAGTTTGGAACATATTCTGCCAATTCATACTGCTGTGCAATGATGATTAGACATTATCCTGATGGTCTTCAGGTTCCAAGAAAGACAAGGTTCTTCCTTTGAACTTCACTGTGCACTTGGTGAGTTTCAATATAGTTATGAGAACCAAGACAGAAGAAAAAATTCTTAAAGGTCAAAAGCACAGTAACAAAGTATAGTAACATCCTGTTCCTATTGACTTCCCATGGGAGCTGGATACCAAACCCTCAGTGGTGACCCTGAAATTCTCCCCCATTGTGTTTTGACTATGACTAAGGTACATGAAATTGAAACTCTTATGGGAAATCTTGTGCTCTGTGGGAAAAACTATCAAAGGGAGAAAAAACAACATTTAAGGAGCACAGGGCGAGGAGCATGGGCTTCAGGCCAGAGGCTTTAGCCAGTATAGCCGAGGTAGGGATGAGTAGACTCTTTGGAGTGCAAAGATAGAGCTGAAGGGCAGGGTCCCTTCTAATCAGAGGAAGCAGTCAACGACCTGCTACGCCACCTGGGCGCTCACAAGTCTATGGGGCCGGATGGGATCCACCCGAGAGTGCTGAGGGAGCTGGCGGAGGAGCTCACCAAGCCACTTTCAATACTATATCACCAGTCCTGGTTAACGGGGGAGGCCCCAGGCGACCGGAGGCTTGCCAATGTGACGCCCATATACAAGAAGGGCCGGAAGGAGGATCCGGGGAACTACAGGCCTGTCAGCCTGACCTCGGTGCTGGGGAAGATTATGGAGCGGTTCAT
>NW_008795922.1:37441-61263 GCF_000699145.1 Aptenodytes forsteri | reverse complement strand
GGGTAGGAGGGCTCTGCAGAGGGACCTGGACAGGCTGGATCGAAGGGCCCAGGCCAATTGTATGAAGGTCCACAAGGCCAAGTGCTGGGTCCTGCACTTTGGCCACAACAACCCCATGCAGTGCTACAGGCTTGGGGAAGAGGGGCTGGAAAGCTGCCCAGCAGAGAAGGACCTGGGGGTGCTGGTCGACAGCCGGCTGAACATGAGCCGGCAGTGTGCCCAGGCGGCCAAGAAGGCCAATGGCATCCTGGCCTGTATCAGAAATAGTGTGGCCAGCAGGAGTAGGGAAGTGCTCGTGCCCCTGTACTTGGCACTGGTGAGGCCGCACCTTGAATACTGTGTTCAGTTTTGGGCCCCTCACTACAAGAAGGACGTTGAGGTTCTGGAGCGTGTCCAGAGAAGGGCAACGAGGCTGGTGAAGGGTCTGGAGCACAAGTCTGATGAGGAGCGGCTGAGGGACCTGGGGTTGTTTAGCCTGGAGAAAAGGAGGCTGAGGGGAGACCTCATCGCTCTCTACAACTCCCTGAAAGGAGGTTGTAGCGAGGTGGGTGTCGGTCTCTTCTCCCAAGTAACAAGCGATAGGACGAGAGGAAATGGCCTCAAGTTGCGCCAGGGGAGGTTTAGATTGGACATGAGGAAAAAATTTCCTCACTGAAAAGGGTTGTGAAGCATTGGCACAGGCTGCCCAGGGAAGTGGTTGAGTCCCCATCCCTGGAGGTATTTAAAAGACGTGTAGATGAGGCACTTAAGGACATGGTTTAGTGGGCATGGTGGTGTTGGGTCGATGGTTGGACTCGATGATCTTAGAGGTCTTTTCCAACCTTAACAATTCTATGATTCTATGATTCTATAACCTGAAGCACATTTGGGTTGGATTCTGGAGGTCAGTGGTTGAAGAGGACATCTATGCCCCCCTCGCAGCATCATTCCTATGCCCTATAGTATATCTGTCAATCCCCCAGCATGCAGTTCAGTGGGTGTTTTTCTTACAGGATTTGGTGTGCACTACTGGATAGGTCCTATGTTACTGGGCACATTCCCATAAAACTTTTGTTCTTCCAGTTTTTGGTTTTACCTGCAACAACATTACTCTGTTGGAAAGGCTTTGTTTCTTCTTAGTGTAAGGAAGTAAGTATATAACAACGATGAAACAGAAAGTAGAGGCTGCTTTATGCTCCAAGTTGTATAACAAAAATCAGAGCACAAGTGGGGAATAAACATTTTTGAGGAAGAAAATTACATAGGCCTCGAGGTGGCGAGATACCATGAAACACATTGCCAATTCAAGAAAAGAAGTGGCTACTTGGTACTCAGACTGGCTACCAAAGAGAAAAGAGTGAAACTGATGATACTGTCTGAAGACACAGTGGTAACCATGGGTGTGGTTTTGGCTTTATTATAGGTTTTTGTTATGGGAGGATCTTTATTATGGCTGGAGAGTCTTCATTATTAATAACCTATATCACAGAGAATGGGGCCAGATGGGACTCCATGCAAGAGACCATTTAGATTATTTCCCTGACGTGCTACATGGTGACCCACACCTCCATTATTCCTGCCAGATGTTTGACTACCTTGTTCATAAACCCTCACAGTGATGGAGAGTCACTTTTAAGCCAGTTTTTGTGAGTGCTTACCTCCTTTTCTTCAAAAGTGTTTCCCAGTGACCTACCACTGTCTCTGTTACTGCAGGCGAAACCCATCATATCTTCCAGTACAAACCATGGACATGGAGAGAAGATTCTTCCAACCCTCTTTGTGTGAGGATGACAAAGTGCAGTTTTGCTTTCATATGCCAGGCTGAGTTTTCAACCTTTCAAGTATAAAATCATCCATTTCATTTATAAATGCACCAAATCCAATTTAACATCATCAAGTCACATGGAATTTGTTATGTTATTTTAAAATATCTCCTTTCAGATTACAACTGTATGTGAAATATGTGGCTGCTCTGTAACCAAACAATAAAAAAGCCCAAGCAAACAAGATCTGAAAGGCTGTGCTGTGAGACTCATGACATAGGGGAATGTTATCGTCTGAAGTTCACTGCAGCAGAAAACAAGCTGGAAGAGGTGCTGTGATTGAGGCATTTTCTCTACTAAATTTTCAAATTGCTGTGCCAAGACATTCAAACTCGTGAAAGGAAAGTTATAGATCTCTCAAGGTGTCAGTGCAAAGAAATGTTTCTATGCACACCTTGTGGGTATTTGAATAAGATAGGAAATCACTCTGCAATAGTAAAAAAGTGCTGAGAAAGTTCTCTCTTTTTCTTACTGCTATTTTGTGCTCCACCCACCTATCAAGTTTCTTTATCACTGTAGCATGCACAGCTCTTTCTTTCCATTCACTCAGCTGTAATCTATTCAAACACCTAGATGAAGAGATCTTTTAGAGGAGACCTCTTATTTTTGTAACAAGAAACCTGACCAGTCAATTCTTATGAGACATAGACTAACTTCTTTCTCACGGTAAATTCTAAACCATTCTGTGACACACTGTAAAATGAGACTATTCATATAACACCATGTTACAAACTGTTCACAACAAATGAGACAGGCAGGCACCTCTCTTGCCAACTACTAACACCCTGCTTACTCCCCTCAGCTCTGCCTGGAGCTGGCACTTGCAATAACATCTTTCAGAGAATAAGGCCAGAAGGGATCATTGTGATTTAGAAGGATAAATATTTCATAAGTGAGAAAGTAATTTAGGTGCCTTTGCCAAGTTCAGAATCCTGGTACTAACTATGAGTAAGTTGGTGTATAGGGATAAATTGCTGTATGTAGGTTGCATTTAGATACTGCAGTTAAGATGTTCTCAGATGTTCATTAGTAAAGTAAGAGCTAGTCACTGCCCCAGACCTTGCACTTACAGGTCTGGAGCTAGTCTGAATTTGCAGGCTGTGGCTTATGGCAGTGTACCAAGGCCTCAGGGTTGAGATTAGATTTCTGCACTTTGTGTTGATTGCTTGGGGAGTGAGGCAGCGCAGCTTGGGGAAAGGGACAGGAGATGCTGGACTACAACATGAGTAAAAAGAAAACACCCAAACAGCCAGTCCTAACATGGGGAGCTACTCTCACCAGAGCCCATGCCATAAAGCGGTAACTGATGGACTACGTCACTCTGTAGAGTGATACCTTGTCCATGAAATGGCTCCTTCCAGCCTAATGTTTTATCTGAGAGAAAGCACTATTAGACATATGTATTGACCTTTACTTAACATTCGCTGTGCAAAGGCAGGGCATAGACCTACAAGCCACTCTCTGTCAGAAGCAGGAGCAAACAGCCCATTCCAGGAGCTCTAGACCACTGTGCACTGGAGGAGTCGGGAGTATGTTGAGCATCAGGAAGCCCAATGGTGGTCCATGTTCACTAACTGCAGAACAAACACCAGAGCAGCTCAGCAACTGACTTTGTGAGTCTGTAGTCACCAGCACCTGCTGAGAACTAATGTCATATTTTCATGACCTTCTTCAGCTGGCATGGCCATCATGAAGGGATCCCATTTGTCTCTTCCTCCCAGTCATTTGCCGCCTTTGTCCTTCATGACCTCTCCCCTCTTTCCTCAGGCCACCATAGGTGCTCACAAAGGGTCATGAGTTCATAAGCACAGTAAGAGGAGTTGGAGATCAGATCAGGAAAAAAAGGAAATATGAAGACAGGATAGAGGTAATGGAGAGACGAGACCCTTTCATGAGCAGAACGGTGGCTTGTCCTTTCTTCCGTTGCTTAGGCATTGGGGGTGTAGCAGTTTGGACCACTGGTTACATGTCATAACATCAAGTCAGTCTAAAACCTGGGATTGTATAATCTCCTTCCTCTGCCCTGGTTTCTAATAAAGGGGGCCATTGTCTGTCAACTGCAGCCTGAATATCTGCCCAGACACATCCAATAATTTGGACAGGGAATAATCACTGGAAGCACAAGCAGCATGCAGCTGGTTATAGTATGTCACCTCATCCCCACAGCTCTTGAGGAACAGACCCCAAATGAAATCTCACCCTTACCATGGGCAGTGGTTTTGCCTCTCTGGAAGGCAGCCTGACTTGCCCACCTAAAATAGAGCCCCTGATGGTGGACTGGCTGCCTTCAGTCATCACATCACCCAGAAGTAATGACTTCCTGCTAATGAAACCCTAGGGCTGAATGCGAATATTTAAAAAAAAAAAAAAAAAAGTATTTTACTTGAAAATGTGAAAAGGACTTGTTACTATTCTATTTCTTAATTCTGAATTTTTATTAAAAAGATATTGACATGTTTTCTTTTGATCTTTTTTGAATTTTTTTTTTAATCTCACTTTTGGTTTCAGGACTGTTATTGAAAATTCAAGCTAGTTAAGATAGTTTTTATTTTCTTAAAGATAAAAAATGCAGGAATCAAAGTTGAAACAAAATATTTGAAAACAGTCAAATTATTTTCAATTGTTTAGATATTTTTGATCATCATAATTCTCATAATTTTTCATTTTCTCTTTAAACTGTGATAGATTAATGTTTGCATTATTCTCCCTCTCCTTTTTCCTTTGCAGTACAGGCAAACCAGGTCTTCTGCCCAACGCAGCTGGAAAGCCTGTGGCTTCTTTTAAACAGATTAGACATCTTCAATAGACCTGTAATTTCCAACTCAAGCTTCTGATATATTGTCTGCAATTTCATATTGTCCACAGCAGTGATCTTTGCATCGTTAGAGCAGTGGGAAGCCTGGAGAACAGAGGGCTGTACATATCTTATCCTTTTCTTTCCAGGTTGGCTGCCATTTAATGCTGCATTGCTTTCAGCCTGTCCTTCCTATCTTTAAGCATAGTAGTCCTGAACAATTAGGAAGGGTATGTTAATTGGGGTCCTTAATTGTGTATTAGTCTATAGGGGAAAAAAAAAATCTGAAATTCCATGTATTATTTGATGGAAACTGCCCTGACACCTGGAAGGATGGCTGATCCCCACTCTGTATGCAATACCCCCCAATTTCATTGGAGTATTAACACATTACTCAGTCTAAGGCAGTTATTTCAGAAAGGTGTGAGGCACACAGCCACTGTCAAACCATGTGAATAACCTGAAAAAAAACAATCTTGTGTGCCTGAAAGCTTGTTTGATTTATTCCCCAATTGTATCAGTTAGTCTCATAAAAGATGTTACCTTTCCCCACAAATCATACTTTGCTCATTGGAGCATTACATGGCATATTTAATTATTGTAAGCACGCTGGGGATGCTGGATTAAAAAGCCTACAGACATTTAAAGCAGGATTAATGTCTTTGCATAACAGCAGAAACTGATGTAACTTCCATGCCACTGAGAAGCAAATTTGCAATGGAAATAATGCCATTTTAATGCCAAAAACTTTGACTGTCTGCTTGGTTTGAGGAAACATTTTGCCTTCCACATTTTTCTCAGCTTCAAGGTTCTGCAGTCTTGTACAGAAATCATACAAGGCTTTTCAGACTTGTTTCCTAAGGAAATGAAGCTTTATGTATTCCTGCAGTCTATCTATCAGTCTCTCGGCTTCTCCCTAACTTTTGAATCTACTAGCCAGTTTCAACCAAATTTTGGAGAAGGCTAGAGGTCTGAAAGATATTATGTTCCTAAAGTTGTGCAAAAATTGGGAGCGGAGTAGAATAGAAAGATTTAAATTACAGCTCAGTGAGACAGAGACAAATGATTCAGGCATTACAGGTAGTGCCTGGCAGCAGTCAGCCGTGCCATGAGCATGCAGAGCCAACCTGCATACCTATGGCTGCATTAGCCACAGCCCAGCCCGGACCACCTCTAGTCTGCCCTGGAAATGGGAGGGGAGGTGGGACTCTTGGACCAGGGAGGATTTAGGGGACAGAGGACACAAATCATTATGCAAATGGAGCGAGTTAGTTGTGCTGTTTCTGACGCAGTTTTTTCTTTGTCTATTTTGAGATGTTTATTTTGTCTGTAAAGAGCCAGTGATTGTTATTGGTCAGAATATCTGAACTGAATCATGCAGTCTCCGTCCTTGGAGGTTTTCAAGACAAAACTGGATAAATCCCTGAACAATCTTGTCTGAGCCATAGCTGACCTTGCTTTGAGCAGCAGGTTGGGCTAGAGACCTTCTGAGGTCCCTTCCAACCTGAATCATCCTGTGATCCTATGGACCTATGAAGGCAGGTTTGCCTTGCTGTGTTGCCAAGAACAGAGTATGGATAGGTTCAGCTGGCCCAGTTTTTATTATCTGTCAACTGCCTTTTGAAAGGCCGGTAGGATTTTTCAATACAAAAAAAGGTATTGCTAATGCTTAATATTCATGATGTGCTAATAGCTAGAAATGCTAGCCAAGGTCAGAGACTAAACAAAGAATGAAGGTAATTTAGTGACTAAATAATTAACCTACAACACAGGAAATCAGAGTTCATTAGAGTCTTCCTATATGAGTTTATACAAGTAACAGTGAATGGGAGTCACCTCATAATTTTAGCCCTCCAGAAGTTAGGTAGCTAGTTTAATCTGGCTGTTTAGATGCCCTCATGGGTCAATAGAGAGACAAAGAGCTCAAAGGCAGTTCCTGCAACATGTTCTGGTGGGGTGGACTCTTTCTTTCCCTTGACAGAGGAAGGAGAGATAATAGCACTCCGTGGTTTCACAGGGGGTTGTGCAGACAAATCCATCCTGGACTACAAGATGCTCAGATTCTGTCTAAGCACCTTTGATAAGTAATTGCCCTGTTTGCACGTGTGTGTGCGCATGTGTGTGACTGTAGTACATATGCTAGAGGAAGGGAATAGTTTCTCACAAAGTTTTATGTCTAGGTCAGTAATCACAATGCTGAAACACACAATGGTAACTTGTTTTTAAAGATAAATTTTGTCAAAAGATATGTCATTCAACTTTAAACTCTACTTCCTCCTGGCACACCCATTCATCCTCAACCCCTAGTCAGCCAGAAATAATAAGTGAATACAAGATGAACAGAAAGTTGTTCAATTTTGATGAATTAAACCAAAATCCAACATCCCTCCCAAACCCACAGAAAAACCAACCCCACATGGGAAAAAAAAAAACAAAACACAAAACCCTCAATAAGCAAGTCTAGTGTTCCAGGTCTGCATTAGAAATAGCTGGCTTCTGTTTACCAATGTTCACCTCTGGGGAGGAGAACAAATCCCAGAGAAGAAGGAATGAGGGGAATGAGGAAGATTAAGTTGATATAAACTTTCGTGCTCTGACTGGTCCAAGTGGTGCAAGTGGGTGATAAGAAATTCTGCTGAGAATTTCTAAAGTAGCCTCTGGCTTTCATTAACTTTTGCCATTGAGTCCTAGCTTAGAAAACTCAGCATCTACCAAACTTCACCATATTCCCAAGAAGGCACTTGTTCTTGAACTACTTGCATTGCTAGAAAGTCATAAAAAAAGACTAGCTGCCATAAAATAAGAGGGGCACAATTTCATTTAATCCAACTCCTGTTGTGAGAAGCGCCAAGGTCCTCTTTCAAGTACTGAGGCTTAGCAATGGTAAACCTCAGACTAGTTCAACACATGCGGATTTTCTAACAGTCAGTACAGCACTTGATAAGCAAAAAGAAGGATTTCTTTAGAGATCTCTGTCCCCCGGTAGTTTACAGGTGCACGAACATTCAGAAAAGTCATGATAAAGAAATTCTCTTTTAGTCATTACAGAGAGGAAGAGGGAGAATTGCAAAAAAATCCCCAAATTAAATTAGGAAATAAAACCATTTGCCCATTTTCTTTCTATTTGATGTTCAGGTGGTCTTACCCCAGGAGACTTCCCTCAGAGTATCTGGGGGTTTCCTATAGACAGTTGTAATGCTAGGTTTAGGTTGCCCTGTTTCAGCTGAGCTGTTTGCTGTTTTCAGGAGCCTTAAATATATATTTTTTTCCTTTTGAGAACACAAATAAACTATAGAAATCCATCTTTTTGTCAGTGTAACCTGATTGCTCATAAAAGCATCTTTAAAGTCTTGTTTCTCTGAAAACAATAGAAACAGACTCTACATAATTTCCTCACTCAGAAATGCTGTGGATAGACAGAGTAGTGAGCCAGGCGAGGAGCCTGCACCCTACACAATCACGGGAAGAGATGCTGTCATTCTGCTTGCACTGAGGATAGGGGGAGAGAAAATTGGCAAACTTAAGGAGGATGAAAAGAAAAGCCCCAGAAATGATCCAAGAGTTGAGAAAATGACATATGCATATTTTGGTTTTGTGGGTAGCACCTGGGCGAGAGTCCCAGTCCCTAATGGTGCAGACTAGCTCGTGTACATGCTGCATAGCACTCAGTCGATGTCTTCTCTAAGTCCTGTGTGACTGCTTTGGTCTTGAGGCGTAGTTATGATTCATCTTTGTGCTTTTTTCCACTTTGAAGTTCGTGAAATAATGAATTGATGCCTTACATGATTTCACAGCCTGACACTGAGGCCATACGTTAGAGCCAATAATGCAAAACATATTCCTACTGCTTGGAGCATTCCCCAGAAAAAACTGTACTGTCAGCCATGCCTGGTTAAATGGAGCCAACTGGATCACTCCTGCTAGGAGCCCAGAGCTGGAGCAGCCTGCGCGCAGTTTGGATGGTCTAGGGAGCAATGATCTGCAGTGAAATGGGGAGCAAGCTAAACCGATGTGTCATCAGAGACTTAAACAGGAGAACTTGTTTAGTCTAATTACAGGGCACATAAACATGCTGTACAGAAGTTTGAAAGGGAGTGGTATACAAGAGTTGCTGGTATGTGACAACATACGTCTCAAATGGCAAATAGACGCAGTTCTTTTCAATATGCAATAGCTCACCATGGAGCTAAGTGCAGAGCTACTTGTGGTTATGACTGTAAATGTGATATGTCGGTAGATACACGAGCACTTAGGATGTTTTGTTCAAGGTTTTATGCACTGGGAGCTTTAAAAATTGTGCCTTAGATTCACCAGACCAACACCATTATGAGTGTGTAAGGTGGACTTCACTTTGGGAAGCTTTGTGCAAATTATATAGGGAAAAATTCTTACATTTCATTAACAGCCCAGAGGTCAAGATGAACTTGGGAAAATCAAATTAATGAAGGCTATTTTGTTATTGTTAAACAGAACTAATTTACAACAGAGCCTAAAGGAGTGATGAATTAAATAGCCTGGTCAAAGGAGAAAGACTTAAAACATCTTTCTTCCATGCTTTTCTTCCCTACATGAAAAGAACTCTTCAGGTATACAGAGATCAAACTCATTCTCCTTCAAAACTTTTGTACTACTCTGTTACCTTGATGACTATGTAAACCATGATGTGCTTAGACTCCTGGGAGTGCAGATATGGTTACAACAATTGCTCATAATTTTGATGAGCCATTAAAGGTAATGTAATGTTTCATAATCTGTAAGTGGGAAAGTAATGCTACCCAAAAGCTGGTGCAACAACAGATGTTCAGCTGCAGTGATAATGGCCTTTGTGCGTTCACATGCCTTGAGTTAATTTAATATTAGTTAAGAGAACCATTAAAAAGTGGTATCGTTCAGAGATAATATTATTTATTTAAACGTCTAAAGAAGGCAGTGTTATTTGAAATTGAAAATTTTAAAAATGAATACTTCTATATGTAGATACTAATCCATATCTTTACATCTACATACAAACATACATATTTTTATATCTATCTATCTACAAGTATATATAATCTCTCTCTCTCTCTCTGAGATTTCCACCCTGAAATCCCATAGGTACAGGACTGGATGCAGTGATGATAAGATACAGCATCAATGGGAGTCAGGTTTGAGCTTGTGAATATCATAAATTATTCATTAAAAACCTATCATTAAACTAATTATTAAAGCAAAATGTTCTCAAGAAGAAGAAGGATCTATGTTTCAGTTGTCTTGCTGCAATGTTATCTAACTACAACTAGTCTGTTCTCAAATGTTCCAGAGGTGCAATACATGCCTCTGGGATCAGTTACCACTAACTGATTGATGAGAGATCTCTGCAGCTTCATGGCCATTCTTGTTTAAATGGTATTGTGAGTTGATTCCATTGAGTGATGCTAAAGCAAGGGAAGAAATTTGTTTACCCGAGTAAACCCAACCCTGAGGTACACTGTGAAGGGGCAAAAGGAAGGATAACTTAACCAATTAAGATTTTATAGTATAAAAAAGATTTTAGCATTTGAAGTTACGTTTTAATTGAAGGAAATGAGTGGCCTAAGGGGATTATAGAAGTCTGCTGAATTCCTGCATAGTATGACTGAGACAAAATGGGTGCTGTTGACCACACCCAGACTTGTACTGAAGAAGTGTGTTCCCTCTGTCAATAAACATTTTACCATTTTTACATAGAATTCTTACTGAAAAACAATACCTGTCTTTATTGCAAGGTGTCTGCTGAGAAAACAGGTGAAGCTGTAATTCACTAGGACAAAGTGAAAAAAATGTGCCCAGCTATGCATGGCTTTAGTGATATTTTTAAATATATTTTTCTTTCATAAATAGTATATTAATATCTACGGCTGCTGTGAAGATAGTTAAATTTTGCTCCTGGTAAAAAATCACTAAGGAATTGCTTCACTGAAAGTTGTATTTGTTTACTAACCCTTAGATAATCTGTACTTGCTGGTGGGTGGGAGAGTTGGGAAACTTCTTAGACAATATTTTTAAATCCATAGATTAAGTGGGTTCTACAGGGAGGCAGCATCAATCACTAAGGTTAGATGTCAGGTCAGGATTAGTTCTCTAAATTACCTTCTTAGTCAATGAGTATCAATTGGCACCTTCATGTTGTGAGTCAACCACCTATGAGAGAGACTAAACTTTACTCTGGTAAAATGAATCGAGACTAGGCCACAGCTGGAAGAAGCTCAAGTCCTGGCTTACCAGGGTATTTCAACGTTTTCCAATGGCTTTTGCATCAGTTTGAACAAAACAAAATTAAAGAAAAGGAAAATGCATTTTAGAAATATCCTTCTTGCACACACTGATAAGAACTAGGCTTTCCCCAAGAACCCCAGTACAAGTTGGGTGAAAATCACCAACTCATATTGTTTTAATTATCAGCAGCTCTTGTTACCAGGTTGTGGGGCTTTGGCACAGTCCTATGGTGTGGGCTTCCCTAGTGTAGGGTATAAAGGGTTCTAGAATTACTGCCCGTGGCTTTGTTCACTAGGAACAATACCCTTGAAAACTGTTCTCTACCTCTGCATAAAATGTTTTAAGTTTTCTGAAATTTTCCTTACAATTAAAATAAAACTTATTTTTGATACTTAGGATGTGTTTGAAATAATAATAAAAGCCCAACATGTATTTTATGGGTAATTCCTTTGGGGGGAGGGGGAAAGGTATTGGTAATTCCTTTGGGGGGTGGAAGGTATTTTTTGTGGGTTTTTTCTTTTTTTTAAAATTGACATTTAAATGAAATTTTGGTTTATTTCCCAAATACAAAACTCAAATGCACCATTTAAGTTTAGGGGAAGCCATTTTATCCTTTTGCGGAAAAAAGTTGTTTTATGTTTGCATTCTTGTGGTAGAAAAAACATCAAAGTTCTTATTTGTTTTCTTGGCAAAGTAGTTTAACAAGTAATACATTTTTATTATTCCACAAAAGAAAAACAATATATATTTTAATTATCTGTATTTGTGTGTTTATTTCAATCAGCACAATCATTTCAAATATGATGGCATACAATTCTCATCCTCAGCAAGACCATCTTCATGAGGTCCTTTGGCAACCTGGTAATAAACTCTAAATGACATATTTGCAGAAAAATATGTTCATTTTCTAGAACCAGCCTTTTTGTAGCTAAATTATTTATTTGTTTATTTCATATAAGCCTAATTGCATTCTTCAGGGTTGGCAAATATGAGACATGGTATTGAACTGAATTTGCCATTTTCTTCGTAGATGAAGGACCTCAGTACATACAAAGTGCACCAGAACAGAGTAGCAAGAACGGCAAAGAATTGCTATTGTACTTGGCTAGAAGCATCCTTTTTGGACCAGTTTTTGAAGCTTCCTTAAATAGTTGGACCCAAGTATATAGACTAAATAGTTTGCTCCCACTAACAGGCAATCCAAAATCTTTCCTGACATTTAGTGTTTTTACTGCAGTTACAAAATTCTGGGCTCCCTACGGGAGCCTGGGCTCAAGAACTGGGATTACAACAACGCACATCCTTGCTGGTGGGTCCGTCCAGACTGAAATAGCCAGGTATTCCTGCAGAGAAGAATGTGTGCCTTCCTTCTTAAACATGACAGACTCTCTCTCCATCTTTTCAGAAACCCATCCTACTGACATTATACAGACAATTACTTCCAAAACTAAGCCCACCTTTCCTGGGCAAGTTTATGGGGAAGTTTACCAAAGGCCATCTACAAATGCAACTAACTGGAGTCACATTCTAGATCCAGTGCGGTCTGGGTTCAGGCCAGGACATGTTACTGGGGGATAAAATTGCCCTCTGGGTGGGTACAAGTAAATATTGATCTTAGATTTCTTTGTTCATTCTTGACCACAAGTTACTTCTTTTTCCAGAAAAGTATGTCAGTATTTGAGAGTAACGCATCAAAATGGTTAAAACTTTCAGGAATGTACATGCCTCACCCTCTGTCTCTAGGTTTTCTGTATTTCTGGGATCCTAGAAGGCTCATTTCATTCCTCAAGCCCCTTTCAACATTTATTTTCAACCAGTAATGGAGAAATTACTCACATACTAGGCAAAGACTTGCATACTAGTACTATACAGATGATAGATTATTCTCCCCTCATTACCACCACAAAATAACCCAGTGTTTGGAAGAGATTAGCTCTTAGGTGAAGAATGGCTGATTTAAACCACACCTAAACAAGACCATTAGTTTTGAAAAAAGGTGTTGAATATTTTTAGGTCAGCAGCAAAGGTTCTGGGTAAGGAATACTGATTAGGGACACAGTATGACAGCATGAAAATCTTCGATGCACAACAGAACTATCAGTTGGCAGACATTCACTTCCCAATGTATTTGTTTGCAAATGCGATTAAAATAATTCAGCAATACTACACTGCAAGGAGTACTTGTGCTCTGTTCTACTGATGCATATTTATTAGACGCAGTGCATGCACAATGCTTCCAAGTGGTAATTGGGATACTCCTCAAGTAGGCATGACTTTTTAACAGACCTGTGAGATTGGGTTCATCTCATCTAATTTTGATACATGAATGGTCTCAGTAGTGGTCTAGGCTCCTCTGTTAAGAGTGATCTGACAGGTAAGGATTCCAGCTGCAGTCACCTTGAAGCCAGCATAAAGGTAATTATTTCTATTCCGATCCCTACTCTGTAATATTTCCAGAGCAGGAATCTATCACAACAGCAGGAATTAATTTCCTTCTATTTTAGCCTTCTGAAATCTAGAGAGCAGCAAGTGATGGGACTCGGCTCTGAATTAAGATATTTAAATCTAAAGGGCACATTCATTTGCTTAAATGTAACCATCCAGTACTATGTTAGGTATGTGTGGAACCCACTCAGCCTTTAGCTGGTTATTCTATATGTCCAACTAGAAGGTCCCCAGATACAGCCTCATGAGGCGGGCTAATGGTACAGAGGACCTATGGGAGACCTGTGCCTTTCTGTAGGGGAAAAGGCATTCCAGTCACATAAAATGTGACAAGAAAGCAATAATTAACCAGCTGAATCCTATCACTTGTGATCCATACACAGCTCCTGTTGCACTCAAAGCAGTAATTTTCTTAAAGGTAAAGGCCTGATGCCATTTTAGGATCTTTAGGGTATTCCACCTAACCTCCACCTAGCCATTTCAAATGCCTTAAGATGTCTGAGACATCTTCATGGGGTTGACAGTACATGAGATCTGCTTGAATTGGTAGGTGGAAGCCAGGTAGGACATCTATTATGTAATGAGATGCCTCTCTCCCAGTAGTGGAATCTAGGTCCAGACCTCCATTAGCTACAATAGGAACTTAAAAACCTGCCTCTCAAGTAGGTATTTGTGTGTGAACAGCTATATTTAGAAATTCTATTATCTCAGACAGACATTGACACCAATCTAATCAGAAGTCTGTGAAAAAAAGACCTAATCTCTTCACACTCAGTGGAAAAGATCAAAATCTCAGGTCCTAGTTTTAGAGAAGGAAGGTGTTCTCTGGAGGTACCAGTTTTTCTAAGGTTATCTATTTTTTAATTTTTTTTTTGGCATCCAGTGTAATAGACAGTTTGTAGGATCTCTAAATTAAAGAAGGTATTTATCCTCTGAACGTGACATAGATATGTGAAAAAGAACAGCAAGAAGAGATGTTGATGAATGCATTTTATCATAGTTGATAAAACACATACATATCATATCAATACAATACATGTCATTGCATCTGTCAATTTTACAAAAGTCTCAGAAAAATTGCAAGGTACCATCTTCTTTATTTCTTTGCTAGGAGTCTCTCTAGATAGATGAGCTTTCAAGAAGATTTTAAGGTCTTAATTAAATCTCAGCTGAACTTTCCAATGACTTAGTGGGTTCTGAATCATAACCCAAAGGGAGAAGTAAGGATGGCAGCCTTCCAAAGGACAAGGAAAAAAAAAGAAAAAAAAAAAATAGTTAAAAAAAAAGAAGTGTGAAAATTATAAGTGTGAAAATTAATTTGAAACCAGGCAAGCAATTTTTAAAGGTGCAGCAAAAGATGGTGTTAGAAAAAGGGTTGGTTACAAAAACGATGGTATTAAGTAGTGAGCGTGCTTTCTATTTAAAAGTTTAAGTATTTGGTTATATTAACATCTGAAGGGGATTCCCCAGCCAGAGCAAGAGGTAAGTGATGTTTGAAAGACTCTGGTTTTAGAAGGAGGCTTGCTGGAGATACAAGGAAAGCAAATTAAGTGGGCTTCACTATGACTGTGTGATTCAGCGCTTTGCAGTCTGGTCTTTTCTGGGGAAGCCTTTGAGGCTGACATTTCTCCTTTTCCAGGATTGGACACCATCAAATTTGAAATCAGTAAAGTGAGAGACAACTCTGCATATTTAACTGATGGCCCAGGAAGGCTGTCAGTGCTGGGTAATATGAAGCAGACCTAGAAAATACATCTCATGAATGCAAGACTGCAAAATGCAAAACTGAACTCCCAGATGCTGGAGCACTGACTGTCACCAAAGGATTTCTTCAGGGTTCAAGGAATTTCTTTTAAGACTGAATTGTAAAAACAAGGTTCCTATCTTTAGGACACTGTCTGCATTGATTTCACCTGACCATCCTGCCTGCTTAGCCACAGAAATTGCACCACAAAGACAGCCTGATGCATTCCTCGGACAACAGAAAGCACTGTGTGTCTTCACTGCAAAACTGACATATGTAGGACAGAGGGAATCTCAGACAGGACAAAAATGTCTTTTGTGAGAGCACAAACTCAACCGGTTTCTGTATCTGCAATAGGAGGAGTGCAGACCGGGTCCCATTTCAGTAGCTATTCATCACCTCTCCTCTAATCCCTCCCATTAGTTTCCTCTTTCCTTTTCAATAGAGTCAGCAGCCAGAGGCAGGTACCATCCTCAAGAGCATTTCAAGAGAGATAATCAGTTTTCCTGCAAAGGGGTCAGCACCAATGGGACATATAAGGGTCCTTGTGCTCATCACTTATGTACCTGTCATCTCGTTTGAGCAGCTAGGGTGTTCAATAAGCTATCTGCTCCACAGGGAGGGAAAGTACCGAGCTGGCATGAAATGGGAGCACACACAATGCTCCGTGAATACATTATGCTGCCTGCTAGTTCGTGACAATGGACTTTCATAATGAACTGGATGAGGTGATTCACAAGTGCCGCTTCCAATTAAAAATAACACTTCTGCAAGGGCAAATGAGTGAGGTAACGACTGTAATTCTAATCAAGCTGGAGCAGCTGCCTCATTAATATGTACTGGAAGAAACTGTCTTTATGACCTGTGCTAATACAACCTCTTCCTTCTGGGCCAAAGTAAACCTTGTCCCCACAAGAAGCTCCACTGGTTCTTCCGGGACGCAAGTTTAACTCATAGTGAGATAAAGCAGGTGTTTTTCCTGTAAGACTCATAGTTCTACAACAAAATGGAGTGCAGTCATTTTAAAGGAAGATTTGATGGAGATAAAAGGCATTAAGTCCAACATTTTTGGAAAATTCACCTTTTCCTTCAAATTTTTTAATTTGGGATGAAAAATGTTAGACAATATTTTTCTTGTGTTTCAGAAAATAAGGAAGTTTGTTTCTTAAGAGAAAAGGTCAGAAATTTAGGAGATTTCTAATCACTTTCAAACTTTCCACATAGAATGGCATTTTAACTCTTCAGGGGCTGGATCTGCAACAATGCTAATGTCTCTTCTTTTCTTAATGTCAGATAAAACCTAGTTGCTAAACTTACATGCAGGTGTGACTTTCATGAGAGAAACAGAGAAATTCAATCATGTTTTTGTTCTCATTTCTTCCTGGGCTCGCAGTTGAGAGGGACTCTCACCTCCACATGACAGCTGAAGGTCAGCTCCACTGAAGCAATTGAAGGATCTGCCTTTGACTCGATAGAAGATCAGGTTCTTCAAGTCTGTATGAGATCATTTCAACAGCTAGCCCACATCACAGCAAATCTGGGGTGGCATTAAGGAGGGGGAAAAAAGGTAACTTGGCAAGTGAGGAATGAACTGGCATTTCTTTAACAGATGTTTAAAATGTCAGAGGTTTTCTTAAGCCACAAAGCTCCTGAAAGTTTATTTAACAGATGAAACATAAACTGGTGATAACAGAACATTTAGTAAACCTCTAAGCTCCTGGTTTGGGCTCAAGCTGAAAAAGTGGCTGTTCATTTTCTTCTAAAAAAAAATTAGTTCTGTTGAATATATTTGCATTAAACTCCAAAATTCCTTCCCACTGCCCCTCATATCAGCAGTAGCTGGTTTCTTATATATCTAAATGCCCATGGGATCAATGTGGCAAATGCTGTCAACCAGACTTGCCTTTGCTTTTTTGTAACAATGACATTTAAGTCAAAACGAAAGTTGATCCTCTTGGTGAACTTTGAACCCTATCTTTCTGTTAATTAGTTTTCTAATGAAAGATCCCTTCAAACTGGCAGGTCTACTCAGCTTGAACTCTTTTATTTTATTTAATCTAGATTATCTGAGAACAGAGTTTTGTGAGTTTTTTAAAATAACTTAAAAACCCCCCAACATTCAAAACTTAATTAAACGTCTCAAACAGCACTTTATGTATATTTACAAGCAATGAAGAAACTC
Organism: Aptenodytes forsteri; assembly: GCF_000699145.1. Classification (NCBI taxonomy): domain Eukaryota; kingdom Metazoa; phylum Chordata; class Aves; order Sphenisciformes; family Spheniscidae; genus Aptenodytes; species Aptenodytes forsteri. The sequence continues at coordinate 44,062 of NW_008795922.1, read as the reverse complement.
ACGGCTTCAGTTCAAGTGATTTTTAGAGCTGAGTTGGAATGAAAGTGGATAGAAGTAGTTTTATCACTCTTTTCTGGGGTTTGTAGGTCAATGATTATGACCGCCGCTGGACCTCATCCCACATTATCTGCATCCTTGCTGTGACTGTCAGGGAAACAACACCTTGACCAGGCGTGAGGACTGAACCAAAACCACAAGTTTTCCTTTACCCAAACCCAAACACTCAGGTGCCAACATCTTCAGTGATCTGAGTGTGCCATGCAACCAATAGGCTACCTGCCAGGCCACTTCTTCCATTAAATTTCCCAACTTCTCTCACTTTTCTTCAGCAGTACTTCCCTGCATAGATGTGTATAACTCAGCGGAAGCCAACTTATCTTACACTAGTTTTAAAACAAACAATGAATTAGAATGAGCTGACTTCACCAGCTTTGCATTTCTCCTCTTGTGCTTCCATCCTCCATGGATTCACCTCTTCTGTGACATGCAAGATACTGTCCCGTCTCACCTTGCAGACACAGCTAAGCAACCTCACATTTCACAAGAAAGACCATTGCCAGCAGTTAAAAAAGGGCAGCTTGCACTCTGCAAGATCTCAGACTGCCTTGAAGTAGCTTCTTTGAGTGCCTATATATTTTGCTGGTGATACACTTTTGCCATTTAACATTTAAACAGCTGAACACAAGCACTGAGTGATGCTAAGAATGACCGCTCATCCATGATGGACAGACAACTATAAAGAGCAGGATTAGCTTAATGATCTCTCGCTTCTCAGCAGAATACTAACCGTACTATGCATACTTTATGCATCTTTTAGCATACTGGTCAGAAGATTAAAAATTTTAGCTTAACCTGCTTTGAAGGTTTATGATTTTTTTTGCTGCTGGTCGCTAGTATCAGGAAAATAATCTCCAGGCAGGTGGAATGAACTTCAGTGAATCAGTATCTGTGAAGGGATTTTAAAAAAATGTGGCTCATTTTGAAAGGGATGTGCTGAGTATCAGTTACCTCAGCCCTGCTGATAAACAGGGACTTGTTAGGTTGTGATAAGATTACTTGCTTGTATCATTTATATCACTCTACTTTCTGCCACTGCCATAAAAGGAAGAGGTTTTTCAGGCATTTGAACACTGTGACATTGATTCATTAAGGTTTCTCCATTCCATACACAAATTATATTTCCTAGTAGAAAATGGAGCAACATTAATTACAAAAGTGAGATTTCTACACTGATATATATAATGGCCAGCACTGAAATGCACATTATATTTTAAGATCATGCACGATATACTCTGCTGACATAATATGTAAAACGGATTCTTGATCTCTTTTGTTATTAACAGTTCATCCCTGGGAAATTTAAGCTACGTCTATTCTAAGAAATTAAATATGTCTGGATTGTTCTCTGGCACTGGAGCATGGAAAAACCTACATTCATATTATTAAACTCTGTTAACATTCAAATCAGGGTAGTGACATCTGAAGTGCCTGTTGGGAATGGGCCTGAGCTACCTCCTGGGCCATGCCTCCGACCCCGATCACAGCCACTCTGGGGTTCCATTCTAGCAATTTAACAGTAGAGACAATGACTTCCAGTACACACAAATGCTCTCTGCCACCATAGAATTTAATAGTAGAGACACAGCCTCAGGTTTCAAACAAAGGCAAGAAGAAAAGAGACCTGACTTTCTGGTGGTTTTAGATGTTCTCCATAGGTAGAAGCTGTATTGGTACCATGTAGCTATTGATACTGTTAACCACCTGCAACCCTCGTCCTCAGTGTAGTCAATCTTGCAATCCAATTAACATTTCATTTGCCTACTTTCATCCAAGGGGGAGTATGCAGAGATTTCAGATAGATTGTGCTGCCTAGGAAAGATTTTGATGAATACCAGTGAGAAGTTTCTGGGGCTCAGTATAGGTCTCAACACAATTTTTGGTGGTGTTAGTTGCACATCCACATACAGAAACAGGAATGATCCCGCAGTGGTGCCCACTTTGGTGTGTGTGAGCACCCTTCCTCCAGTGCAGGTTCATTTCCAGAGGTGGAGACAGCCTGCAACCCTCGTAAAGCTGCCAGGGACAGAGCACATCCCTGCACATCAGATTGCTGTGGAGCCAGATGCACAAATGGGATCTTCTCTCCGCCCGGGACCTCTGATCTGCTATAACTTTCAGTAGTTTGTCATCTTCCCTGAATAAAGCTGCATCAAAGTGCATCTTCATGGTAAAACAGGCTGCGGGAAGAGAGACAGTAGAAGACGGCACTTTACTGCCATCTCAGCTTCCTAGGACTGATTTTACTAAAAGCAAGAGAGGGGAAATGCCACTGTCTGCTTTCCTCCCAATCCTGGCTCTGTCAACATGCTACACCCTGTCTTTATTGTTGTCCTGAACTTTTGGCCGTCTCTGGATGGTTTTCACAGGGGCCAGAAGAGCTCAGCCTGTTGAATGACTTTCCCAGCTACAGGCAACTGCTTCCTTCCTTCTAAAAGGGGAGGGAGAATGATGACAATGACTAGTTTCTGATGTGAGAGGGTTTGATCCTTTTGTCTGATGCCTGTGAATAACTCCTTGGTATCTCTTCCAACATCAACAGAGAGATACTGGTCAAAATGATGCCCAGGATATTGGCATTTCTAATTTTTACAGACTAATCTTACTTTAAAGCTAGCTGAGAGATTCAGGAAATTCCTGAACTTGAGGAAAAGTAAAGAGAAAAATTCAAGCCAAATGGAGACAGTTTTCTTATGGTGCTTTCAACTCATCCATACCTGAAGTGGGTCAGTCAGCAGGACTTTTGAAATAGACATCTTCAATACAAGGTGACACAGGCATTTCTGTTTCTTCTGTCATAGCTTTCAGTAAGTGTATGTTGAAAAACAATAAATTAGAGAGAATAAATGAAAGGCAACATTGGCCAATTACTTGTAGCATAAATTGTTGACAGAAGTATCTAAATGGAGGTGCTCTAGGGATTATGACCATGGGCAAAATATGATCTGGGACCTTTCCTTTTCACCATGATGCATCATTGCCTTCCACTGTTTAATTGAAAAAGGCAGGTTTCTATGCTTCCAGCATCACCATCCTATACTGCAGTGTCTCAGTTTGTCTTCAATGCAAAAAGAGGTACTTACTAATCAAGATCATTAAATTTGAGTTAATAAGTGACAAAACACTCTTAATTTCACATTGATTTATCTAATTGCAATAAACCTCAGCTGTGGGGACCTACGCTGAAGTAGCACTACAAATCTTTTGTCTTCACTAAGATTTTGCAACTAGGCAACTCAGGGCATACTTCTTGCAGCAAAGATTCAAGGTGGAGTTTTTAAGACAGGAAATGGTTGAAGGAGAGACTGGCTCTGGATGTAAGTAAACCCAACACTTCAGTTCTCCAGTGTGTAAAGAACACAGCCAGATATCGTAGCCTTTTTGCAGAAGTTTCAATGACCTTCCCCCACCCCAGCCCCCGAAAAAGAAACCCAAGGAGAATATTTGGCAAAGCTGTGAATGCATACACATGTATGTACCAAGTTTTCACTAACTCAGGAATTTGCTGACTTTAAGATTAGTAACACTTTTCTCTGCAAAAATGTACATAAAAATAAAGCTTCATTTATGACAGGAGTCGGAGGCAACAGTCATAATTACTCTTATGATCCTGAAAATTTGTAGCTGATGCAGAAAATATTAGTAAAGACCTATGTAAAGGCCCATTCCCGTGCAAGGGAATTTTTCCCCTACATTCTTGTGTATAAATAAATTTCTCTGTCTCTCCCCCTTACATTCATTTTCAGCAAGACAAGGAAATAATTAATAGGCAATTGCATTACCTAGGAAAGACATTCTACTGCTGGATATGTTTATGGAAATGAGGGACACTTAATTTATCATCAGCTTTATGCCAGCAATAAAAAGTATTTATTTGCCTGAAAGGATTTCCATAAACTTTGATATCTGATTAATAATAAGAGTTGTTAATAAAAAAAAGAGAGCAAAATGTTCTGATTAGTTTTTACCCCTGCAAACCTACAACAGTTCTGCTGTTATGAATGTATATATTCTGGATTTATGCCAGAATAAGAGATACCAGAGTCTGGCCCAAAAGAGGACTTCAGGAAAGGAAAGGTCACTGTCAACTCTAATTTTATGCCCAGTGTGATGAATTATTGGCACGAACAACAACCACTTAACCTTCTAGCTTTCATTTCACTGCACAAACATTAATGGATTTCTCTTAACCCCTGTGTGAGGAAGGTCAGCATTATCCCAGTTTTAAAGATGAGGAATTGTGCAGAGAAAAGCAAATGCAAGGATTTTTATGCTTCTGCTAAAATTAGAATGAACTCTGGCTGCTAAATTAGAATTAATTTGGCTCCCCTGCCTCAGACCCATGTTATATGGTTATGACCTACAACTTACCCCTTTGCAGGAAGTCAAACCTAGTTTAAAGCCCTCTCAATGAGCCCCACCAATTCATGGGCGAGAATCCTTTTCCCCCTGTGAGACAGCTGGACTCCGTCTGTCGCCAGCAGGCCCGGTGCCATGTAACATATAGGGCCCTCTGTTCCCCTCAGAAGGGAATCGCCTACGACAATTACCCTCCTTTTTTTCTTAGCAGAGGCAGTCATAATGCGTGGGGCTGACTGCCTCACCCTAGGCAACCCCCTGGGTGGACCTTCATCTACATCCCCATTTGCTTGGCCCTCAAGTTCCAGGGCCCCATATCTGTTCTGTAAGGGCAACCAGGAAGGTGAGCGAGGCCAGGCAGGCGTTTGCCTGACACCCTGAGGAGGGACCTGTTTCCATTCCCCCCCGTCACTTACGTCCCCTCCTTCTGCCTGGTGGCAAGAGGGCAGGGGATCCTCTGCTTCTTGCGGAGCCTCCATCTGCTGCCTCTGCCTCAGGGATGGTAGGGTGCGGCTCCACCAATCTATCTCCCTCTCACACTCCCGGATACTCCTCAACCTTTCCACCTCCTCCTTCAGCTCTGCCACCAGGCCGAGCAGATCATCCACCTGGTCACACCGCACACGGGTGTTGTCTCTGCTGCCCTCCGGTACACGTGACAGGCTCAGGCACATCCTACAGCCGGCGACCTGGACAGCTGTATGCTTGTGTGAGGGCTCCGTCTGGGTCACCACATTCCTTCTGGCGATGGCTTTCGGCCGAGTGGAAACCATAGCTGGGTCCTCTTCTGGGAGGGCGATGACTACTGGTTGAGTTGGTTGAGTTGGCCTCTAGAGCCAGGAGGGGGACTTCACCCCGCCCACTCGCCTTCCCTGCACGCCCTGCCTGCGCGAGCTGCCATGCAAACTGCCGCGCCACGCCCTCCTGACACGCCATGTCCTGTTTGCCCGCCCTGTTCGCCATGCTCCGGGTCGCTCGCGCTCCCTGGGGGCAGCTCTTGTGTGTGAGGGGGTTTGGCCGCCGTCCCTCCTGTCCCAGCCCATGCCGAGTCAGAGCTGCCTCTCATCAGGAGCTCCCTCCTCAGGCTCACGGTGTGGGGGTGGGGGGCTGGGGCACCCTCTCATTCCCCGAGCTTTTGCCTTCATGGTTTTTGCCACTGTTTTGCTGCTTTAGGAAGGGTCCCCTGGCACGATCCTCCGCTCTGGAGCCTTTCGCCTCGGTGGCTTTGCTGAAATGGTGAAAAAAACCCTACTCTTGTCCTTGGTGAAGGATTTGGGCATTTCTGCCTTCCTTCTTACTCTCTTACCCACAATCCATGTAGGCATGAAGGTTACAAATCCTGTTTCGATGACTGGCTCACTCTTCTGCAGCTGAGTCAGCCCACCCTCAAAACAGGACCTTTAGTCCTACCCCTGGAACTGGAGTCTGGACATTGACTTAAACATTTTGTCACACATGATCTTTATTTACATAAGTTGACTTCAGAGGAAGATGATCCTGGGCTAGTTTCTTCAGGAAAATTTCCTTTGCAGGAAGATGTCAACACCAAGTACCAGTGTAGGTCCCCACTCCAGATGATAACTCCATGAATAGCCAGGATAATTTGCAGAGATAGGAGCTCACTCAGTTACGCCCATAATCCAAGGTCTTCCAGACTTGGTTCCACCTCTTGCAGATACCTCTTTGCCATCTGCAACTGCGCTTCCCACCCCCCAGAAGAGCAGCCAGCACAGATATGATCACGCCTCAGTGACAGTGAATTTGAACATAGTAACCTAGTTCTGATCAGTCTTTAAGAACCACCTTTTAGAAGCACAGAAGCAGGCAATTCCACTGTGTTGTAAGTCAAGCAAGCGGGGCAGAAGACCAGCTTGGCTGAACAGGGAACTCCTCATGGAGCTCAAGAAGAAAAAGAAATTGTATGATCTCTGGAAGCAAGGTCAGGCTTCACAGGAAGATTACAGAGCTGTGGTTCGTTTATGCAAGGAGCAAAAGGCCGAAGCTCAATTAGAGTTGAAACTGGCCAGTGTGGTTTCAGATAACAAGAAGGGTTTTTTTAAGTATGTTAGCAAAAGGAGGTCTAAAGAAAACATTGAACCGACACTTGCTGAAGATGGTCACCTGACTAATAGGGATGAAGAAAAAGCAGAGGCATTCAATGCGTTTTTCGCCTCAGTCTTTAATAATACTGATAGACCTTAGACT
>NW_008795922.1:36927-37388 GCF_000699145.1 Aptenodytes forsteri | reverse complement strand
GGACACTGAAATTGTAAGGGACCAGCTGTATCAGCTGAATGTTCACAAGTCCATGGGACCTGATGGGATTCATCCCAGAGTTCTGAAAGAGCTAGCGTATGTTATGGCAGGACTCTTCTTGATCATCTACCAAAGGTCTTGGGAGTCTGGGGAGGTCCCTGCTGACTGGAAGCTAGCCAATGTTATTCCAATCTACAAAAAGGGTGTGAGGGAAGACCCAGGGTACTACAGACCTGTTAGTCTATTCTCAGTTCCTGGAAAACTTATGGAGAAGATTACACTGGGTACTGTTGAAAGGCATTTAAAGAATAATACAATCATGAGGCACAGTCAACATGGGTTCACAAAAGGAAAGTCTTGTTTAACTGATTTGATATTCTTTTATAATAAGATCACCCACCTAGTGGATGAAGAGAAAGCGGTGGATGTAATTTTTCTGGATTTTAGTAAGGCTTTTGATA
>NW_008795922.1:24522-36228 GCF_000699145.1 Aptenodytes forsteri | reverse complement strand
ACCTCACTGCTCTCTACAGCTTCCTGAGGAGGGGAATGGGAGAGAGAGGTGCTGATCTCTTCTCCCTGGTAGCCAGTGACAGGACACGTGGGAATGGTTCAGAGCTGCGCCAGGGGAGGTTTAGACTGGATATTAGGAGGCATTTCTTTACCAAGAGAGTGGTCAAACACTGGAACAGGCTTCCTAGAGAGATGGTTGATGCCCTAAGCCTGTCAGTGTTTAAGAGGCATTTGGACAATGCCTTTAACAACATGCTTTGACTTTTGGTCAGCCCTGAATGGGCCAGGCAGTTGGACTGGATGATCATTGTAGGTCCCTTCCAACTGAAATAGTCTATTCTATTTTATTCTAGTTCAGGCAAAAAGTCTCTTAAAAGGCTAAAACAATTGAGCCAGAGAATTAAAGACCAGTCAGATTAGCTTGAATTTCTAGAAAAAATATTGGAACAGATAATCAAGCTAGTGGCAAGCACTTGGAATTTAAAGCAATCCTGTGACTGTACAGAAAAGGTTGCATTGAGAGTGGTATTTTAAATAAACTGCAGTGACACACAGGTCAGCGTTAGCACTAAATATCTCTAGAGACTGCTTTGCAATTCAAAAACAAACCCAAGCCCAAAACCCAAACTCTCACAGCAATTACCTTCATTTTAGCTCTTTCCAAGTGTAAAACTCCTAACACATTGAATTCATTCTTGAAGGACTTATATGAAACATATAAGCTCAGAGGAAAACAAGTCTTTCAAATGTTGAAGTAGAAATCAAGTGGAAGTTGCCAATTTTTTTCAAGAGAGAAAAAAAAAAATCCCAACAACAGAGCTATACCTCTTGCTCCCACTCATAACACGTTTTCAATGGCTACACATTTTTTATGTGATTGTACAAGTGTGCAGAATTACTGGTAGTGCACAGTTTAAGCTTCAGTATCTGAATGTACATTTTAATGTAAATGATAGACCTGGTTATCATCCACTCCTGCCATTTTATCAAGGTTGAAACAGATTTGTTTGAAGACCTCAGAATATGCATGGAAGTGGGCTAGTAAAAACATCAGTCTAACTTCACCCAAATGAGGCAACACATGGCACTGTATTGTTTCCAGTAAGAAGGTTTTTAGGTGTAAATTTACTTATGTGGCTTGGCAGGAAGACCCATCTGACAGGTAATGCTGCGATGAAGGTCTGACGTTCTAAATCCTGCTGTCTGCTGCATCAGCAAAATGGGAGAATGTATTAAACCACAACTTTGCAATTTATGTGATGACAAAGAAAGCCACAGAAAGCCAATGATTCATCGCACTATGATTGTCTATCAGAATGAAAGATACTGAAAACCTTGGAAATGAAAATAATGTCTCCAGGCTTGTCTGAAGACAAGGGCGGCTCTCTAAATACTCAGACATGTATACAATAGTAAATGAACAGGACCAGGTCTCAGGTTCAAGAACTAGGCCATGATTTTTCGTACTGTTTAATTGCTAGCTTGCTCTCTAGCCTGTATTTGCTCTGGGTCAACCAACAATGCCTGGAATGATGTGAAAAACAGGACGTGCCAAGAACCGTTCCCAGCAGGCAGACTGGTTACAGCCACCCCCTTTTTGTGGAAAAGTTTAGCCATAGAAGAAGGTTCTAGCTTGTTTTATTTAGTAGTGTAAGTGCCTCAACAACCAAGAGATTGGGTAAAGACTGGGACTGTCTTGCAAATATTTTTCAGCATCACAATACATCTATATATAGTGGAGAAAGTGTGCTTTTTGCCGTATTATTTTATCTGTCTCCCATTTCATAATGAAGATGCTTTCAGGACAGTTTGAATCAATAATTTAGACTGTTTCATTCATTTGCAACAGCTAAGGATTCATAACGAAAAAGAATTACATGAGTTCAATTCCTTTGTTATTTGATTCTTCTGAGCCTAGCTCTGCAGATCACAGGAAAAGACACGGTGACCCTTTTTACGAGTTCTTTCTTTGTTTCACAGTTCACTAATTTTCATAAATATCAGAAAGAACAAAAATATTAAGGAGTGATCAGTAATTTCCGAAGTATCCATGCTGAAAATGCGTAGATAATGATTACCATCAGCAACTCCTCCTGTAGAAGCTGACACAGATAGTCTTTAAAATGCCTTGATGGAAGAAACCTTTTCAATAGAAGCCTGAAACTCACTGATGATTATTCAGACATATTTGTCAGTGGAAAATGTCTGTTTTTTTCCAATCTATCGCCATCTTGTTTTATTACCCTGCAAATATGAACATTATTAACTAAGAGCATGCCTGTTCTGTAAATGAAAATAAAGTCTATCTTACAGTGCAACTGAATGTAAATAATATGGAAAGACCAAGTACACAATGATAAGATGTAGAGAAGATGGAGCCAGACTCTTCCTCAAAGGCGCTCAGGGAAAGATGAGGCAGTGGTCGCAGATTGCACCAAGAGAAATTCTGAGTGGACATAAGGAAAAAAAAAGTCCAAATGAGCATGGTCAAACATTGAAATAAGTTATCCTGAGAAACTCTTGTTGTGGCATGTCTCTCCTTGGAGATATTCAAAACTTGACAGGAGGAGGCCCAAGGAAACCTAATATAATTGTGGACTTGGCACTAGTCTGCATAGGATATTAGATCAGATGAGCTCCCAAAATCCCTTCCAACAAATTTTTTTCTATGATTTTGGATCCAAATATCCAAAAATACATTCATTTCAAGCTGTGATTAGAACAAACTATATAAAAAGTTAATATGGCAATTCTCCATAAAGCAAAGCAATAAATATTATAGCAGCCTGAGAGCTCTACTTATACCACCGATGTGCTAGGGACTGTATAGACATACCAAAAGATAGTCTGTGCACCAAACAACTCGCAAGTTTTCACTCACTCTGTTATAACTAATATAATCACTTAAACAGTGATTTTTAATTGAATGTGGGGATATACGATGTAAATGTCTTCATCTGAGCAAGTAACCATAGACTGTACTTACAGTGTGAGCAGAGCTGATTGCTGGAGCTACAAGAGTTTAGTGGGGACTCATCTCATTTTTTCGTGGGAACTTTATTTTTTTCAGGTGAATCGCATTCTAAACTTCACTGGTTGCAGTGACTGGAGTGCTGCTGATTGTACTGGGAGGTTTGATGTGGACAAATATGATCTAAACACATAATGTTGAGATGAATCTTGTTCAAAGCACTTTATAAAGGCATTTAACATCATTGTGACTAACTTCTATCCTACAAGTAGGGAAAATGGAGCTCAAGATGGTGGTGTGGCTCTCTCAGATTGCATACAAACCATGTGAGAGTGCAGCTCAAGACTTTCAACATTCAGTCTATCATGCCCTCCCATAGATTGCACAGCTGAATAATACCAGGGCTACAACAAGAGAGACAAGACTTTATTAAGTGTCATCCATTGCTCATTGATGCTAATTAAAGATCTGGAAGACTGTGCAGGACTTGGCTATGATTTAGAAGCAGACTGTGTTCATATATGGTAGGCTAATAACACTGGCAGGCAGCAGCAGTAGTGGATACATTACTTACTAGACTAACTTAGAGACACTACCATGTCTTTTAGAAATGAGGTATATAAAAACACAAATTTCTGTTTAGTACTAAAATGATATTTTAGTATTAAAATTGTAGAAGTAAGGAAAAAACCACTAAAATTCAAAGTTAAAGTGCAAGAAAAGCCATTCCTGAGATCTTTGATACTCAGCATCTCTATTCACTCTATTGAAAAGTCCATTTTTTTAGTCTTTTATCCTAATGTGTCTTATATTGGCCATTGTAACTTTTGTGTGTGATGTATGTGTCAAAACAACATGGACTGGAACAGGCTGGGAATACATGGAACAGCCCACTGCCACACTGCCAACTTTGACAAAAATATCTTTCAAATCACAGCTTCTCAGGTTCAACAACATTGATCCGAGTGTTACCCAAGCCCTGGCCTATCAGATCCAGTGCAAGTCACAGTACGTGATGCTATAAGGAGGTTAGCATCCACTTTGTTCCCAAGCTCCCCAGTAAATGATATTAAAAACAGATGGCTTGTTCTGCTTTCCCTTATTGCTCTGTAGGTGTCAAGGTCTTTGATCAACTGCACTGGCATGAGTAGGATTTACTTGTATTATAAAACTAATGAGTTTTTATTTACATTGAGGCAACACAGCAGCATTACTAAAAATCTCACAGTTTCAACATACATTAACTAATATTGAGATTTCAAGGCTTCTCAGAGAGCAGATCCAACCCTCAGGATCCAAACTTCCACAACCTGCTTAAATCAAACTCTAAGTCTGGCAAACATGCAGATAAGCTTTCTTTTTGGTCTATCCTGCAGAAGAGAGTCTAGTTCTTTATCCATCTCAATAACACAAGCTGGTTTTGGGTCTGAAATCACTGCAAATTCCTTGGCAGGTTGTATCTAGGTCTACATTTCTCATCACAACTTCTACTTAGAAATATAAGGAAGAAAAATGAAAACTACATGAATCCAGGTGAAATCAAATGAAACCAGGTGAAAACTACTGCCTATTAAACTTCTGTTCCATCTGATCATCACTGGAAGCACTTTTGTCTGCTTGTCTCTGTGGTGGGTTGAGCTTGGTGGGATGCCCGGTGCCCACCAAGCTGCTCTATCACTCCCCCTCCTCAACTGCACAGGGGAGAGAAAATGTAACGAAAGTCTCATGGGTCGAGATAAGGACAGGGTGTAAGGGACGAGGCCCACCTGGCTGTGCTGTGAGCACAGACAATGCCCCAGGAAAAGCTCTGGAAACCAGCCACGGGGAGGGGCCCGGTGTCACTCTCCTTGACTGACTAAGGTCTCCTGGAGCTGGGATGAGAGAAGACTCTAGAAACCTTGGGCTGGAGCCAATAAATAGGGGCGCACATGAGTCTCCTTGGGGCACTCTCCACACCGACACCCCTCCCCCCGTTGGCAGGTCCGACGCTGGATCCAGGATTGGTGATTTCTTTATCTCTCTCTACCTCTCTCCTGCTTCCTAGCTTGCTTGCTTGCTTTCTCTCTCTCTCTCTTCCCCTCCTCCTTCTTGCTCTCTGTTTTTGATGTTGCTAAGTAATACAAGGCCTACCTCAACTCCTCACAAAGCCGCTTAGCTTGTATTATATATTAAGACATAGAGTGTTAATGCTTATAGAAGTGTTCGTGCCATTAAAGTTGGAGTTTGTTTTTGGACCTTGAGTGTTATTTCACCTTAATCCACACTGAGGGAATTTGCGGATCTTAGTCACTCCCCCTTCTCGCAGGTGGGACGTGGCACAGGGAGATCACTCAGCGATTACAGTCATGGGTGAAACAGACTTGGCTTGGGGAAATTGGAGACCTGAGAGACTGACTTTCTCTGGGGACAGAGGAAACATTAAATATTTGTTCTACAGATTGGTACATAAGACCACAGAAGGTTATTTTACTGCCTTCAAGTTGTTAACAACACAAATCACCTCTCTCTATCGTGGGATCCTTTGCAGGTAGAGGCATTAATTAACTTGAGATCTGCCTGCAGAGAGGAGCAAGAGTCACTATAGTGACAAGTTGAAGAGGTAAGTAAGAGAAATATAAGAGTCTGAGAGTATATTAAATCCATGTGTCCTGCAGTGTATGAAGCACTGATATTGTTACAAAGAGAAACTCTTACATCCCAGGTAGCGTTATGAGACTTCAAGGTGGTAGAGCCTGAATATCCAGGTCTTGAAGATGTCCACCAGAACCCAGAAGGTTAAGTGTGTATTCATTTGGTTTGTTGAATAATTTTGTAAGATGGTGATGCTGCCATTAATGATCAAGGAAATTATATCTAGGGATATAATCACAGAAATCTAAATCCTTCTTGGGTATATATCAGAGGTAATAGAGAGATAAGTCACAAAGATTAGAAACAGATGAAAATGAGGCTTAGAACTGATTGGAGGATGTCTCCCCCTCATGTCTGCTAATCCTTCTCCCCAAAATAATTAAAATTTTCACTTTTTTTTTTTTATATAGCCAAAAATCATTCAGGATTTGGGTGCTTTCCCAAAAGTGAATATTCTACAAAACCCAGATGTTTTCCATGCACATTAATCATTAAGATTTTTTTTTTTAATGAGATACCAAAGAAATCAAAAGCATGAAATGCTCTATTTTTCTCTAAGCTAAGAGTAATACTTGGAAAGGCAAAATAAATGCAGAGGTTAGTCAGAAACTAAGGGTATATTATCTGAATTGACATGCCTGTTCTGCTCTTTGCTGAGAGAAAGCTGTACAGGGTTACATTGAACTATACAAACTTTCCCAAACTACCAAAACAGTGTGTAAACAGGAGTGTTACCATAATGATTTTTGTCCATAATCTGCAGCACAGATATACAAGTTCCTATTGGAAAAAAAAAAAAAAAAATTGGTGAGAACTAAAATGGATGGGAAAGTAAATTTAGAAGGAATTAGGAGCTCAATTTTGTGTGTGATCCTGGAGAGAAAGAATAATGAGGAACATGACTAGCAATAAGTATGTGAAGGTAGTGAAGAAAGAGGAATTATACACAGCGAGGCAAGAAAAGCATATATAGGATCAATGGGAATCACTTAGAAAAGTTTATGCTGGTTTCAGGGGAATCTTCCTGACAGCCAGACCTATTAATCTATTACTAAGCTCCCAAATAAAGCCCTGTTTCTCAAGTCTTTCTCAACTCTGATAGATGATTCCTTAGAATGCTGATCTCTTGCATGGGAGTGAAGGATACCATAAATAATTTCTTTCCCTAGTTAGTTGCTGCACACTGGCCAAAACTGTTGCGGTATTTAAGCCTAAGTCATGAGGGCAGCATTTTACACCCCTTTTACCATTCTAGAAGGACCGCATAACCAGAAATTATTTCAACTCAAGATCTCATAACCAACTTCAGATGTAGAATAGGTGCTTTCTGTATTAGATGGGACAGTTATGTTTAGCCTGAGTGAAGAACATACTCTTGTTGGGGAACTCTATTTTAAAGAGAAACACAATTTAAGAGAGAGGGAGGAAAAAAATAATCCTTACAGTGCTTTGATTTCGGTTGCTGTCTGCCCCATGACAATAGCAAATTAAGCAGCTAACACCCTACAGCAAATGTATTTAAATCAACTGAAACAGCAAAGAATAATCTCATAGTTTCTAGCTCAGTCCTGCAAGGGTCCTATTGCCTGATAAGGGACCCTAGCCCACATTTAGCTTGAAGGTTGCCTTTGGTGCTCCTCCTGGCCCAGAACTGTCTCAGACAACTGTGTTCTTTTTGTGATGAAATGCCTAGCTGTACTTTCCCTATATATGAAATGAGAATAATTTATCATTATCTCACTAAAGCTTTGAAAGACTCTATGCCTAATATTGGCTCTGACTGGAAGCTCATGAATTTGTAAGATTGATGTTGGCACAATCATGTATCTTCCCTTTTAAGTCAAATAATATTTTCCCACAAATATTTTGGAGAGTGTCAAATCTAACTAGATTTTAGAAATTAAACTAAAGGGTGAAGCATTTAGAAAATGTCTATTTTAACAATTTTTATTGCAAAATTTTAATTCTGGCATTTCAAAGTTTCTGAAATGAAACTTGTTAAATTTTGGTTTAAGATCAGAAAGAAATATTGAATAGCTGCAATGAAGTATTCCATAATTATTGGAGGAAAAAACCAAACAAACAAAAAACCCAACAACTGAACTTGTATTTCAAGTAGAAAGACACATTATTTGGTTTTCATTTCATAGGAATCATTGGAGACCCCAACTCCTTCCCAGCTCTTAATATTGAGACATGATAGTTTCACAGACAGAGAGACTTCCTTATGTCAACTCCAGGAAAGAGACCCAAAAGGGGCTATGTCTGAGGTTGATACTTTCAATATATTTGCCTGCTCCAATTTATTTTGTGTTTGTTACTATCAGAGAATGTCACACTGATTTTCACAGGTGCAGGTACTTTCCCATTGCTTACTAAATCTGAAAGTAGCATTATTGCTCTTCCAACTCAGGTAATGGCTTTTGCCTTGGTAGAAGCAGAAACTGGATATGAATATTCAAGTATTGCTTGCCTTTCCCAGCTCTAACCCACCGCTACCCAACCTTGCTCACAGTGCTTGGATTTGCTTGGTTTTCTGGGGCTAGGGAAGGTAGAAAATAAATGAGGAAGGATTACGCATCGGTAATGATCAAATCACTAGTGCACCTTGAAAAGCACAGCCCATTAGCCTGAAAAGGTCTGGGAGAAATCTGGCCAAAAGTCGTTCAGAAACCAGCAGAGAGAGGACAAAGTGCTTCAAAGGCCATAACTTAGCCTGCTGGACCACTAAGCTCTTCCTCAATCTCATTCCCTTCCCACCATGCACCATCCCAAAATGGTTTTGAACAAAGAGTGCATAAAATAAGCTGGGTTCTTTTTGGGGGTACCTATGGATATAGAGGAGCTACAGCTGTCTTATTCTCCTGTGTCAATACTATATGCTGAACATGACCAATTGCAGCACAGGACTTCATACAAATTGCAGCTGTCTACGCCCCTCCAGTCCTGAGATAGAGGTGACCACCTGATCCTTGTGCCACCTTGTTTTTGGCAAGAACAGAGAAATCCCCAGGACATAGTAAGTGTCAAATAACACCATGGGCTACACAAGCCACCATCACATCTCCAGCTCTTACGGGGGGCATTGCTGCAGGAGGGATGATAAATGGATCTGAGACGTGTCTGCCCCTAACATACTGGAAGACTGAGATGAGTTGGCAGAGATACAGGGTGTCTCTTAGACAGAATGTGCAGTAAATTTTCTTTCTTGTCAGCAAAATCTCATCATCTTCACCCAAGAAAAGCTCCCAGTGAATTGCTTAAGGAGTTAGTGAAGGACTGCACAATTAGTCCCTGAATAATGTTGTTCTGCATAAAGAGAAAATGGAGATTACTCTTTTTCCTTGGTGAGCAGAGGAGGAAGACTAGCTCTTCTTAGTTCAAGTGAAGGTTTTCTAGCTTTTTCTTTTAAAGAAATAGATTAGGTTAAAGATGGGTTTATTATACTGGCAATTATATAGTCCTACTTAAAATTTAGAAGGGGTCCATAAACTGCTTTCACGGTGTTTTCAAACCAGCTGGTGGCTCTGTTGGCTGACTGTATAAGTTATTAATGAATGATTTGGCACATTGTTAATCCCTGTGCACTCGCATTGCCAGCTTTGGCAAGAAATTTTGCTTCTTTAAGGAAATTCCTATTTTGCAAATCAGAGTTTAATACCAACCAAACACCATCCATCAAGACTAAAGTCTGCCTTACACAGCATGAGTTACATTATTACATTCATTTCCAGTGATAAGTCTCCTGAATGTCTTGGTTGTTTTTACCATATACTCGGTTTAGCAAAGCAAAACAATTCTTTAGAATGAGTTTTCAATTTATACACTCAAAGAGTTTAAATTCAATTCCAGCAATACATAACATGTTGGTACCATGGTCTGTATCTTACTGTCCTGGTTTCAGCTGGGATAGAGTTAATTTTCTTCCTAGTTTTGGATTTAGGAGGAGAACAATGTTGATAACACACCAATGTTTTAGTTGTTGCTAGATAGTGCTTACACTAGTCAAGGACTTTTCAGCTTCCCATGCTCTACTGACTGAGAAGGCTGGAGGTGCACAAGAAGCTGGGAGGGGGCACAGCCAGGACAGCAGACCCCAACTGGCCACAGGGATATTCCATACCATGTGACATCATGCTCAGTACATAAACTGGGGGAAAGCTGGCTGGGCATCAGTTGGCGGGTGGTGAGCAATTGCATTGTGCATCACTTGCTTTGTATAATCTTTTAGTATTATTGTTATTATTATTATTGTTATCATTATCATTACTATTTTGCTTTATTTTATTTCAATTATTAAACTGTTCTTCTCTCAACCCATGAGTTTTCTCACTTTTACTCTTCCAATTCTCTCCCCATCCCACCGGGAGAGGGGACAGCGAGCCTCTGGCTGTGTTGCCGGCTGAGGTTAAACCACGACACTTACTCAAGTTGCTTGGATATTAAGACAGTAACCACTTGTATATTGTCATCAGTGCTTAGCAGACTGAGGACAATCTTAGAATTAAAATGACACTCCACAGGTTTTGCATTTGGTAAAGTTAAGGTTGACATCAAGATAAACCCAGGAGCAGTGGAAAATAAAATACTGTACACTTTTCCTTAGTATGTTCTAGAGAAAATAAAAGCTTTTTTTGTCTTTTCAGTCTGACCCACATTGACGCAGCACACTGCTTATGAGTAATGTCATGCCAACTGCAGCGCAGTTACTACCGTCACCTGAGGTCTCATTAGAGCCTAACTCAGGATTTGAAGGAACATTTGAATTTATGTGCAGCCCCAATATGTTTTGGTGATGATGACTCCTCATACAAAATTGAATGACAGGCTTCCAGCACCATAGCATGCAGCACATGCTTTACAAATGGAGTGGCAATGTAAAAACACCCCAAATACAGGAGTCTCCTGCAGAGCAGAGATTGAAAAGGTCTGTAACTTGCACACACTCATGACCTGGAGTCATGAGTCTACTGAAAGTATCATCTTTCAGAGAACTGAAAATGAGATTGTTTGGCACTTACAGTCATTTTAAATTTGTCAACAGACAAATTATTGATCCTTGTACTGAGGAAAAATCCAATACAAGTCGCTCTGCTACTTAAATTCATATTGATGTGTCAATTCTATGCACTGTTCATACTCATTTTTTGCTGTAATATTCCTATACAGATGGTAAAATACATTTTAGGGATAGCTTCTTGAGACAAAGGAAACCTGGACATTCTTTCAAATGTAAAATGCAGTGGATTGAAATGGATTTAATTTAAACTGGAATGAAAAGAAAGGCAAGCAAAAAAATCAGATTTCCTATGCAGCAAAGAAAAGAGTACATACCAAACAATTTCTTCTTGAATCCAATATTCTAGTTAACAGTGAACTATATGCTCAATTTCAAAATAACAATTTGAACTTTTTCACTATAGGTCAGATATCCTTCAATTTTTTGTTTCAAAACAAAAAATTAGATGAACCCCCCTGCATTATTGCAGTGGTTGTTATGGTCATTCCTTCTGATGTATTTCAGAATACAGAAATGGCAAAGAAGTCATTCACTCTTTGGGTTGTAAAAGGTAGAAGAAGCAAGAAAGTTATTCCTTCTTCCTGGAGATCTTTGTTTTTGATGCTAGGCTCGGTTTTGATGCCAATATTTTACAGTGATGACAGGACACAGCTCTGGACCTGCCTATGACTCACCCAGCTCTTAGACTCTTCTGTTCAAAGCCTGTTACTCAGTAAGTAGTGGAGGTAGATGTAGGGGAGTAGTGGAGGTAGTCCCCTTTCTAGTGGTGTCCCCTGCTAGTGGAGTAGTAGTGGAGGTAGGTGGTTAGTCCCCTTTCCTGGTAATTTTTGGACAGTGTCTCTATGTGCATGTACAAGGTTTTTTAAAATCTGTCTTTAGAGATAAATACATGGCCTTCGGTACTCAGATCAGAATTTGAGCAGATTTCAGGGATGCCGGACTGTTGTGGTTTAATTTCAGTCGGCAACTGAGCACCATGCAGCCGCTCGCTCACTCCCCCCCACCCAGTGGGATGGGGGAGAGAATTGGAAGAGCACAAGTTAGAAAAACTCGTGGGTTGAGATAAAAACAGTTTAATAATTGAA
>NW_008795922.1:0-20442 GCF_000699145.1 Aptenodytes forsteri | reverse complement strand
CCCCGGCCAGCTTTCCCCAGTTTATGTGCTGAGCATGACGTCACATGGTATGGAATGTCCCTTTGGCCAGTTTGGCTGTGCCCCCTCCCAGCTTCTTGTGCACCTCCAGCCTTCTCAGTCGGTAGAGCATGGGAAGCTGAAAAGTCCTTGGCTAGTGTAAGCACTGCTCAGCAACAACTAAAACATCGGTGCGTTATCAGCTTTGTTCTCATCCTAAATCCAAAACACTGTACCAGCTACTAGAAAGGAAATTAACTCTATCCCTGCCGAAACCAGGACACAGGCAAATATTTCAGCTTCTAAATTGTTACTAAATAGTGATGTATCATAGAATACAGTGAAAGAAGAACAGTGTTAAAGAAATAGACCTGGGTATCCAGATATTGCTGTTTTGCCTCTGCCACAGGTTTCACATATGAACTTAACCAAACATTATTCTTTCTGTCTCTCTGAAAATCTTACAAAGACCTGGGGAGACTTAATCAGGAGATACTTGCACGACTCAAGATAGTTGTAGAAATTTCTGATGGATCAGTTTTATACTGGGAACAGTCTGATTTGAGAGCCCCACTGTATCCTCTGGCATTGTGTTGACTCTTCATGGGCAAGTTGCCCATTTTTCTGCCAGCTGGCTGACAGGGAACCCCAGTGTCCTCTCACCAGCTATTTCAACGGTGAGATGCCCAGCTCCCCAGAGCACCCAGTAGACTAAGGCCAAGAAGTTAGGAATGGAGGGAGGGGAGCAATATCTTCCAGTTGCCCATAAATGGGGTCATTACAGAAGTTCCATGCTGCAGAAAATTCTCTAATATTTCCTTCCCATTCTCAAGCAAGTTAATGCCTTTCACTAAACCAGCTAATACAGATGGAACACACAAACAATCAAACAAAAATGAAACGCTAAAACCAGACCTGTTTGGGGGCATCCATATTGGTCTAATAAAAGCTACTCCCTCTCCTACTAAACTTTCTCATTCACATTCATAAACTTTCTCAATTACAGACTCACCACTCCTGTTTCCATGCTTGTGTGGAGTGGAAACAAAACTAAATGAGAATGTACAGCAGTGCATGGCAAAGAAATCAGGTTCATGAACAGCACCTGTCATCAGCATTTTTTCTTTAAAGTCTTCTTCCTCCTCTAAAAATAAATGACTTCCTAATGCCAACAAAATATATAGCCTTATCAAAGAATCTTGCAAACTGACAATTTCAGCAACACGGAAGCATTATCAAGTAACTGAAAACTCAGCTCAACAATCCACAAGAGCAGTAATGGTTTATATGCACCAACTATTACTACTTGCCAGCTGAAGTTTCAAGCTGAAATTGAATTTCTTTTGTGATGTAGCCACAAACTTCATTTTCAAAAAACATCTAAGATAAACACACATGACCTTGCTAGCATACTACATCACAGTGCTAATTAATAGCTATTACTCAGAGATAGTTTTAGTGGAAAATAAATTAAATCAAGTATACACCAGATTTCTTCAAGGGATATATATTCAAGTGTCTGTTTTTACCACCATTAAACTTGACTACTCTGTTTGTGAATCTTCATCCTTCTCTTTTAATGAAGACTATAAAACAGAGATATAATATTTGAGCCAGTGGCAGGAAGAAAACTGCCCTTTAACAATTTTAATAGCTTCTGAGCAAAACCACACAGTGATAACCAGTCACCTGGACACCCCAGAGCTTAACAGATAGCTGTGGTAATGGTATTCCAATAGCAGCACATTGTATGAGACACTCCTGAATCCTGTGATAACCGCTGCGTAAGCATGAGCTTTTAAAGCTCTAGCTTAGCAGAGTGCTTAAAAGCATCCTTATTCTTAAGCACTAAATCTAATAAACCTGCTCAGATGCTTAAAATTGCACAAAGAATTACCATGCTAGGTCATGAACTGATGTACTATAGTTAAATGTCGGTCTGAACCCTATACCTTCAGAAAACATGCTCAGACCACAGGATGGTGTGTTTTTTTTCCTCTATCTATACTACCAGGTGAGTCCTGAACTGAGAGTGCCCATACTGTCCTTAGGAAACATCACTGTCTGGTGGACTGAGCTTAGCTTCATCGAGCAAAACCAGACATGAAGGCTTGGCCTGTCCCTGGGATGCTGAATACCCTTTAAATGTGGTTACTCTTTTTCTGGCTCATGCAGAAAACGCAAATGAAGAGATGGAGGTTAGGCTTGGCTGGGTTGACAGCAAGCTTGGACTTGCTATGACCAGTATTTCCTCACTCTCTAAATGGCCTAATATTTGAAGTGAGAATCCTACTAGTCTCCTTCAGTCTCCTACTGGCATTCACATTTGAAAGAGTTAACCTACATTTCTTTGGTATATTTAGACAATATAAAGCATCCAGGCCTTGTTTCTAATCCTTGCCACCTAACTTCACCTGGTTAAAATCAGAGTAGTTATTATCATCATACCTAAAATTCAGCAGCAGATGCTTACGTTGCAGACACCTGAACTCGCAGTCTAGAACCCCACTGCTGTTGCAGGGAGCTAGTCAATATAGCTGGTGGAGCTCAGGCTGCTAGTCATGAGACTGGATGTACCCAAGGTTAAACTGAATGCCAACAACTCTGTTCACCGGGTCTTCTCCATTGCTAAAGAGAAGACCAGGTTGGCATGCTTGGATGCTGCCATCAAGCCATAAGCAGCCAGACCACCTCCAGCCCCAGAAGCTAGCCCAGGGTTGCTACCAATGATCCCTCTGTACTCAGACAAGAGACACAGGCATCTCTATAGGACAGTGCAGCTCAGCTGCTTTAAGTGCCCATGTTACACGTGCCTGTATATCGTCCCCTCCCGCTGCTGACTACACACTTACCTTTTTGGATGTGTAGTCAAAAAGGATGAATCCTGCCCAGAGTTTGCCCGTGTGACAAATGGGCAAAGACAGTCCTGCTTCCATGTCAGGTCTTTATCAAAGTAATTGAGGGGATTTATTTCTGGAAACACCTGCCTAGCGTTAATTTTCACATATATCTGTGCATTTCTGAAGTGCTAATAACTTACTGGCATTGTAACTTAGCGAAGCTTGACACACATCCTCCCTCTTCTGAAGATGTCTCACTGTTTATTCAGGGCTCTTTACCTGTAATGATACGCTGTGCTGCTTGTTTAAAAGGTGCTGCTTAATAAATAAAGCCATGTTTATGCTTAGTAGATTGAAGAAACAGCTTTCCCTCTCACAACATCAAACATAATTTGCCCAGTTTTACCCTCTTGATAGGGAAGCCCACCAATTTCAGCTAGAAAAGACCTAGGAATAAAACCTCTATTTCATGCTAGAGATAACAGGATTGCAAACAACTGTAGTGTTTCAGGATTCTCCATTCCCTGTTGTTTTTGCACTCCTTTGCAATCCTTAAGATATCTGCAAGGGTTGCTATTATTTTTTTTTTTTTTTTTAATTAGGCACTATACAAACATCTTATATTAAGTAGAGAGAAAATGCACACAGGAACAGTCGGCTATTTCTTACTATCTGCATGAGCTAGGTGAAAATACAAATAATCAGACTCCCTCACAACGTGTCAGGCACCAGCTTTTGTTTTACTGTAATTGCTCCCCTGATTGCCATGCATACAGCCTTGGCAGAAATCTCAGGTTTGCAAAACTCATCTTCTACTGCAGTTCACAGAAGTGAAATAAGGATGCGAAACTACCTCTGTTGCTCCAGTTTCCAGACCTTTTTCTGTCCCTCTAGCCAACAATAATCTAACCTTATCTTGGATCTTAGGTGAGAGATACTTTATTATTCCTAGTAAAAGTAAGAGGACTTAATTGGTTAATTTTTATTGTCTATTACACTTTGCCTTTCAGTTCTGCCACCACTTTATTCAGAAAACGAACATAGCTTTAATATAGTTCTAAAAAGATAAAGATGGAATGTAAATTATTAAACATTGATTTATGATGCAGCAAATATGCATATTTTAAAAATCTTATCATAAGCTATGTTTCCAGTTGGTCCAAGTTTAACTAAGCTCAATTCCACATATTTATTTTTCCTTCAAAATTAATTGAATACATTGCTAAATATCTGTCCTGGACTACTCATATCTTTTCTATCCATTAAGATGCCAACAGAAAAGTAATTGCAAACCCAAAACAGTGCTTTATATCTGCCATCTCACCCTACTTTTACTCTGAGTCAGCAAAAAGAATTTAAAAATAAATCAAAGGCTTCCCACTTCCTTGTGGTGAGACACATCACATTACATTAGAGCCATCTTTCAAACTCTCCTACTAACTGGGACGAGAACGTTACAATAAACCCAATTCCGAATTCCAGTCTTGGCAAGTCAATAAAAGGGGATATCTTGGTATTTTAAAACTATATTTTGGTATGGCTTTCAAATGCACTTTACTGGATGACTTATTTGTAACAAAAGAATAGGTTTTTATGTATGGAAAAATGTTTCCATACCATATTAAAGTATCTGGACAACAATTATTAGTTTGACCTTTGTAAAACGTCATCACTGCAGAACCGACACAATACTTCCTCAACTCCTGCCATTTTTAGTTGCTCCTCTTTTTTTTCCCCACAATTCCTGCACTATCACAGCTGAGTGAACATTTAACAGAGCACCAGGGAGGGAAAAAAAAAACTGTAGACCTTGTAGACCTCCAAATTATGTGATGAAGAGATGTTCACGCAGCTCTCCTCTTTATCTTCCCCCTGAAATGGGGAGTTGCAATCTAATGTCATACTTGCTTTTTTTTTCCCTCCAAGGAAGGGGCTATCAAAATCTCATTGACAGAAGTCACCTGTATGAACCAAACACAAAAAAGTGATGCAAATGTCATACATTTTTGCATTGAAATGTGTCCACAAGTTTTGCCCAGCTCTGATCTGAAGCCAGAGCTTGAATGAACGCTGCTTTGCATCCTTAACTATAAAAGCTGCAACCTGCACAAGTCTGATAACAGCTCACAGCTAATGCTGAAACATTTTTCCAGCTTGCAAGCAATTCCTTTAAAGAAGAAAATTGAAGAGCAGCCATTAGCACCAATAATATTGCCCTCCATCCATCCCATGGCTTGGCGCACACTGGGGCTGCTAGAGGAGGGATCCCACGTTTCTGGGTGGAAAATAAGACTGACTGTGTGAAATCAACAGCATTCCACTGGGATACAAGTCAAACCCTTTACAACAGCAGTAGTCAGCCACGTTGATTGTTTTTCTCTTAAACCAAAGGTCACCCTATTTTATTCATTCCCTTTGCTTTTAAAGAAAAAGGTTTTAAGCTCACAAGAGCCCAGGTCTTCTCTTCTGGAACACTCTTGTCCAAATATCAAGCTGTCAGACTGAGCTTCTATGGACTTTCCTCCCACTCCATCTTTCCAGAGACTTGCTAAGACTTTATTTTCAGCTGAAATTAAACTAGCTACCCTGTAATTTTATATGTAGCTTGTCACCAGCAGTCTAAGTAATGAAGACACCTGCTGGCTGCTCACCACCCAGGCATCAGAGAGATCTCTCCTGGCATAGATTTTAATTAGCTCCTTGCAATGCTTTTTGCCTTCTCATCCTCCTTTCATCAGGAAACCTTTACCCATACTCCTTTCAGAATCACACTCTGCAGATCTTTAATTGTGCTGAGCTGCAGTTGACTCAAAAGTGGACCTCTTGTGTTCAGAAACTCCATTACTGAAGGCAGAGCAATAGAGCAATTGCCCTCTCTTATGTCCTACTTATTTCCATGGAGTATAAGTGGTTCACATACCTTGTGAATCATCTAAATTCTGTAGAATCTACATTAAAAATATCTGACCTCATTAAAAAGGGAATATTTCAGCCTCTGACACTGAACAAAATGCAAGGGAATATTTCAGCCTCTGACACTGAACAGCCAAAATGCGTTACTGGATGAGCAGAAGTGTGAACTGCAGCTATCCGTCATAACAATTTTCACCATGCACCATATATTTATAACAGCCATTTTCCTAACAATAGACAAGATGTGGTGCATTTGATCACATGTAGGCCAGTTCCGTTCTTTCTGGAAGGAAAGAACCTTAGTGGGAAAAGAAATGTTAAGAATAAACAAAAAAGCTATTATCACCATGATCTGACACAGATACAGCGAAAGGAACAGATGAACCACAGCAAGAGAGTACTAGCAAGAGGGTACAGTGATGCGCACCACCACTGTCGGTAGTTAAATGCCTGTGAAGCCTTCGTGGCTTGTTAACAACAGGGATTTGGACTGTGTAGGGCTATGCTTTATAAAGAATTGGGAAGACCCATCTGCAGCCTGTTGCTTTGCTGTTCAAGGCTCATATTCTCCAGCACTAGACAGAGCAGGAATGCCTGTACTGCCAATTAAAAAAGGGGACAAGGAGAGATTTCAACCACTGAGTCCTGACTACCCACACTTAATGTAATGGGTTTGGACCATTACAGCTAGCTCTGTTATGATAAATCTTTTTTTCAAAGGAGGCTGTTTCTAGCTTGCAGCAGCCTGTGCTGCTTAGCAATTGCTCACCTCCAGGACTAGAGAGCAGGAATGCCTGTACTGCCAATTAAAAAAGGGGACAAGGAGAGATTTCAACCACTGAGTCCTGACTACCCACACTTAATGTAATGGGTTTGGACCATTACAGCTAGCTCTGTTATGATAAATCTTTTTTTCAAAGGAGGCTGTTTCTAGCTTGCAGCAGCCTGTGCTGTTTAGCAATTGCTCACCTCCAGGACTAGGCTCATACTCTCTTCAGAGACCTGTCCTGAAGGTGTTCCCCAAAATGGTCTCTGGCCTTGCCAGGGACAAACAAGGAGTATGTCCTTACAAAGCATCTTCAGGAAGGCTCTCTGGATGTAGGGGGGTCTTATTCCTTGGCTCTTATTGAACAACACAGGCTGTCAAATAAAAGATACATTATCAAGAAGAATGGGGCAGTTAAAATCCATTCCAGAGACTGAGGATTGAGGAATGCAAAAAACACAAACATGGAAAACTTAACACTTCACTGTGTATCTGCAAGCAATGGGTGCCAGGGAAAGGAAAGAAAAGTACTTAGAAGCTGCTTTATGTAGCTGCTTTGGGCATTTAATAGTTTCTAGTTACCTCAGTTAGTGATGGAGAAACATAAACATGCATTACATTTTTGAGGCGTGCAGCACTCCCTATAAAAATAAAATTTACAAGTACAGTGCTTTCTGCAGAGTGGAAAAAAGGAAGGGAGCAGAGAAGGCTTTGTGAGTGATCTGAAGCTGAAGAGCCAGTTGCAATGTTTCTGTTAGCTAACTAACAGGAGAGCAGTTCTCCTGGATCTGGTGCAAAATATTCAGGCAACAGCTGCATGATACAGGGATCTGTTGGCCATGTTGGTAATAAGATTTATTTCCTGGCTGCAGAAGCAATTGTATTGGCTCAGTGGATGGGACAAAAACCACAATATGTTCAGCTGGAGACAGGGTGGTGGGAAGCTCTTTAGCTGGCTTTGTGGCTGTAGCTCCACCCTGAGAAAGGGAGAGAGATGGAGAGACAGGCTGTATCAGTGCCTGAGAGACCTGATGAAAAGCATTTCAAATTTGCCACATGAAGGAACTCACTCATTCTCATCTTCCATTTCTGAAGCTGTAATAGAGATGGGAATTGGAGCCTGTTTTCTCCAAGCCTCATTCCAGTGACCTGCTTAGATGAGGAACAGATTTCTCACAGAGGGGAAGAGCAGAGAAGCCTGCTTTGAATGCAGCCAGTGAAGTAGAAGAGCCACCTTCCCCCAAACCTTCAGTCTTGTAGAATTTGATAAGTA
The DNA here is from genome assembly GCF_000699145.1 of Aptenodytes forsteri. Lineage (NCBI taxonomy): Eukaryota > Metazoa > Chordata > Aves > Sphenisciformes > Spheniscidae > Aptenodytes > Aptenodytes forsteri. Next base: position 12,653 of record NW_008795922.1, on the reverse strand, counting down.
TTCTTTTCCTATTTTTTCCCCCCCAAAGAGTCTAAAAAGCAAAAAATGAGTGCTTAAAATAAAGAGAAAACCAGAATAAAATAACAAACAGAAATCACCATTTTTGTCTCACAAAACTAAACCAAAACAAGCCCTCTGTTTAGGAAAAACCCTAGAAGAGAAAACATTTTGCAAATTATATCAATGAGGGATTTTTGCTATGAAGCTGTTTCAGTGAAGGAAGGACTTCAGCTATTCTATCTCAGAGAACTGAGAGGTGGCTTGAAACCTCCCAGACCAAATGCAATTGACTGAATGGGTAGAAGTGCATGAAACAAAGCTGTTGAGCAGAAATGCCAGCCATTTGCTTATAGGAACTCAGACATGTCCAGGCATGATGGTCTGGCAGCTGTCAATTTGGAGCTGAGGTCACCTTTTTCCAGATACTCATCTCCTCCACCCTTGCACTGGAGGTGGGTGTCCCCTCATGGGGTATGACTGTACCTGTAGCCACTCCATTGCCCATTTCTGTCAAAACCATCAGGGTTAACAAAAAAATAAACCCAAACCAAACCAAAAAAGAGATGTTATTTTTAGATATGTTTGTTAAACCTCTTCCTTTTGGCAGGATTGGCTGAGGAGAGGTGAGGTGTTCATTCACACATGTGAGGAGATTGCAACTTCTATGGTGGAACAAGAAGGAGCAGCAGAAGGTGGTAAGACTTTCACCTCAATGAACCTCCAGTAGTAAGCAGTCCTTCTTCAAGGTGGTGCTGACCTTAAGGAGAAGTTCCCTTTGTTTTTGACCCGGATATTAATATACCATGTAACGGACAGCTTGCTCCCTCCTTTGATCTGTGCTAGAAACAATTCATCCCACTGGGTTCAGTCTGATCCTTTCAGCAGACTTACACAGTAACCCACCTCCCTCTCCCAAGGACAGCTTAACCTGATAAAGGATCATGATAAATCACCACAGTAATAACTCCATCCTTCTTGCCACCTTTGAGCAATTGGACCTTTCTCTGAGCCTTCCCTTAACATGTGGTTATCTCCAGCTCCTCTAAGGCCTTTTAATTTGGGAAAAAAAACTTCTAGGAGACCATTAACAGTTTCACTGTTATTCTAGGCCATTAAACCCTCTCAGAAGCTATGCTGCTTTTTGAGGACTATCTCATTATCTACCTTGATCAAGTACCTAGGAGGCCAAGCCATGCGTTAGGTGCTGTACAGGAATAGAAGCAAACTCCACCCCCTGCACCAGCTAACCCAGTGCAAAACAAGATATCGGATGGATGCAGACAGACAACAGGGAATGCAGAAATAACAAGACATTATTGGTCATCATGACAGTGAGTAGCAGGCCTCTAGTAATCAACATACCAGATTCACTGGCAGAAGGGAGCATATGCCTGTTCTTCAACCTGTCAGCCATACAAGTCACTCATCATATTCCAGACCCTGATCTTAACTTATGAGACATATTAATTCCAAACTGCAATGTGCTGTTCCCAGCGCTCCCAGAATTTCTTATCATACTAATTAAGTCCTGAGATTCTTAAATTCTGTAAGCCATGCGCTGCGTTTATATTACAGGACATAGGATTTTAATTGAGCAGCCAGCTCATTATTGCTCATGCTCAGGCTATGGGATAATCAGTTATTACTGCTTGCCTCAGGTGATTTCTGAGCGAGGAGGCAGCAGGAGGAGAGCTGTCGTGCATAGCTGATGGCATTGCCTCACCATGGAAGCATTTAGGAGAGGTTGTCGTAAGGAGAAGCCCAAGCTTATAGGACAGAAAGCAAAAGGAAAATTCAAGGAGAGAGTGCCAGGGGCCTGAAGTTCTTATTTTCTCTTACTAGTAGAAATAATTAATCTCACACTTTTGTTGGCAGTGCACTAGACAATAGATCAGTCAACATTTCTTCCAAGCAATGGTATTTGATTCATGAAGCAGAAGAAACATCATCATCTCATTGATAAAAATCAGATATATGTATCTTTTCAGTCTTGGAGGTACTTGCTGAGCTGTTACATGCTCCTGTCTTCCTCTACAGCCTAGAAATGAGCAAATCCCACCTGCCAACAACTGATTCTACCTTTTCTGGTTTTTTTCCATGTTTCAAAAACTCAGCCTGAGGTCATAGGGAAGATACCCTAAAACATCTCTGTTCTTAAGGATGTTTGCAATTCAATAATTTTCTATGATAATTGCTAGGAAATGCTAATTCCAACCCCCCCATGAACAGTTTTGTGACCTATGTGAATATGAGTCATAGATAAAAAGTTATCTAGGTATTTATCATTATAGTATCAGAACTCCTTGGCTATTGCAGGATGTTTGCAATTCAATAATTTTCTATGATAATTGCTAGGAAATGCTAATTCCAACCCCCCCATGAACAGTTTTGTGACCTATGTGAATATGAGTCATAGATAAAAAGTTATCTAGGTATTTATCATTATAGTATCAGAACTCCTTGTGGCTATTGCTCACACTTTATCCTCCTGCTTAGAAGGTTTTGAAGTGTTATATCTTATTTTAAAGGGAGAGAGGGATAGGGGTTGGGATGGGACACTGGGTTACAGGATTTAGATACAGAATAAGCAACATTAAGAAATGAACTTACTTCCTTGTCTCCTGGACCAAGACCTTACTCTCTAAAACATTATCTTTTCAACCTCAAACTCTTTATTCAGACTTAAAAAGACAACCATCTACAGCTCTCCTCACATCCCATTCCATATCTTTCAATAATAACGTTATATATTGATGGTAACAGAGATAAGGATGCGTCATTTGTGTGTATTCTGACTGACAATACTTGAAAGAGGGCTGGAAGAGTGGGAGAACAACATTTTCTTTGCTCTAGACTATGGTGGGATTTTCAGTGCCCTGCTGTCAGTCCCTTCACACTGTTTTTCACAATACCCACAGGAGACACAGTGCAATATCATCCATGAAAACATACACGAGACTGTCCCTGCCTACCTTGAAATGTTGATTCTTTCAGGGTGTCCTTCCCTAAAGTCAACTACCCCAAGGCTGGTCCCTTCACCCAGTTATACTCTATACCCACACTGCTGGGGTTTAACTTTGGCCAGCGTTCACTGAGCCTCATGCAGGGGTGCTAAGCTGTAAGCCTGTTTTGTGGCTTTTCAGTTCAAAGGGCCCAAAGTAATGTGAGAGTTATGAGACTGTGAGGGTCAAGAGCGCTGTATTGTCCCAGAGCAAGGCTGAGAGTATATGGGATGTCTCAGGGTCTGATGAAACACAAATGAAGAAGGAGGAAAACCTTGTGTGGTCTCATGCACACTTCTCAAGAGTAGTCATCCTTGGAGTGAACTATCCCATACCTAGCTCAGGCAGAGCTAGTTAGTTCTCTGCAGAGGAAAGTCTATAAGCCAGCTAGGAAAGTCTATAAACCAATTAACATACTGTCATGATCAAGGGACCAAGGCCTGCAAAGAAACATATAGCTAACACATTTGGCACTACTGATTCCTTTAGATGACCTTAGATCCTTAGACAGCAATACAAAAATAAATTCCAGCACAGAGTTGAGACATTGTACCCTGGGGGGTTAACACAGAATAAAGTCATGGGTTTACTCATGCCTGATATTGATGTAATAAGCTTGAATCATGCTTTATAATCCTGGCTTCTAAACTGGTTGCCATTTTAAAAATCAAGGTAAAATATGTTCACTTTCAAACAATATTTTCATCTCTGTTGCCAAGGAGAGCATTGCTTTTCAAATAGTAAGCAACAGCATTAAATACACTTATGAAACCTCTAAAAGAAAAGCCTGTGAGGAGGTTCTTTATTTATCTGGAAATAATTTGTGTTCAGCAGGTCACAGGGCTGATAGCCCTGCCTGACCTATGTTCTGTCTGACTAAATAAGATGGCATCTTCTATTGAAGGTAATATAACACATCTAGCCCTCCTTTTTATCTAAATCATAATCTACTGTGAGGTGTGAAGCCCTCCAAGATTGCCACCAGGCAGAGTGACAGTTTGGGAATAAAGCCATTATAAGATTTCAACAACTCCAATACTTGTTTAGTTGAGAGACACTTCTCAGAGCTAGAAGTAGTATCACTAAAAGATTCTTAATTTCTTTTAGATCCTGGAACAACAAAAGGTGTCCAGTGTGCATGAGGTAAAACTGACCTGAAAAAATTAGTATAAGAGCTGAACTTCCATTTCATCCAGCTACTTTAAATTATTTATCACTTCTAGTACAATTAGACCTTCTATTCCAAATCAAACCAAGGTTGTAAATTGTAGTCTAAAATAAATAGCTAATTGTATAAAATAGCACAGGCTGTAAACAGTGGGCAAAGTAGGTAGACAATGGAAAATAAGACAGAGGGTGAGCAAATGAGCATAGAAATGTGGATATCCCAGGTGTAGGCACTGCTCAAAGCCAATCAGCAGCAGTAATCATGGCTGATAGAAACAAAATTACTCTGGTATCACTGAAATAGAGAGGGATGATTGACTGGTGTTATGTGCTTTGTCGCTGATTGCTCTGCCTACTACTAGCAAGGAAACAATTATTAAAAATTAACCATTTATACAAGTGATAGACAATCAGCAACACTAAAAACCCTCACCAAGTTCCCATATCCTCAGTCCTCTCAAAATTCTGTCAAAACAGGTGTTATCTACAGCATTGCCTAAAAGGCCAACAATTTCTGTCTATTTCAAACAAATATGTGTTATCCAATTTACTGAAATCAGTCTGCATGTGCAGATTAATTTGGGGCTGTAGATCCGTGAGTGCATCTCTGTTTCCTCAGTAAGAAAAGAAAATGAAATCATGTCAGGAAGATAGACCAGCTGTAAGAAAAGAAGAGCTAACTGATAGCTGTATAAAGAGCCCTTCAGGGTTATCACATTTACCAAATCTAAAAGGCTGGCACTCACAAAAGTGTGAGAAGAAATCTCCTTTTATGAAAGCACAATCCAGAAATGCCTATGGAGTTCAAAAACAGAAGATAGTATTTGTCAAGCCTGATTTCTTACTTCTTCGAAAAACATCCTGAGGCTTCCTAGGCTGGAGTTTGATGTTTGAAATGCCAACTTTCAAAATACTACATGTTTATAATTTGTCAACAAATGAGGAATTTGGCACCGACTAACCGCTGAGTTTAGCACAGCTCCCTGACTTTCAGTCTGCCACTTGATTCATTTTTTATAAAATCAGCACAGTAAAGAGTTTTCCTGCTTTTCTAGGGTAAGTTTATTTCCCTTACCAAAGGCTCCTTGTTCTCAGCCACCACACACAAAGGCACACAAACAGATGACTCTCCTTACTCCCCTGTTTCAGGAATACTCTTGCTTGCCTCCCTCCCCTGCCTGCCAGCAGTGCTGTGTGTTTCTTTCATTCTTTCCATACTGGAGGCTCTGTGGAGAATGATCTATCCCATTGAAGTGTCTTTAAGCAGGCTGAATGTGATTACCTGAACTGGAATATATCCAGGACTCTGGATTTAACAGCCATTAAAAATCTTGTTAAACATTTGTCATACCTTCTTAAATCGCCACACGCAGTGGCAGCTTGGCATCTGAAAGATGATAGTTCAGAACAGCACTGCTCTTACACTGGTGTATTTGCTCCTCAAACAGTGAAGAAGTAAATGCCCCAGTCATGGGGACAATGTGATGGATGGTACATCACAAGACTTTGCAATTCTCATATACTTTGCACCCAAACATCTAAAGAACGGCTAAATTAAGCCTTGGCAAACCTTTAAGTTTGGTAACTAACTGTTAGTTTCAGCACAGGAAGACCAGGAATGTGACTTGTCAAAAGTCACAGAGCAAATTTAAAGCAGAGCAGGGAATGGAAATGTCCTGGAGAGCTCAACTCTCCTGCACGGGGATCTCTCCTCACCAGGGTCCCCACGCCCGAGGCTCTACAAGCACTTTAAACACAGAAGTAATCTGGTAAGGAGCCCCATGGTTCAGACTTACACTAAGGTGTGAATGCAAGATTTGTGCATGAAAGACACAACTCCTGAATCGATTGTGGTAAATAAAGACACCCGCAGCAAGGTAAACTTAAAAGAAATTATTGTTGAAATCTCCTACTTCTCACACTCCCCCCCCACCTCCCGCCACATTTGGGTGTCCTTTTTGAAAAATCCCTGACACCAGCACTCTCAGGGCACTTTCCACGAGTGAGGAATACAGAATCAGGCTGCTCACGGGATAAATGGCCCAAGTACGGCAAGGCATTGGGGGTGGATTGCTATAGCATAAGCTCTGACTGCTTGATATATTATGGCAGTGGAGAGAGTCCAAGCTGACCTTTCAATACAGTGTTGCATGAGCATATCTGAAGAGGAAGAACTCTTGGGAAAAAGCTGTTTGTTGTGCAAATGCTGATATATAACTGGTTTTTTTTTGTAAATTAACTTGCAGATGACCCCACCATCTCTTCCTGCACAGCTGGTGCAACACATGCTGTGAAGGGAATCAACCTGCTATTCTTAGTGTGAGCTATTCAATTAAGGTACTTACAAATGGTTTCATGACTGTAGCTCATTGCCAGCAGACAGCTTCTGCTTTATAGACTCATTTTTAATATGCATTTATATTAAAATTAGGTATTGTAGCATGATCCAGTTTTCATTACAGGTTCAGGTCTTAAAAGGAAGTGGATAATAAATCCCAAGTTAAACCTCATAGCTACTTACTCCATGCACCAAGTGCTAATGGGGAAAGCAATGCACTGCAGACAAATAAAAGAAAGTGACTTTATTCTAAGAAAGCGACTTATCTCTGGACTTGGATTCTCTTTGTTCTGAGCCTGTGATAAGCATTACTGAATGTAACATTCACGACCGATTCTTCAAATACTTGGTGCCAGCTGTATTTGCTTATACAGCTATATTTGTTAATCCACTGAAGTCCTGTGTAAGGGAATTCTTGATTACTCTTAGCCACAAGGAGCTTGTGACCTTCTTCAAGACTGGCTGCTTTCACCATCTGGCTGAAAGAAATTAGGTTAAGTGAGATCCATACTCCCTTCATAGTTTGTCTGGTTACATGCTTAACCTTGAAAAAGCGCATGTTTCCTTTAGGAAAGAGAGAAATGCCAACTCAGCTTTGTTGCTTAAAGCATGGTGGACCCTTGATTTACTTCTGAACCTATTAAAGGTCAAGTGCATATGCTCATTGTAGTGCACTCTCTAAGGGGAGCTTTTGTAGGTAAGGTACAGCAATCTTTACCTTCTCTGAAAAAAAACTTGGCAGCTTCTCAAACAAAAAGAATCAATCAATCAAACAAACAAGCAAACCCAAATGCCAAATGAAGAATGGAGTGTGGCAAAGAGGTGAAAGAGAAAGATCTGTTTTAGGGAAGTACTAGGAAGACGTGTCCAGCTTAGGTAAACAAAAGAATGAGATTTGCAGAACATGGAAGAAGTATGAACAGAAGACCACCCTAAGATGAGATAAAACAGGTTCAAATACTGTCTGCATTATAAGCTACAAGGAAAGCTTTAAAAGTCAGTATTTCCCATACTCCTATCAGAGATTCATTTCACTCAATCATCCCAAACTAAGCATCTAGTTCAAGCTAATTGTGCTCCCCTTATAGCCAGTTGAAAGGCAGGGTCATTTATCCCAAGCTAAAAGGAAAGTAAAATATATCACTTTCTGTAAATCAGTCTCCGTTACTTACTGAGGGAGCTTTGACAAGTTTGTCAGATACAGGTGTCTGCACTGTAGAGCACTGAAGTGAGCCGAGACCAACCCCACCTCAACTGACAGACGTGGCCTGATAGCTAGTGGGTACCTTACAAAAACGTGCTGGTAGCAAGGGACCAAGCTGAGCCTGATGCTCTGGGAGAGCAAGAACTGAGACTGGACTGTGCAAGAGCTGGGTTCAACCAATTATTTGGTTCTCAGTGATCCCATACAAGAACTCTACATTGACCACGACTTGTAGTCAGATATATGAAATGCAGTTACTTATAGTCTATCACAGTCATTTTACATTAAGAAGGATTAGCCTGGTGAACTCTAAAGCCATAAGGGGTGCAATTTTTAGCTTCACCTTTTTTTAATTCCATCAAAGTCAGTATTAAATTCATTTTGTTAAAGTACCTGATTACAGTAGGAACAAAAGTAGATGAACACTATGCTTTTCTGGAGATCTTATATACCGCTATAGGACTGTTTGCAAAATTCATGGACAATTTTAAAATCAGATGACCATCTGTACCTTTTCCCCTCATTTAGTCACAACAAAAATTATTGGGTTCAATCCTGCCGAAGTGTTGCGCTTCGGACTGAAACTACCTCTGACAAGCTTTTGCCCAAAAGTCAACACTGTTCTAAGAAAGGTATATATAAGCAAAATTGGTGAGGATGGGGGTGAAAGCAAAGTCTGGAAGCATAACAACATTTCCTATCATGAAGCCTCCAACCTTCTACAGTTTCAATAATAATTCTGTTCATGCAGTGATTGAATCAAGATATCCTATTAACTTAATCATCTAAAACCAAGATAAATTAGAGTAGATAGAATTAGAATAACAGATACAGTGTAAACAAACAAACAAAAAAATTGAAACATTTTAGTTTAATGCTGCCATCTAGTAATGCCTGGAGCTCATCCCGAATGGGATCAAGTGATACAACGGAGTGGGAAACATCACTTGATGTACCACAGAACTAGGGTCCGGTCTGACATCTGGCTTGATACAGAGAGCTGCATTTAAGGCCATCTTGGTATTTCTGTGCTGCACAGGTGAAGGGGTTTCACTGAGACTCAAAAAGTGAAAAAGAAATGTGGTAATGAATTTAGTTTAGTATTGTATGTATCCACATATGTGTGTATGACAGAGGGGAAAAACAAATGAGGATTACCAAGAGGTACAGTGAAACTGCTGTTAGAGAAGTCCTTGTAGGTTTACACCAAGAAAAAAATGAGATAGAAATTGTAGTTAAAGGGCTTGCTAGCAAGTGGTTTGAGAGTGTCATGACACCTATGGTGGGATTGCCCCGAAGTTAGGGAGAGGGATTATGTTTTTAGCACTAATTTCCATTATCAGCTGTTCCTCCAATAGGATATAACTTACTGTCCTCTACATTTTGACTAATTTCCTGTCATGAAAAAGGTAACTGTTCACCAGCTCTGTAAACCAACTGAGATCAGGTGTGCACCGAGAAAGGAGAAAACAACATTTGTGATGCATTGTAAATCAGCAAGATAGATTCTTCTTATATGGCCCGTTTTTGTCTCCTCAAAAAATGGAGACCTACTTTGATTTTCTTTTCCATTGTGCTCATTGATCAATTTCCTCCACTGCCCATTTCGTACATTAAACACCTTGAGAGCTGGAACATTGTTCTCTTTTAGACCCCAGATGGCTCCACTGCCTTTCTTTTTCCCCTGTAGTAACTAATTCTAGGTTTACTTTGGTTTACCTGGGTGGTAAACTGCAGCTGATCTAATTTGTTTCAGACCAAATCTCTTGTAATCTCTGCAAGGCCCTCTCATAATTTTTTTTTTCCTAAAGTGATTATATATCTTTTTGCTTTGGTGAGCAAGTCAGAGAAGGAATTATTGCTTTGTCTTGCCTTGTATTTCTCTATCATCTAGGAAATGTAGTTTCCCTTTTCGTTCTTTTTCATAGCTGTACTGACCTTATTGGTGTTGAGCGGCTTTTTGCTGCCAAAGTGAATGCTCAGGACAAGCTCTGCCACAGAGTAGGGGAGCTCAGTGTTGATGGCCACTGTTGTTGCTATGATGCAATCGATTAACTGAGGAGACCCCTGACCTGCCTTCACATCAATGAGGTCAGAATCCAACCTGTTCCTATGACTAGCTCATGTAACTTGTCACTTATTTCAAAGTTGGTGCAAACTGACAGCTGGAGGGACTTTCTCTGTCTGCACTGTCAGTAGGACCTCGTGCCTAGATTTGGAAGGCCCATCTCAACAGACCCCCCGACTCTGTAAGAAGCTGAAGGGGCAAATGTCCATGTGGAATCTATCACAGCTCTGTACTAAACACAGGGAATGCACAGACAGGCTCGGAAAAACATTGCCTGCCTTTGCAGACTTGTGGTGCTGGTGCAAAATGTTAAACAAGGCTTAACAAGCCAGTGTATACTGAATTTCCTGAAGAAACCCAGGCAGCTCTCACTCATGTGATGTTTCACCCAACTGGTGAAAACATTGCCTCTTTGGCATTGGGCTCAAGCGGGCAAGCTCTGAGTTGCGATGGGGCTGTCCAGACCTGTCTGTTTTCATAACCCAGCTCCATATTTGTGAGACCAATTCCACCCCGGCCAAGATGGTGGAAAAACATCCTCCTGTGCTCACCTTCATTGCAGGTTCTCCTACTGCAGGCGTGGGTGAGCCTCCTGTTGCTTTCCAGGATTACTTAGCCAGGGTCTTATTTGTTCTTTTAAATACTCAGACACAAATTGCTTCAAACTGTTGATTTATAAAAATGTCTACTTTTAGTACCTCATCTTTTTTATTCTCTACATCTACGGCTGGAACAGAAGTAAACACTAGTTAAATACATCAATTGATTTTCACATCAAGGTGTAAGTGTCCTGGCAACAGTAGCCTGAGAGAGAAAAGAAATAATAAGGTTCATACACTTGTGCCATGTGAAAAGCCACAAACTCTATAAAATGATTACTTAATTTTTTTAATGTATTTTCCACCAAAAAATAAATGCATGTTTAATAAGGTGTGAATCTTCATTACCAGAATGGTGGTGAAGACGCTGCATGCTCAAATATGCTACTCTGTATCAAAGTATCATCTTAAAAGATCCAGCAGAAATAGGTGCTCTGTAAGTGCTACAGGCACAACAAAAATATAGTAAAAGACCATTGGTCGTAGGAAAGTAACAAGAGAGAGGGATTAGGAAGAGGTAAAATGATACAGAAACATGAAGTGACTTGCTCTGTGTGAAGCTGGGACCCCACATCTCCCAATGTCCCTTGGAAGACCCTACTTACAAGAGAACACAGCCCTCTGCAACAGCAGTCAGATATAAAGGTTTCATTCTAAACTCCTGAGCCTGCCATTTCCTCCCCAAAATTCCCAAGCTGAAAGCATTTCTAATGATATAAAGTTCATTACAGAGGGCTCTGTTCCGAACTGTCTGTCTGATGAGCCATTGCAAAGCCCTTTGTCTGCTGTTCATAAGAAGTCAGAAAGCTTCATTTTTGTTCACACCAATTAGCACTTGCTTCCTGGAGTCACAGCGCTGAGACCAAGTCCAGAGTGAATAATGACAGCCTGTGTCACGCAAGCAGGCACCAAGCACATCGGCTGAGCCTCAGACAGTCTGAAGAGGAAACACACCTCAGCAGTAAAGTGTGTTAGTTTTGGGTTCATCTTTTTTACATTGAGCTCTTACATATGGCATGTATCTTCACAAATGAGTCAAGGTTGAAGTAGTTACTGGGTGTCGACATACATTACTTCAAAGCCTACTTAAAAGAAATTAAGGGCTCTTCACATCCAGCATGATTGTCACATTTGGCTCACGCTACATATTGAAGTATGAGGAGTGCACAACCTTGGGTGACTTAACACCCCAGGCTTCATACTGGTCTGTTTCAGCATCCTTACAGCCCATTTAAATTGTGTCTGTGCCAGATGTGGATGAATGCTATCTGAGACAATTCTGGGAGTTATATTTGGGGCTCCATAGGGTAGAAGCAAGCAGTGGCTGCTTTGGAGAGGACTTGAACCCTGTCTTCATTGACATCCTCTGTCTTATTAAGCAGCTCCACGTGGAGAACAAGGGTAGGTGTTCTTGTTTTGCTGTGCCCTCTAACAAGGCAGACTTTCCTCACCATGGGCCTAGAGATCCAAAGCTTCATCAGCAGAACGTAGGATGGGATTAAGCTCTATTGCCACCATATAAACCTCAGGCTCAGCTGAAGTAATTGGCTTCAATTGCTCTCGCTCTGCTGAAGCCATGGCTGTGTTTGGATGCTGGTGCCTTCACCTCTGACTGCAGTATTTTGTCTATGGTTCCTATTTAAATTTGCTGTCCATGGCTGTATTATTTTTAATTGGAGTGAGTCTGTCGCTCCCCATCAGTCTTGCTGTGACTTTTCAAAGAAGGAGCAGAGGCAGGAAGAAGGCTCACACGTTGCTGAGCTGAACTCAACTGAACTGGCCTGAAATCAATTTGCTTGCAACACAGTTTGACATTTTAACAAAACAGTGGCAAATAACTATCATTTCACTTTTATTGTGCTAAGAATGGGAATACAGAGACCAGAAAATGGCATCTTCATTGCACCTGGAGAGTTGGGGCAGTGGGAAGGAGGGAATCCATAAGTTGATTTTGATTTTGCATTTAAATGCCACTTTTTTTCCCACTAGGGTTGCTGGATGCCTTTAATTAAAGAAGTGTGTTTTTATTTTACATCTTGGCTTTCTGAGAAAGAACTAGTTAGAGAAATGAAAACAAAGAAGCATGGTCTAGTGGCAGGTCTCAGCAGGCTGTGTGTCAATAGCTATCTCCAGGATAACATTTTTATTTCTATAAGATAGATCTCTTCCTTTGTTACCCAACTTCCTTAGCAATTATACATAATGGCTGCAGTTTTACATAATGGCACACTTATATATAATGACTACATGGGTGTCCTGGTTTCGGCAGGGATAG